>NC_069502.1:913197924-913547924 GCF_027579735.1 Bombina bombina | reverse complement strand
AACACGGCAAGGATCCGTTCACAGATCAGCTTATCAGTGTACAGCTGATGTGACACTTTGCACTCATTCATTCCTGCTAGTCTGGCTGCTACCATCCCAGGAACAGTTCCCCCATGCAGCACAACATTGCACCTCTGTCTCCACAACCACCCCATTCTCCCTCACTGCCGGCTGCGCTACATTTGCTATCAGTGCTGTCTGTTCATGGGCGTGCCTTATCCCCTCCACAAGAGAAGTGGTTCATCTTATGCATCTGATACTGCAGCCCATTTAGCTTGCCGCTTCCCACCATCTTTCCCTCTTCCCTCAGTGCTACCTCTCAGTAGAAATACCGTGCACACTAAAAGCATGTATAGTGAGGATCCGCACATTACATCCTGAGATCGCGGCAATTCTGGCATATTATTCTGGAGGCCTTCCTGCAGCCGCTACTTTGGGCTCTAATGTTTTTACTTAAAGGCAGCACCGGGGAAAGTGAGAAAGATGGTGGGAAGCAGCAAGCTAAAGTGGCTGCAAGATCAGATTTGTAAGAGGAACAACATGTCTTGTGGCGGGGGATAGAGCTTTTTTTTTACTGCTAGCATTCACTTGAACGCGCAAGTGTCATTAAACATATTAATTTAGGTGTAACACACAAACACTGCAGATGAGGTCCCTGGGGGCATATCTTGTGGCTCACTGACAGGGACAAAAATAAATAACACAAAGTTTTGGCACGACAATACAGATTACATTGTGCTATAGTGGTGAGTGCTGAGCATATCAATTTTGTGAGAATGCAAAGCGTATGCCCAGTCTGTAACTGTCAGTTTGACTATCTTCTCATAGTATATGTTTAGCTTATGCCAAGTGACAATGACATTTTGTGCAAGCTGTGTGTAGGTAGAACACACACACAACACACACACATAGTGACAAATACACTCACAATTACACATTGATAATGTGACACACATGAATACACAATATGTATATTCGTACTATGAACAACATGTGTAGGGAGGAGCTGCACATTAGAACCCACAGCAGTGACTGCAGGGCGGCAGTGCTGGTATATTATTCTGTAGGCCTTCCTGCAGCCGCTACTGTGGGCTGTAATTTGTTGCTCTTCACAACATATGTTTTTATTGTGCCTAATGATTCTACTAAGCAGCAGCACTGGGAAGAGGGAAAGATGGTGGGAAGCGGCAAGCTAAAGGGGCTGCAGGATCAGATGTGTAAGATAAACTGTCTGTCTTGTGGGGTGGGGGGGGTATGGCTTGTCCCTGCTAGCTTTCAGTTATTTTTAAAAAATCAAAATCAATATTTCATGGTCAAAATCGCGATTTTAATTTCTCTTGTTAAGTGTATCCAGTCCACGGATCATCCATTACTTGTGGGATATTCTCCTTCCCAACAGGAAGTTGCAAGAGGATCACCCACAGCAGAGCTGCTATATAGCTCCTCCCCTAACTGTCATATCCAGTCATTCTCTTGTAAGCCTCAACCAAGATGGAGGTCGTAAGAGGAGTGTGGTGTTTTATACTTAGTTTATTCTTCAATCAAAAGTTTGTTATTTTTAAATGGTGCCGGAGTGTACTGTTTATCACAGGCAGTATTTAGAAGAAGAATCTGCCTGTGTTTTCTATGATCTTAGCAGAAGTAACTAAGATCCATGGCTGTTCTCACATATTCTGAGGAGTGAGGTAACTTCAGAGAGGGAATGGCGTGCAGGTTTTCCTGCAATAAGGTATGTGCAGTTAATATTTTTCTAGGGATGGAATTTGCTAGAAAATGCTGCTGATACCGAACTAATGTAAGTAAAGCCTTAAATGCAGTTATAGCGACTGGTATCAGGCTTATTAATAGAGATACATACTCTTATAAAAATGTAATATAAAACGTTTGCTGGCATGTTTAATCGTTTTTATATGTATTTGGTGATAAAACTTATTGGGGCCTAGTTTTTTTTTCCACATGGCTGGCTTGAATTTTGCCTAGTAACAGTTTCCTTAGGCTTTCCACTGTTGTAATATGAGTGGGAGGGGCCTTTTTTAGTGCTTTTCTGTGCAGCTAAAAATACTGACAGAGACATTCAGCTTCCCTCTGCATGATCCAGGACATCTCTGGAGGGCTCAAAAGGCTTCAAAGTCGATTTTGAGGGAGGTAAAAAGCCACAGTAGAGCTGTGGCAGTTGTTGTGACTGTTTGAAAAAACAAAAAAACAAAACAAAAAAAAACGTTTTTGTCTTTTATTATTCAGTTTTGGGTATTAAGGGGTTAATCATCCATTTGCAAGTGGGTGCAATGCTCTGCTAACTTGTTACATACACTGTAAAAATTTTGTTAGTGTAACTGCCTTTTTTCACTGTTATTTCAAATTTTGACAAAATTTGTGTTTCTTAAAGGTGCAGTAACGTTTTTTATATTGCTTGTAAACTTGTTTAAAGTGTTTTCCAAGCTTGCTAGTCTCATTGCTAGTCTGTTTAAACATGTCTGACACAGAGGAAACTACTTGTTCATTATGTTTGAAAGCCATGGTGGAGCCCCATAGGAGAATGTGTACTAAATGTATTGATTTCACCTTAAACAGTAAAGATCAGTCTTTAACTATAAAAGAAATATCACCAGAAGATTCTGACGAGGGGGAAGTTATGCCGACTAACTCTCCCCACGTGTCAGACCCTTCGCCTCCCGCTCAGGGGATGCACGCTAATATGGCGCCAATTACATCAGGGACGCCCATAGCGATTACCTTGCAGGACATGGCTGCAATCATGAATAATACCCTGTCAGAGGTATTATCCAGGTTGCCTGAATTAAGAGGCAAGCGCGATTGCTCTGGGGTTAGGAGAAATACAGAGCGAGCAGATGCTGTAAGGGCCATGTCTGATACTGTGTCACAATATGCAGATCATGAGGACGGAGAGCTTCAGTCTGTGGGTGACATCTCTGATTCGGGGAAACCTGATTCAGAGATTTCTAATTTTAAATTTAAGCTTGAGAACCTCCGTGTGTTGCTTGGGGAGGTATTAGCTGCTCTGAATGACTGTAACACAGTTGCAGTACCAGAGAAATTGTGTAGGCTGGATAAATACTATGCGGTACCGGTGTGTACTGATGTTTTTCCTATACCTAAAAGGCTTACAGAAATTATTAGCAAGGAGTGGGATAGACCGGGGGTGCCTTTTTTCCCACCTCCTATATTTAGAAAAATGTTTCCAATAGACGCCACTACACGGGACTTATGGCAGACGGTCCCTAAGGTGGAGGGAGCAGTTTCTACTTTAGCAAAGCGTACTACTATCCCGGGTGAGGACAGTTGTGCTTTTTCAGATCTAATGGATAAAAAATTGGAGGGTTACCTTAAGAAAATGTTTATTCAACAAGGTTTTATTTTACAGCCCCTTGCATGCATTGCGTCTGTCACGGCCGCGGCGGCATTCTGGTTTGAGGCCCTGGAAGAGGCCATCCATACAGCTCCATTGACTGAAATTATTGACAAGCTTAGAACACTTAAGCTAGCTAACTCATTTGTTTCTGATGCCATTGTTCATTTGACTAAACTAACGGCTAAGAATTCCGGATTCGCCATCCAAGCGCGTAGGGCGCTATGGCTTAAATCCTGGTCAGCTGACGTGACTTCGAAGTCTAACTTACTCAACATTCCTTTCAAGGGGCAGACCTTATTCGGGCCTGGTTTGAAGGAAATTATTGCTGACATTACTGGAGGTAAGGGTCACACCCTTCCTCAGGACAGGGCCAAAGCAAAGGCCAAACAGTCTAATTTTCGTGCCTTTCGAAATTTCAAGGCAGGTGCAGCATCAACTTCCTCTGCTTCAAAACAAGAGGGAACTTTTGCTCAATCTAAGCAGGCCTGGAAACCTAACCAGTCCTGGAACAAAGGCAAGCAGGCCAGAAAGCCTGCTGCTGCCTCTAAGACAGCATGAAGGAATGGCCCCCTATCCGGCGACGGATCTAGTAGGGGGCAGACTTTCTCTCTTCGCCCAGGCGTGGGCAATAGATGTTCAGGATCCCTGGGCGTTGGAGATCATATCTCAGGGATATCTTCTGGACTTCAAAGCTTCCCCTCCACAAGGGAGATTTCATCTTTCAAGGCTATCTGCAAATCAGATAAAGAAAGAGGCATTCCTACGCTGTGTGCAAGACCTCCTAGTTATGGGAGTGATCCATCCAGTTCAGCGGACGGAACAAGGACAGGGTTTTTATTCAAATCTGTTTGTGGTTCCCAAAAAAGAGGGAACCTTCAGACCAATTTTGGATCTAAAGATCTTATACAAATTCCTCAGAGTTCCATCTTTCAAAATGGAAACTATTCGGACCATCCTACCCATGATCCAAGAGGGTCAGTACATGACCACAGTGGACTTAAAGGATGCCTACCTTCACATACCGATTCACAAAGATCATCATCGGTTTCTAAGGTTTGCCTTTCTAGACAGGCATTACCAATTTGTAGCTCTTCCCTTCGGGTTGGCTACAGCCCCGAGAATCTTTACAAAGGTTCTGGGCTCACTTCTGGCGGTTCTAAGACCTCGAGAAATAGCGGTGGCTCCGTATCTAGACGACATCCTGATACAGGCGTCAAGCTTTCAAGTTGCCAAGTCTTATACAGAGATAGTTCTGGCATTTCTGAGGTTGCACGGGTGGAAAGTGAACGAGGAAAAGAGTTCTCTATCCCCACTCACAAGAGTCTCCTTCTTAGGGACTCTTATAGATTCTGTAGAAATGAAAATTTACCTGACGGAGTCCAGGTTATCAAAACTTCTAAATGCTTGCCGTGTTCTTCACTCCATTCCGCGCCCTTCGGTAGCTCAGTGTATGGAGGTAATCGGCTTAATGGTAGCGGCAATGGACTTAGTGCCATTTGCGCGCCTTCATCTCAGACCGCTGCAATTATGCATGCTGAGTCAGTGGAATGGGGATTACACAGATTTGTCCCCTCTGCTAAATCTGGATCAAGAGACCAGAGATTCTCTTCTCTGGTGGTTGTCTCGGGTACACCTGTCCAAGGGTATGACCTTTCGCAGGCCAGATTGAACAATTGTAACAACAGATGCCAGCCTTCTAGGTTGGGGTGCAGTCTGAAATTCCCTGAAGGCACAGGGATCGTGGACTCAGGAGGAGAAACTCCTTCCAATAAATATTCTGGAGTTAAGAGCGATATTCAATGCTCTTCTGGCTTGGCCTCAGTTAGCAACACTGAGGTTCATCAGATTTCAGTCGGACAACATCACGACTGTGGCTTACATCAACCATCAAGGGGGAACCAGGAGTTCCCTAGCGATGTTAGAAGTCTCAAAAATAATTCGCTGGGCAGAGTACCACTCTTGCCACCTGTCAGCAATCCATATCCCAGGCGTGGAGAACTGGGAGGCGGATTTTCTAAGTCGTCAGACTTTCCATCCGGGGGAGTGGGAACTCCATCCGGAGGTGTTTGCTCAGTTGATTCATCGTTGGGGCAAACCAGAGTTGGATCTCATGGTGTCTCGCCAGAATGCCAAGCTTCCTTGTTACGGATCCAGGTCCAGGGACCCAGAAGTGACGCTCATAGATGCGCTAGCAGCGCCTTGGTTCTTCAACCTGGCTTATGTGTTTCCACCATTTCCTCTGCTCCCTCGACTGATTGTCAAAATCAAACAGGAGAGAGCATCAGTGATTCTGATAGCACCTGCGTGGCCACGCAGGACTTGGTATGCAGACCTAGTGGACATGTCATCCTTTCCACCATGGACTCTGCCTCTAAGACAGGACCTTCTGATACAAGGTCCTTTCAATCATCCAAATCTAATTTCTCTGAGACTGACTGCATGGAGATTGAACACTTGATTCTATCAAAGCGTGGCTTCTCTGAGTCAGTCATTGATACTTTAATACAGGCACGAAAGCCTGTTACCAGGAAAATCTACCACAAGATATGGAGTAAATATCTTTATTGGTGTGAATCCAAGACTTACTCATGGAGTAAAGTTAGGATTCCTAGAATATTGTCTTTTCTCCAAGAGGGCTTGGACAAAGGATTATCAGCTAGTTCCTTAAAGGGACAGATTTCTGCTCTGTCTATTCTTTTGCACAATCGTCTGGCAGAGGTTCCAGACGTCCAGGCATTTTGCCAGGCTTTGGTTAGATTTAAGCCTGTGTTTAAACCTGTTGCTCCCCCGTGGAGCTTAAACTTGGTTCTTAAGGTTCTTCAAGGAGTTCCGTTTGAACCCCTTCATTCCACTGATATTAAACTTTTATCTTGGAAAGTTCTGTTTTTGATGGCTATTTCCTCGGCTCGGAGAGTCTCTGAGCTATCTGCCTTACAATGTGATTCTCCCTATCTGATTTTTCATGCAGATAAGGTAGTTCTGCGTACCAAACCTGGGTTTTTACCTAAGGTGGTTTCTAACAAGAATATCAATCAAGAGATTGTTGTTCCATCGTTGTGCCCTAATCCTTCTTCAAAGAAGGAACATCTTTTACATAATCTGGACGTAGTCCGTGCCTTGAAGTTTTACTTACAAGCTACTAAGGATTTTCGTCAAATATCTTTCCTGTTTGTCGTTTACTCTGGACAGAGGAGAGGTCAAAAAGCTTTGGCAACCTCTCTTTCCTTTTGGCTTCGGAGCGTAATAAGCCTATCCTATGAGACTGCTGGACAGCAGCCCCCTGAAAGGATTACAGCTCATTCTACTAGAGCTGTGGCTTCCACCTGGGCCTTAAAAAATGAGGCCTCTGTTGAACAGATTTGCAAGGCTGCGACTTGGTCTTTGCTTCACACTTTTTCAAAATTTTACAAATTTGATACTTTTGCTTCTTCGGAGGCTGTGTTTTGGAGAAAGGTTCTTCAGGCAGTGGTTCCTTCCGCTTAATCCTGCCTTGTCCCTCCCATCATCCGTGTACTTTAGCTTTGGAATTGGTATCCCACAAGTAATGGATGATCCGTGGACTGGATACACTTAACAAGAGAAAACATAATTTATGCTTACCTGATAAATTTATTTCTCTTGTAGTGTATCCAGTCCACGGCCCGCCCTGTCCTTTTAAGGCAGGTCTAAATTTTAATTATACTACAGTCACCACTGCACCCTATGGTTTCTCCTTTCTCTGTTTGTTTTCGGTCGAATGACTGGATATGACAGTTAGGGGAGGAGCTATATAGCAGCTCTGCTGTGGGTGATCCTCTTGCAACTTCCTGTTGGGAAGGAGAATATCCCACAAGTAATGGATGATCCGTGGACTGGATACACTACAAGAGAAATAAATTTATCAGGTAAGCATAAATTATGTTTTTTTCCCATATAGCCCAGCCCTAATTGCAACTATAAGTATGGAGCAGCAGCCCCTCCAAAATAAGCATATAGACCCCAACAGTACAGTAGAGCAGGTTCCCAGACAGGCTGACACTGTGGGAACGTACAGTAGAGATCAGCAATGGTGTACATGAACCTGTCCTCATGCACACTGAGTAAGGGCAAAAAAAATGCAGCAACACCGGCTCCTCAGAGACACTGCAGAAAATTTTTCACAAAAAAAAAATCTCATTGCAGAAAATGAAAATAAGTTCTGCCTCTGGGCTACGACACAAACAAGTAGAGAAAAAAAGCCAAATCTTACACATTCCACGCAAAATTCCAAAAATGGACTGGACAAAATTAATGGCACCCTCAATTTAATATTTGGTAGCACACCCCTTGGAAAAAATAATCAATCAATTGCTTCCTGTAACCATCAATACGTTTCTTACACCCCTCTACTGGAATTTTGGACCACTCTTCTTTTGCCAACTGCTCCAGGTCTCTCAGACCAACTGCTGTTTTGAGATCTCTCCACAGGTGCTATATGGGATTGAGATCTTGACTCATTGCTGGCAAGTTCAGTACTCTCCAGTGCTTTGTCCAATTGTTCGCTTTCATGCACATCCAGGGAGATTAGCTCCTGTGCCACAGGCTGTAAGCTTCTTGACAATGTTGCACACAGTGGACACAGGAACATTAAGATCTCTGGAGATGGACTTGTAACCTTGAGATTGTCCATGCTTTTCCACAATTTTTGTTCTCAAATCCTCAGACAATTCTTTACTGCTCTTTCTCTTCTCCATGCTCAGTTTGGCACGCAGACACACAGAACAGAAAGGTTGAGTCAAAATTTCACCATTTTAACTGGTTGTCGGTGTGATTTCTACATTGTCAGCACCTGTTAATTGATACAGGTGAGTTTAATTACAAATTACAGGAGCATCACAAACTTTGAATGCAATTATTCCTTTTTTTAGCAGGTGCCAATAAGTTTATCCAGTCCATGTTTTGTGTTTTGTGTGGAAAGTGTCAGGTTTGGCTCCCCCCCTCCACACACACTTTTTTTGTGCCATACCAATACAAACAAAATAAATACATATGAGAATTCCTAAACATTTGTAATTGCAACAATTTTTTGGGTGAAGTGGTGCATTATCTGACAGAAATGCAGGGGTGCCAATATGTATATATATATATATATATATATATATATATATATATATATATATATATATATACACAATATGTATATATACAATATGTATATATATATATATATATATACATATATATATATATATATATATACAGTATGTATAGGTATTGATATTTGTTGTAAAGGAGGGCACTCACAGGATTTTTAGTTTCAACAATTGATAGTTTTTATTCTGAATACATCAGAATTTACACATAAATGATCATAGTCGATGTTTAGGCTCTTAATTGAGCCTTCTTCAAGACAAAGTTTATCTGTATAAGAAAAACATAAACAAGAAACGTATATAGTATATGACACGTGATGACATACAACATACACACCCAACACTATAGTTACTCTTTATACAATTTAAAAACAACCAGATAAATTGAAACTCTTACCAAACCAAGGTTCACAAGAAACAACAACCAGTCACAAATTATGAATCCTTGGAACCCTCTCTAAATACAGCTAGAACATAATGAACTATGCAAGATAATGCCCAGAACAGTGAGAACTATCCCACGTCTATCTGTCCAAGTACCCAATCTGACACTGGACAACTCATGAGGTGGACTGTTAACCATTTCCAGCACCTACACTTAAACCAACTCCTCAAGGGCCAGATCTGACCCCTGTGCAATAGAACAAAGCCATGACAAAAGTCCATAAATGGCACAGTGCAAGAAACACCCTTAGGGACCTAATACAGAAACATAAAGAAAAGTGAAAATCACATAATATTATGAGTAGGCTGCATGTATACTGGCATAAAACATCTACATGTTGCAATGCAAATAGCTGGGCAGGTCCCCTACTCATGCTACAATTAATTTCCAGAGCCCAGAACCAGAAAATACTGGATATTTGTATGCAGTATTAAAAAACGGAACAAAATCAGAAAAAAACAGCTTTTATAGGCTGGCTCTCGTAACCCTAAATAGATTGGACCCCTTATTAATGTCATTGCTTATACCTGTATTTGTCCTACAATTTCATGTCAAAATGACTGCTGTGAAAAAGTCTATTACCCCAGGTTTGTGCAATACATGCTTGAGCATTACAAACACATGTGGTATGAGTTTAATTCCTTGTAAGCTTTCTAATAAGACCAAATTTAAATCACATCATTCCATTCAAAATGCCAAAGATCACAGAATTTGACAGACATACAATCATACTTTTGCATCAGCAAGGTCACTCTCAAAGGGAAAGCAAGCAAACAAACTGGATACTCAAGATATGGTATTCAAGCTGCAATAAATTAATTTGAAGAATCAGGAGAGCTCAAGGACAAAAAAAGGCCAAGAAAACTTTCAAAATCTGATGATTTTATCAGAGTTTCTTCTTTGAGAGACTGGAAGAACTCCAGCAAGGACTAGGCTCAGTGTCTGGCAGCTTCATTAGGGTGCCAAGTTGACCCATCTACAGTCTGAAGAAGCTTGATCAGGAATGTTCTTTGTGGAAGGGTGGCAGCATAGAAACCTCTTTTTTTATTAGAGGCACAGGGTGAAAAGACTAAGATATGCTAAAGCTCACAAAGATTGGAATGAAGATCAGTGGAAAAGAGAATTATGGAGTGAAGAATCCAAGTTTGAAATTTTTGGGTCCAATCGTCGTCAATATGTGAGAAGAAGAGTTGGAGAGAGATGGAAGAATGAGTAAAAAAAAAAAGGAAAAAATGGAATTTAAAAAAGGAAACACTTTATTGAAAACATACGTTCAGGGACCAATGTCCCCGGGGTAAAAGCTGAGTGTATAGGTAAAAAAGGACAAAATTAGGCTAACATGTTTCGGCACCCATGCCGTAATCCTAGACACATGAAGAATGAGTGCTTATGGCCTTCAGTGAAACATGGTCGAGGGTCTGTTCTGGTTTAGGGCTGCATTTCTGCCAGTGGTGTTGGTCGATATTGGTCATGAATGCTGAAAAGTACAGACAGGTTTTAATTCATCATGCCATTCCTTCTGAAAAGCACCTGATTAGGAATGGTTTTATTTTTCAGCATAATGATCCCAAGCACACTGTTAATGCAGTGTAATCATATTTGGAGAGAAAAACAGCTGATAAAAAACTGACAGTCATGGACTGGCCTCCATAGAGTCCAGACCTGAATATTATAGAGGCACCACCTGGACAGAGAGAGAGAAATAAAAGACAACCTAAATCTAAAGAAGAAATCTGGGAAGTGCTGAAAGAAGCATGGTATAATATACCAGAAAATTACTTTAGAAAACATCAGGACAGTCTCACCAAAAGAGTTCAAAATGTGCTTAGAACCAAGGGAGGTCACACTAAATACTAACTTTTACCTGAAGAAGCCATGTTGTTCTGAAAATCGTGTTTTTTTATATTTTATGTACATATTTCCTGTTTTTTCTGTTTGTATCTTAATAAAGAGACCTAAAAATAAATATGGATGGTCATTAAAACTTTGCTAAAACAACAAATCTAATTGTGGCCTAAGACTTTTGCACATTACTGTGTGTGTGTGTGTGTGTATATATATATATATATATATATATATATAGATATAGATGTGTGTGTATGTGTATGTATGTAGTATGTATATGTATGTATATATATATATATATATATCTATATATATATATATATATATATATATATATATACACACATACAGTCTCTCACAAAAGTGAGTACACCCCTCACAGTTTTGTAACTATTTTATTATATCAGTGTGACAATGCTGAAGAAATGACACTTTGCTACAATGTAAAGTAGTGAGTGTACAGCCTGTATAACAGTGTAAATTTGCTGTCCTCTCAAAATAACTCAACATACAGCTATTAATGTCTAAACCGTTGGCAACAAAAGTGAGTATACCCCTAAGTGGAAATGTCCAAATTGGGCCCAAAGTGTCAATATTTTGTGTGACCACCATTATTTTCCAGCACTGCCTTAACCCTCTTGGGCATGGAGTTCACCAGAGCTTCACAGGTTGCCACTGGAGTCCTCTTCCACTCCTCCATGATGACATCATGGAGCTGGTGGATGTTAGAGACCTTGCACTCCCCCACCTTCCGTTTGAGGATGCCCCACAGATGCTTGGCCAGTACATCACCTTTATCCTCAGCTTCTTTAACAAGGCAGTGGTCGTCTTGGAGGTGTGTTTGGGGTCATTATCATGTTGGAATACTGCCCTGCGACCCAGTCACTGAAGGGAGGGGATCATGCCCTGCTTCAGTATGTCACAGTACATGTTGGTATTCATGGTTCCCTCAATGAACTGTAGCTCCCCAGTGCCGGCAGCACTCATGCAGGCCCAGACCATGACACTCCCACCACCATGCTTGACTGTAGGCAAGAAACACTTGTCTTTGTACTCCTCACCTGGTTGCCGCCACACATGCTTGACACTATCTGAACCAAATAAGTTTATCTTGGTCTCATCGGAACACAGGACATAGTTCTAGTAATCCATGTCCTTAGTCTGCTTGTCTTCAGCAAACTGCGGGCTTTCTTGTGCATTATCTTTAGAAGAGGCTTCCTTCTGGGACGACAGCCATGCACACCAATTTAATGCAGTGTGCGGCATATGGTCTGAGCACTGACAGGCTAACCCCCCACCCCTTCAACCTCTGCAGCAATTCTGGCAGCACTCATATGTCTATTTCCCAAAGACAACCTCTGGATTTGACGCTGAGCATGTGCACTCAACTTCTTTGGTCAACCATGGCGAGGCCTTTTCTGAGTGGAACCTGTTCTGTGAAACCACTGTATGGTCTTGTGCTGCAGCTCAAATTCAGGGTCTTGCCAATCTTCTTATAGCTTAGGCCATCTTTATGTAGCGCAACAATTATTGTTTTCAGATCCTCAGAGAGTTCTTTGCCATGAGGTGCCATGTTGAACTTCCAGTGACCAGTATGAGAGAGTGTGAGAGCGATAACACCAAATTTAATACACCTGCTCCCCATTCACACCTGAGACCTTGTAACACTAAAGAGTCACATGACACCGGGGAGGGAAAATGGCTAATTGGGCCCAATTTGGACATTTCCACTTAGAAGTGTACTCACTTTTGTTGCCAACAGTTTAGACATTAATGGCTATGTGTTGAGTTATTTTGAGGGGACAGCAAATTTACACTGTTATACAGGCTGTTCACTCACTACTTTACATTGTAGCAAAGTGTCATTTCTTCAGTGTTGTCACATGAAAATATATAATAACATATTTACAGAAATGTGAGGGGTATACTTACTTTTGTGAACTACTGTATATCTAAAGATAAAAAGAACATTTTCTCTTAAAGGGACAGTCAAGTAAAAAACTTTCATGATTTAAATAGGGCATGTAATTTTAAACAACTTCCTATTTACTTTTATTACCAATTTTGCTTTGTTCTCTTGGTATTCTTAGTTGAAAGCTAAATCTAGGAGGTATATATGCTAATTTCTTAGACCTTGAGGCCACCTCTAATCTGAAAGCATTTTGACAGTTTTTCACCACTAGAGGGCGTTAGTTCAGTTGTTTCATATAGATAACATTGAGCTCAGGCACGTGAAGCTCCTAGGAGCAAGCACTGATTGGATAAAAATGCAAGTCTGTCAAAAGAACTGAAATAAGGGGGCAGTTTGCAGAGCCATAGATACAAGGTTATCACAGAGGTATAAAGTATATTATTATAACTGTGTTGGTTATGCAAAATTGGGATAATGGGTAATAAAGGGATTATCTACCTTTTAAAACAAAAACAATTCTGGTGTTTACTGTCCCTTTAAGTGAAGAACATTGGAATTTGAAGTATCTCTAACGCTCTGGTTAGCATGGTTGGCCTAATCCAGTTTTGGGTTTAAGAGCAAGTAATAAAAAGAAAAGGTGTTTTCTTTCATATAGGTGGCAAGAGTCCATGAGCTAGTGACGTATGGGATATACAATGCCTATAAATACACCTTCCACCTCACTCATACCTCAGATTTACAAACTTTGCCTCCTTAGGAGGTGGTGAAGCATGATATCCTTGATTTCTTCTGTGAAAGGTGCTTCTAAGCATATTGAAGCCCAGCTCCTCTCTAAGTACAGTGTTTGTCTGAGGGATGTGAAGGGAGTATTGCCTGATGATACCATGTTTTCGCCTATGGGAAATCTATTCTAGGGCTCTCTGTAAATTCGGTCCCAGGGATTCATCTGCTGCTTCCCTTTACAGATCGACATTATACTCCTCTACCATTACCTCTGCTGATATGTTTCAGTACTGGTTTGGCTGTCTGCTATATGTGGATGGGTGTCTTCTGGTAAGTATATATCATTTTTAAGACACTCTCAGCTATGGAAGGCACTTTATATTATAAAGTTATTAATGTATATTGCATATATTTGCCATGAGTCAGGTCTGTTAATATTTCCCTTTGCAGTCACTCAGTTTCAGAATGGAAAATATGTTCATGGGAGAATTTAGATATTTTTTTCTTACCTGGGGTTCCGGTTAGCTGTTAACATGGAGTCTTTTTTTAAAATTTTTCAGGCAAATTAGGCTCGCAATGACGAAAATTGCATAATTTTATTGCGTAATTTTTGGTGCGAAATTGCGCCTGCTGTGATGCGAGTTGTTTGATTTAATTGCGTAATTTTTGGCACAAAGTTGCGCCTGTTATGACGCAAGTTGCATCTTTTCAGTGCGTCGTTCTTGGCGCAAAATTTGTAATATTAAGCCTCTCCCTCTAATGCTCACTGCTCTCATTATATTATAGAGCGCTATGATGCTTGCTTTTGATTTTACTTTTTGTATAAGAATTTTATCATATTTTTCCCATTTCTGAAACTGCTATATTGAGGAAATTGGATATTTTGTTTAAATGCTATTTATTCTTTTTTTGTTACATTTTGCAAAAGGGCTCAAACTGATCCTGCCTCTGATGTTACTGTATGAACTAAGCTGCCTGAATACAATTCTACCAAAGCCAAGTGTATTTTTTGTAAACAAGCTGATCTTATTTCTTCAGCTCAATTATGTGGCATTTTTTATGACAAATTATTACATGCTGATAATGTTTTTATAAGTACAAATACATCTACTGTTTTTCCTTCTCAGTCTAATGTACCTGACATTCCTGCAGATATGAAACATTTTATTGCTGCAGTCATAGAGAAGGCTCTGACTGCTATTCTGCCTTCAAATAAACGTAAAAGGTCTTTCCAAACTTGTCATAGATCTAATGAATTTTGTACTGACCGACAGCATACTGAAATATCCTCTACTGATGAGGGTTCCACTGACTCAGAGGATCCTGCATCAGAGACAGAAATTAACAAATCTTTTTTATTGAAAATTAAACATATTCGTTCTCTATTAAAGAAAGTATTGTTTACTTTGGGTATTGAGGCGTCTAGTCCTCCTGATAGCAACGCTAATAATCGTTTAAATTCTTTATTTAAGTCTTCTGAGGTTACTCCTGAAGTTTTTCCTATTCCAGATGCTATCTCCAATATGATTGCTAAAGAATGGTCTAAACTTGGTACCTCTTTTAACCCTTCTTGTAGGTTTAAGAAGTTGTATCCTTTACCTGTGGCTAGTCTAAAGTTTTGGGGAAAGGTCCCTAAGGTTGATGAGGCTATTTCCACACTTGCCAAAAGTACTACTATTCCTATGGAAGATAGTACTTCTTTTAAGGATCCTTTAGATAGGAACTTGAATCTTACCTTAGAAGAGCATATTTACATACTGGCTATAGTCTTAGACCAGCTATTTCTATGGCTGATGTTGCTGCTGCTTCAACTTTTTGGTTGGACAGTTTAGCGCAACAGTTATCAGATCCTGAGCTATCTAGTATTGTTCTTTTACTGCAACGTCTAAATAATTTCATTTGTGATACTATATTTGATGTCATTAAGATTAATGTCAAATCTATGTCTTTAGCTATTCTAACTAGAAGAGCTTTATGGCTTAAATCTTGGAATGCTGACATGGTGTCTAAATCTAGATTATTATCTCTATCTTTTTAGGGTAATAATTTGTTTGGTTCTCAATTGGATTCTATTATCTCCACTATCACTGGGGGTAAGGGTGTTTTTCTGCCCCAAGACAAGAAATCGAAGGGTAAATTTAAAGCTCCATATCGTTTTCGTTCCTTTCGTCAGAATAGAAAACAGAAAACCTCTTCTTCCCCTAAGGCCTCTTGCTCTAATTGAAGACCATCTCAGAATTGGAATAAATCCAAGCCTTATAAGAAGCCAAATCCAGCTCCTAAGACTGCATGAAGGTGCGGCCCTCAAACTAGTTCTTCTGGTGGGGGCAGACTAAAGTTATTTCAAGACATTTGGACAGACTCTGTCCAAAATCAGTGTATTCAGAATATTGTTTCTCAAGGGTATCGAATAGGTTTCAGAATAAGACCTCCCATGGGAAGATTCTTTCTTTCTCATGTTCCAACAAACCCTGTGAAGGCTTTTCTGAAGTGTGTTTCAGACCTAGAGCTTTCAGGGGTGATTGTAGCAGTTCCTCAGCAGGAACAGGGATTGGGTTTCTATTCAAATGTATTTAATGTCCCAAAGAAGGAAGATTCTTTCAGACCAATCCTGGATCTGAAAACTTTAATTTGTTTTGTATGAGTCCCAACTTTCAAGATGGTGACTATAAGGACTATTCTGCCTTTTGTTCAGCAAGGTCATTTCATGTCCACAATAGACTTACAGGACGCTTACCTTCACATTCCTCTTCATCCAGACCACTATCGTTTTCTGAGATTCTCATTTCTAGACAAGCATTACCAACTTGTCGCTCTTACATTTGGCCTAGCAACAGCACCAATAATTTTCTTGAAGGTTCTCTGTGCCCTTCTATCTGTAATCAGAGAGCAGGGTATTGCAGTGTTTCCTTATTTGGACGATATCTTGG
Source organism: Bombina bombina (assembly GCF_027579735.1). Classification (NCBI taxonomy): domain Eukaryota; kingdom Metazoa; phylum Chordata; class Amphibia; order Anura; family Bombinatoridae; genus Bombina; species Bombina bombina. The sequence continues at coordinate 913,531,588 of NC_069502.1, read as the reverse complement.
TACTAGCTCAATCTTTGCATTTAGCAGAATCTCACATAAAACAACTGATGTTGTTTCTTCAAAGACATGGTTGCAATATCAATTTACCAAAGAGTTTCTTGATTCCTCAGACAAAGGTCACCTTCTTAGGTTTCCAGATAGATTCAGTCTCCATGACTCTTTTTCTAACAGACAAGAGACAAATGAAATTGGTCTTAGCTTGTCTAAACCTTCAGTCTCTATCATTACCTTCAGTGGCTTTGTGCTTGGAAGTTTTAGGTTTTATGATTGCAGCATCGGACGCAATCCCCTTTGCTCATTTTCATATGAGACCTCTACAGCTTTGCATGTTGCACCAGTGGTTCAGGGATTATACTCAGTTATCACAGTTGATATACTTAAATCCCAACACTCAACTCTCTCTGACTTGGTGGTTAAACTATCACCTTATTGTTCAAGGGGCCTCCTTTGTTCGTCCTTCCTGGACTGTGATCACAACAGATGCAAGTCTTACAGGTTGGGGAGCTGTCTGGGGTTCTCTGACAGCACAAGGGGTTTGGAATCCTCAAGAGGCGAGGTTACCAATCAATATTTTAAAACTCTCTGATATTTTCAGATCTCTTCAGGCTTGGCCTCTACTGAAGAGAGAACTTTACATTTGTTTTCAAACAGATAATATCACAACAGTGGCATATGTCAATCATCAAGAGGGGACTCACAGTCCTTTAGCAATGAAAGAAGTTTCTCTGATACTTTTTTAGGTGAAATCCAACTCTTGTCAAATCTCTGCGATTCATATCCCAGGTGTAGACATTTGGGAAGCGGATTATCTCAGCCGTCATTCTCTACATCCGGGGGAGTGGTCTCCATCCTGATGTGTTTTTTCAACTTGTACAGATGTGGGGTCTTCCAGAAATAGATCTGATGGCCTCTCGTCTGAACAAGAAACTTCCCAGATACCTTTCCAGGTCCAGGGATCCTCAGGCAGAAATGATGGATGCTCTAGCAGTTCCCTGGTTTTACTTACCTGCTTACATTTTTATGCCTCTGGTTCTTCTTCCAAAGGTGATCTCCAAGATCATAATAGAACAATCTTATGCGTTTCTGATAGCACCAACATGGCCTCACAGGGTTTGGTATGTGGACCTTGCCTGAATGTCCAGTTGCCAGCCTTGGCCACTTCCTATAAGACCAGGCCTTCTGTCTCAAGACTCAGCTTTCCATCAGGATCTCAAATCTCTAAATTTGAAGGCATGGAAATTGAACGTTTAGTTCTTAGTCATAGAGGTTTCTCTGACTCAGTAATTAAAATTATTACAGGCTTGTTAATCTGTTTCAAGGAAGATTTATCATAGGGTCTGGAAAACCTATATTTCATGGTGCTCCACTCATGATTATTCTAGGCATTCTTTTAGAATTCCTAGGAGTCTACATTTTCTTCAGGATGCTTTGGATAAAGGTTTGTCTGCAAATAGTTTGAAAGGACAAATCTCTGCTCGTTCTGTCTTATTTCATAGAAAGATTGTGAAGGCTTCCTGATATTCACTGTTATGTTCAGGCTTTGATTCGTATCAAACCTGTTAAATCCATTTCTCCTCCTTGGAGTCTCAATTTGGTTTTAAAGACTTTGCATGCTCCTCCTTTTGAGCCTATGCATTCTTTGGATATTAAATTACTTTCTTGGAAAGTGTTATTTCTTTTGGCTATCTCTTCTGCTAGAAGAGTTTCAGAATTGTCTGCTCTCTCTTGTGAGCCTCCTTATCTGATTTTTCATCCAGATAAAGCTGTTTTACGGACATTGTTTAATTTTTTACATAAAGTTGTGAATTCTAACAACATCAATAGGGAAATAATTGTTCCTTCCTTGTGTCTTAATCCTAAGAATACTCTTGAAAGGTCTTTACATTGTTTGGCTGTGGTAAGAACTTTGAAATATTATTATGTTGAGGCTACTAAAGATTTCAGAAAGACTTCTAGTCTATTTGTTATTTTTTCTGGTTCCAGAAAAGGTCAGACAGCCTCTGCCATTTCCTTGGCATCTTTGGTTAAAGCTTTTGATTGACAAAGCTTATTTAGAGGCGGGGCAGTCTAGCCTCAGCGAATTACAGCTCATTCTTCTAGATCAATCGCCACATCTTGGACTTTCAAGAATGAAGCTTCAGTTGATCAAATTTGCAAAGCAGCAACTTGGTCTTCTTTGCATACATTTACAAAATGTTACCATTTGGATGTGTTTGCTTCTTCGGAAGCAGTCTTTGGTAGAAAAGTTCTTCAGACAGCTGTCTCAGTTTGATTCTAGTGCCTATGATTTGAGTTTTTTGAATTTTTTAAGAAAACTTAAATTATTTTTTGGTTTTAATTTCTCAGCGGAAATAGCTGGTTTTATTTTATCCCCCTATCTAGTGACTTGTGGACTTCCACATCTTGGGTATTATATCCCATACGTCACTAGCTCATGGACTCATGCCACCTATATGAATGAAAACATAATTTATGTAAGAACTTACCTGATAAATTAATTTCTTTCATGGTGGCAAGAGTCCATGAGACCCACCCAATTTATTTATTTATCCTGTTCCCCTTTTTGTGCTTTTACTCCTTTTACACATCACTAACTTGGCTATACGTTAAACTGAGGTATGCGTGATGTGTGAGGTGTATTTATAGGCATTTGAGGTTTGGGAAACTTTGCCCCCTCCTGGTAGGAATGTATATCCCATACGTCACTAGCTCATGGACTCTTGCCCCCATGAAAGAAATTAATTTATCAGGTACGTTCTTACATAAATTATGTTTTATGTTAAAATGTTTTTTATTGGAATAACAGCATTAAACATAGTACATGTCTTATATCATTGGTTACATCAATATTACATCAGGTGATTATACACAACCGTCACAGCGTTTCCAAATTATCCCTGCTATCATGTATAGCTTTGTTACATAGTTTGTTCTTGGGACTTGGATATCTGACCTGTTGCAATTCTCATAAAAAACAGTTGTCACATGTACATATTTCTTATTACCATCAAACAGTAAACAAATAAACAGATATAACTTGTGGTCACAATCGCCTAGATTTAGAGTTCTGCGTTAGCCGTCAAAACCAGCGTTAAGGGGTCCTAAAGCTGGTTTTGGCCGCCCGCTGGTATTTAGAGTCAGTCAGGAAAGGGTCTAACGCTCACTTTCCAGCCACGACTTTTCAATACCGCAGATCCCCTTACGCCAATTGCGTATCCTATCTTTTCAATGGGATCTTCCTAACGCTGGTATTTAGAGTCTTGGCTGAAGTGAGTGTTAGAACTCTAACGACAAGACTCCAGCCGCAGAAAAAAGTCAGTAGTTAAGAGCTTTCTGGGCTAACGCCGGTTTATAAAGCTCTTAACTACTGTGCTCTAAAGTACACTAACACCCATAAACTACCTATGTACCCCTAAACCGAGGTCCCCCCACATCGCCGCCACTCTAATAAAATGTTTTAACCCCTAATCTGCCGACCGTACAACCCCGCAACCTACATTATCCCTATGTACCCCTAATCTGCTGCCCCTAACATCGCCGACACCTACATAATATTTATTAACCCCTAGTCTGCCCCCCCAACGTCGCCGCTACCTAACTACACTTATTAACCCCTAATCTGCCGACCGGACCTTGCCGCTACTCTAATAAATGTATTAACCCCTAAAGCTAAGTCTAACCCTAACACTAACACCCCCTTAAGTTAAATATAATTTAAATCTAATGAAATAAAATAAATCTTATTAAATAAATTAATCCTATTTAAAGCTAAATACTTACCTTTAAAATAAACCCTAATATAGCTACAATATAACGAATAATTATATTGTAGCTATTTTAGGATTTATATTTATTTTACAGGCAACTTTGTATTTATTTTAACTCGGTACAATAGCTATTAAATAGTTAATAACTATTAAATAGCTACCTAGTTAAAATAATTACAAAATTACCTGTAAAATAAATCTTAACCTAAGTTACAATTAAACCTAACACTACACTATCAATAAATTAATTAACTAAACTATCTACAATTATCTACAATGAAATCAACTAAACTAAATTACAAAAACTAAAAAAAGATTACAAGAATTTTAAACTAATTACACCTACTCTAAGCCCCCTAAAAAAATAACAAAGCCCCCCAAAATAAAAAAATGCCCTACCCTATTCTAAAATAAAAAGTTAACAGCTCTATTACCTTACCAGCCCTTAAAAGGGCCTTTTGCGGGGTATGCCCCAAAGAAAACAGCTCTTTTGCATTTAAAAAAAACATACAATACCCCCCCCCCCCAACATTGCAACCCACCACCCACATACCCCTAATCTAACCCAAACACCCCTTAAAAGAACTAACACTAAGCCCCTGAAGATCTCCCTACCTTATCTTCACCACGCCGGGTATCACTGATCCGTCCAGAAGAGGGTCCGAAGTCTTCATCCTATCCGGCAAGAAGAGGTCCAGAAGAGGGTCCGAAGTCTTCATCCTATCCGGCAAGAAGAGGACATCTGGACCGGTAGACATGTTCATCCAGGCGGCGTCTTCTATCTTCATCCATCCGGCACTGAGCGGGACCATCTTGAAGCAGCTGACGCGGATCCATCCTCTTCTTCCGGCGACTCCTGACGAATGAAGGTTCCTTTAAGTGAAGTCATCCAAGATGGCGTCCCTCGAATTCCAATTGGCTGATAGGATTCTATTAGCCAATCGGAATTAAGGTAGGAAAAATCTGATTGGCTGATTGAATCAGCCAATCAGATTCAAGTTCAATCCGATTGGCTGATTGGATCAGCCAATCAGATTGAGCTCGCATTCTATTGGCTGATCGGAACAATAGGAAACAATGGGGCTGCGTTAGGAGCTGAACCCTTCTTTTTTGCAGGTGTTAGGTTTTTTTTCAGCTCAAACTGCCCCATTGTTTCCTATGGGGATATCGTGCACAAGCACGTTTTTGAAGCTGGCCGCGTCCGTAAGCAACGCTGGTATTTAGCGTTGCAGTGGCGCTAAATTATGCTCTACGCTCCCTTTTTGGAGCCTAACGCAGCCCTTCAGAGAACTCTAAATACCAGCGTTGTTTAAAAGGTGCGGGGGAAAAAAAGCACGCGTAGCTAACGCACCCCTTCTAACGCAAAACTCTAAATCTAGTTGTTAGAATTTAACAATCATTTGTCATTACTAATTCTTATAAATACTTCTTTTTTTTTAATTTATTATTCCTACACTTATCTGTGACGAAGGAGATTCCTCTCTAGCCGTGCTACTTTAATTACCAGCTCTGTGTCTTGTTCAGACCTGTGTGGATGACTTTTTTCTTTTTGTTCTTTATTCAGTATATGTTCCCTTTCCCTTATACAAGAGTAAGTCAGATAAGTTATGGTGGGTGCATTATCCAGTAGAACCAGATTTCTCTTGTTAGGTGTATCCAGTCCACGGATCATCCATTACTTGTGGGATATTCTCCTTCCCAACGGAAGTTGCAAGAGGATCACCCACAGCAGAGCTGCTATATAGCTCCTCCCCTAACTGCCATATCCAGTCATTCTCTTGCAAGCTCTCAACATAGCTGGAGGTAGTTAGAGGAAAGTGGTAAAATATAGTTAGTTTTTTCTTCAATCAAAAATGTATTGTTTTTAAATGGTACCGGAGTGTACTATTTTATCTCAGGCAGCATTTAGAAGAAGAATCTGCCTGCGTTTTTCTATGATCTTAGCAGAAGTAACTAAGATCCACTGCCGTTCTCACATATGTCTGAGGAGTAAGGTAACTTCAGAGGGAGAATGGCGTGCAGGGTATCCTGCAAAAAGGTATGTGCAGTTAAGTTTTTCTAGGGATGGAATTTGCTAGAAAATGCTGCTGATACCGGATTAATGTAAGTTAAAGCCTAAATACAGTGATTTAATAGCGACTAGTATCAGGCTTGCTATCAGAGGTATATACTCTGATTACTGTGCAATATAAAACGTTTGCTGGCATGTTTAATCGTTTTTATGGAAAGTACATAGCAAAAACAGAAAAGCTGAGTGAATCCACTGTGGTAGCGTGTCAGTGATTGTCTCCTTCCTGTGTCTGTGATGGGCGCTTCCTGAGAAAGAAAGGGGTGTATTCTCCAAACACCTCCAGCAGGGAAAAATCTGTGAAAAGAGAGCAGAGACAGGCACAGCCCAATATTGGGCTGCGCCTGTCTCTGCTCTCTTTTCACAGATTAATCGTTTTTATATATGCTTTGGTGATAAAACTTATTGGGGCCTAGTTTTTTCCACATGGCTGGCTTTATTTTTGCCTAGAAACAGTATCCTGAGGCTTTCCACTGTTATAGTATAAAAGTTACAGTTGGTGCAGTTAAAATTACAAACTGTGACATTCAGCTTCCCTCAGCAGTCCCCTGCATGCTATAGGACATCTCTGAAGGGCTCAAAAGGGTTCAAAAGTAGGAGCTGTGGCAGTTGTTATGACTGTTTAAAAAACATATTTTTCGTTTTATTAATCTGTTTTTTGTATTAAGGGGTTAATCATCCATTTGCAAGTGGGTGCAATGCTCTGCTAACTTGTTACATACACTGTAAAAATTTCGTTAGTTTAACTGCTTTTTTTCACTGTTATTTCAAATTTTGGCAAAATTTGTTTCTCTTAAAGGGAACCTCAACACTTGATTAACATATTCTAAACTAACATTTTCTAACTGAGCAAAATAAACTAACTAGCAATGCTGTATGCAGTCTTTTCATCTTACTGCATTTTATTTTTGATAAAAGCTTTATAATTTAAACATTGATTTGCAGCATTGGATGTGATGCAAGCTGCCATTTGTTAAAGTATGTGTCACAACAGTGTGTCACGTGATGCACACGGCACCAGCTATTAGTAAATCACAGTGAGCCCTGCAGTCAGTGTCTGACAAGAACGGCTTCAGGCACTGTTATGTTTATAAATAGAACGAGCAGGGAAAGGAAGTGTAAGGGGGAGGAGAGGTTAAGACAGAGGGAGGCACAGGAGGAAGAAAGGCTCCGGAGATCATATGTAAGGTAGATGAATGTCTCTTGTTACAATTTTTATGCAGCGTGAGTTTGCTTTCTTTCTTCCCCCTGTGCCTCGCTCTCTCCACCTCTCCTCCCCCCTCACACTTCCTTCCCTCCTCGTGCTATTTATAAACATAACAGTGCCTGAAGCCGTTCTTGTCAGACACTGCAGGGCTCACTATGATTTAGTAATAGCTAATCACGTGACACAGTGTTGAGGAACGCACGTTACAAGATGGCAGCTTGCATAGCTTATACAATGCTGCAGATCAACGTTTACATTGTAAAGCTTTTATCTACAATAGAATGCAGTAAGATAAAAAACTGCATACATCATTACAATCAGTTTATTTAGGATAATCAGTAAAAGTTAGTTTAGAGCATTTCCAGCAGGTGTTTAGGGTCCCTTTAAAGGCACAGTAACGTTTTTTTTATATTGCTTGTTAACTTGATTTAAAGTGTTTTCCAAGCTTGCTAGTCTCATTGCTAGTCTGTATAAACATGTCTGACATAGAGGAAACTCCTTGTTCATTATGTTTAAAAGCCATGGTGGAACCCCATAGGAGAATGTGTACTAAATGTATTGATTTCACTTTAAACAATAAAGATCAGCTGTTATCTTTAAAAGAATTATCACCAGAGGATTCTGACGAGGGGGAAGTTATGCCGACTAACTCTCCCCACGTGTCGGACCCTTTGACTCCCGCTCAAGGGACTCACGCTAAAATGGCGCCAAGTACATCAAAGACGCCCATAGCGATTACTTTGCAGGACATGGCGGCAATCATGGATAATACCCTGTCAGCGGTATTAGCCAGACTGCCTGAATTCAGAGGAAAGCGCGATAGCTCTGGGGTTAGACGTAATACAGAGCGCGCAGATGTTTTAAGGCCCATGTCTGATACTGCGTCACAATATGCAGAAGCTGAGGAAGAGCTTCAGTCTGTGGGTGACGTCTCTGACTCGGGGAAACCTGATTCAGATATGTCTACTTTTAAATTTAAGCTTGAGAACCTCCGGGTGTTGCTTGGAGAGGTTTTAGCTGCTCTGAATGACTGTGACACAATTGCAGTGCCAGAGAAATTGTGTAGACTGGATAAATACTACGCGGTGCTGGTGTGTACTGATGTTTTTCCAATACCTAAAAGGTTTACAGAAATTATTACTAAGGAGTGGGACAGACCCGGTGTGCCGTTTTCCCCCCCTCCTATTTTTAGAAAAATGTTTCCAATAGACGCCACCACACGGGACTTATGGCAGACGGTCCCTAAGGTGGAGGGAGCAGTTTCTACTTTACCAAAGCATACCACTATCCCTGTCGAGGACAGTTGTGCTTTTTCAGATCCAATGGATAAAAAATTAGAAGGTTACCTTAAGAAAATGTTTATTCAACAAGGTTTTATCCTGCAGCCCCTTGCATGCATTGCTCATGTCACTGCTGCTGCGGCGTTCTGGTTTGAGTCTCTGGAAGAGGCCTTTCAGACAGCTACTCCATTGACTGAAATACTTGACAAGCTTAGAACACTTAAGCTAGCTAATTCTTTTGTTTCTGATGCCATTGTTCATTTGACTAAACTAACGGCTAAGAATTCTGGATTCGGCATCCAGGCGCGTAGGGCGCTATGGCTTAAATCTTGGTCAGCTGACGTGACTTCAAAGTCTAAATTACTTAACATTCCCTTCAAGGGGCAGACCCTATTCGGGCCTGGTTTGAAGGAAATTATTGCTGACATTACTGAAGGTAAGGGTCATACCCTTCCTCAGGACAGGGCCAAATCAAGGGCCAAAAAGTCTAATTTTCGTGCTTTTCGAAACTTCAAGGCAGGTGCAGCATCAACTTCCTCTGCTACAAAACAAGAGGGAACGTTTGCGCAATCCAAGCCGGCCTGGAAATCTAACCAGGCCTGGAGCAAAGGCAAACAGGCCAGAAAGCCTGCTGCTGCCTCTAAGACAGCATGAAGGAACGGCCCCCTATCCGGCAACGGATCAAGTAGGGGGCAGACTTTCTCTCTTCGCCCAGGCGTGGGCAAGAGATGTTCAGGATCCCTGGGCGTTGGAGATCATATCTCAGGGATATCTTCTGGACTTCTAAGCTTCCCCCCCACAAGGGAGATTTCACCTTTCGAGATTATCTGTAAACCAGATAAAGAAAGAGGCATTCTTACACTGTGTGCAAGACCTCCTAATAATGGGAGTGATCCATCCAGTTCCACAGATGGAACAAGGACAGGGATTTTATTCAAATCTGTTTGTGGTTCCCAAAAAAGAGGGAATCTTCAGACCAATTTTGGATCTAAAGATCTTAAACAAATTCCTCAGAGTTCCATCGTTCAAAATGGAAACTATTCGGACAATCCTACCTATGATCCAGGAGGGTCAGTACATGACCACAGTGGATTTGAAGGATGCTTACCTTCACATACCGATTCACAAAGATCATCATCGGTTCCTAAGGTTTGCCTTTCTAGACAGGCATTACCAGTTTGTGGCTCTTCCCTTCGGGTTAGCTACAGCCCCAAGAATTTTTACAAAGGTTCTGGGGTCTCTTCTGGCGGTCCTAAGACCACGGGGCATAGCAGTGGCACCTTATCTAGACGACATCCTGATACAGGCGTCAAACTTCCAAATTGCCAAATCTCATACGGACATAGTGTTGGCATTTCTGAGGTCGCATGGGTGGAAAGTGAACGAGGGAAAGAGTTCTCTATCACCCCTCACAAGGGTTTCCTTCCTAGGAACTCTGATAGATTCTGTAGAAATGAAAATTTACCTGACGGAGTCCAGGTTATGAAAGCTTCTAAATTCCTGCCGTGTTCTTCACTATATTCCGCGCCCTTCTGTGGCTCAGTGCATGGAAGTGATCGGCTTAATGGTAGCAGCGATGGACATATTGCCATTTGCGCGCCTACATCTCAGAGCGCTGCAATTATGCATGCTCAGTCAGTGGAATGGGGATTACACAGATTTGTCCCCTCTGCTAAATCTGGATCAAGAGACCAGAGATTCTCTTCTCTGGTGGCTATCTCGGGTCCATCTGTCCAAAGGTATGACCTTTCGCAGGCCAGATTGGACAATTGTAACAACAGATGCCAGCCTTCTAGGTTGGGGTGCAGTCTGGAATTCCCTGAAAGCTCAGGGATCGTGGACTCAGGAGGAGAAACTCCTCCCAATAAATATTCTGGAGTTAAGAGCAATATTCATTGCTCTTCTAGCTTGGCCTCAGTTAGCAACCCTGAGGTTCATCAGATTTCAGTCGGACTACATCACGACTGTGGCTTACATCAACCATCAAGGGGGGACCAGGAGCTCCCTAGTGATGTTAGAAGTCTCCAAGATAATTCGCTGGGCAGAGACTCACTCTTGCATCTATCAGCGATCCATATCCCAGGTGTAGAGAACTGGGAGGCGGATTTTCTAAGTCATCAGACTTTTCATCCGGGGGAGTGGGAACTCCATCCGGAGGTGTTTGCTCAATTGGTTCATCGTTGGGGCACACCAGAATTGGATCTCATGGCGTCTCGCCAGAATGCCAAGCTTACTTGTTACGGTCCAGGGACCCAGAAACGACGCTGATAGATGCTCTAGCAGCACCGTGGTTCTTCAACCTGGCTTATGTGTTTCCACCGTTTCCTCTGCTCCCTCGACTGATTGCCAAAATCAAACAGGAGAGAGCATCGGTGATCTTGATCGTGCCTGCGTGGCCACGCAAGACCTGGTATGCAGACCTGGTGGACATGTCATCCTTTCCACCTTGGCCTCTGCCTCTGAGACAAGACCTTCTACTACAAGGTCCTTTCAATCATCCAAATCTAATTTCTCTGAGACTGACTGCCTGGAGATTGAAGGCTTGATTTTATCAAGGCGTGGCTTCTCTGAGTCAGTCATTGATACCTTAATACAGGCACGAAAGCCTGTAACCAGGAAAATCTACCATAAGATATGTGTGTGAATCCAAGAATTACTCATGGAGTAAGGTTAGGATTCCTAGGATATTGTCCTTTCTCCAAGAGGGTTATGATAAAGGATTATCAGCTAGTTCTTTAAAGGGACAGATTTCTGCTCTGTCTATCCTTTTGCACAAGCGTCTGGCAGAGGTTCCAGACGTCCAGGCATTTTGTCAGGCTTTGGTTAGAATTAAGCCTGTGTTTAAACCGGTTGCTCCTCTATGGAGCTTAAACTTGGTTCTTAAGGTTCTTCAAGGAGTTCCGTTTGAACCCCTTCATTCCATTGATATCAAACTTTTATCTTGGAAAGTTCTGTTTTTGATGGCTATTTCCTCGGCTCGTAGAGTCTCTGAGTTATCAGCTTTACAATGTGATTCTCCTTATCTGATTTTCCATAGAGATAAAGTAGTTCTGCGTACAAAACCTGGGTTTTTACCTAAGGTAGTTTCCAACAAGAATATTAATCAAGAGATTGTTGTTCCATCATTGTGTCCTAATCCTTCTTCAAAGAAGGAACGTCTTTTACATAATTTGGACGTAGTCCGTGCTTTAAAGTTTTACTTACAAGCGACTAAAGATTTTCGTCAAACATCTTCCCTGTTTGTTGTTTACTCTGGACAGAGGAGAGGTCAAAAGGCTTCTACAACCTCTCTTTCTTTTTGGGTTCAGAGCGTAATACGCTTAGCCTATGAGACTGCTGGACAGCAGCCCCCTGAAAGGATTACAGCTCATTCTACTAGAGCTGTGGCTTCCACCTGGTCCTTTAAAAATGAGGCTTCTGTTGAACAGATTTGCAAAGCGGCGACTTGGTCTTCGCTTCATACCTTTTCAAAATTTTACAAATTTGATACTTTTGCTTCTTCGGAGGCTATTTTTGGGAGAAAGGTTCTACAGGCAGTGGTCCCTTCCGTTTAAGTACCTGCCTTGTCCCTCCCTTCATCCGTGTACTTTAGCTTTGGTATTGGTATCCCACAAGTAATGGATGATCCGTGGACTGGATACACATAACAAGAGAAAACATAATTTATGTTTACCTGATAAATTTATTTCTCTTGTGGTGTATCCAGTCCATGGCCCGCCCTGTCCTTTTAAGGCAGGTCTAAATTTTAAACTACAGTCACCACTGCACCCTATGGTTTCTCCTTTCTCGGCTAGTTTTGGTCAAATGACTGGAGATGGCAGTTAGGGGAGGAGCTATATAGCAGCTCTGCTGTGGGTGATCCTCTTGCAACTTCCTGTTGGGAAGGAGAATATCCCACAAGTAATAGATGATCCGTGGACTGGATACACCGCAAGAGAAATAAATTTATCAGGTAAGCATAAATGATGTTTTTGTGAAAAATGTCTACCGTCCCTATATATTGTTGCTGCTGTTTCGTGTAGAGAGTATGTCATTTTAAATCTTCCCAGTATCTCTTGCCATGTCGGTACCCCCTCCTTCCAATATCGAGCTATACCCACCCTTGTAACCGTGCAAAGTATTCTGATAAAAGTATTAATGTGTTTGTTGAGGGTGGGAAGCGGGGCATTTAGCAACCCCTGGGATATAGTTAGTGATATTTGTTCATCTAGGAGTGTGCTAAGGTAGGTTGATAATGTGGTCCAAATGTGGGCTACCCCAGGGCATTCCCACCACATGTGTAGAAATGTACCTAGTTGCACCCCCTGTAACAGTTTCTGTTCTTGCCTTCCATATAGTGTGATGTTTTGACCGGAGTCAAGTACCAACGAAAGATGGTGCTGAGACTATTTTCCCTCAAATCTGCACTAATTAGACCCCTGCAGGAAGAGTAGAATAGATCTTGCCATTCTTGTGTTTCTAATGTTATGTTTTAATCCTTCTCCCATCTAAGCATGACCGGCGACTTAGTATGTTCTTTTGAGTTTTGTATAGCAAGATATAGCTGCGAGATAGATTGTTTAGGTGGTGGTGCAACATATTCTTTCCAATGTGGTGCTGGGTTGCTTGTGTATGTTCGGTATATATTTATTTAGAGCCGATAGAATCTGCAGGTATAAATACCATTGCAGGGGAATGGGTGCCAATTTTTCTTGTATTTGGTTTAAAGTCATCGGTTTGGTTTTTGTCAATAAGTCTCCTACCCTGTAAAGGCCTATAAATTATGTTTTTAGCATGCCCCATAGAAGTCTATGGGAATATGGTGTTAGTGAGGTTTCGATATCCTAATTCCAGATATTATCGTGGCTGAGTCTTTTTCTCACAATTTATAATACCAGGGCTAATGGGAGGACTATTGTTTTACTTTGATTGCAGTTAGCGCTCACGAGCGATAAATAATTATCGCTCTACTTGTAATCTTGGCCTTTGTGCATAGGGAGATAAAGTAAGCAAGTCTGGGGTTTCTGCAGGCTCATCCAAATTAAGGGCCAGATTACAAGTGGAGCGATATTTTATGCTATTTCACATGCACTAACTGTGCTAGAAGTAAGCCTTTTAAAGGGCTTCGGGTAGCATTCGTATTAAAAGTTGAAAGTAAAAAGTTTTCTTTTAAGCGCTAATTCAATGCGCGCAAAAAGCCGAAGTTAGAATATCGCAGACGCGTTGATGTATTTCCCCATCAAAGTCAATGGAGCAAAAATAGTGGAAAAAAACTAACACCCTACTCGCATGCAAACCTGATCGCATATTCTCAAGTGAGCTAACTCGAGATGAAAATATGAATATTATACGTTCCAATGTTCTTAACACAGAATAATATGTTCTATTTATTCATAAATACATATTTCTATACATATGTTTTTTTATAAAATATATATCTATACCTATATAGTTATAGATAGTTATATATATATATAGGTATAGAAATATATATATATATATATATATATATATATATATATGAATATCTTTTTAAAATACATAGAACATATTCTGCTATGTGAAGAATATTGTAATGTAATTTACTCTCTATGTGTATTTAGTCTCCCTATGGGAAAAAGGGGAAATCACTACAGCTGCGTGTTTCTGGTTCGAAGAACTAGAAAAGTCGCTCAATAAAGAATCTTCGTACGAGGAGGTTTTGGACAGAGTTCAAGCTCTTAAATTGGCTAACTCTTTTTTATTTTAGATGCCGCTTTGCAATTAGCTAGATTAGCGGCGAATAATTCAGGGTTTGCTATCGTGGCGCGCAGAGCGCTTTTGCTTAACATCCCTTTCAAGGGTAAAACACTGTTTGGCCCTGACTTGAAAGAGATTATTTCAGACATCACTGGGGGAAAGGGCCACGCCCTTCCTCTGGATAGGTCTTTTAAGGCTAAAAAGAAGCCAAATTTTCGTCCCTTTCGCAGAAACGGACCAGCCTCAAATTCTACACCCTCTAAGCAAGAGGGTAATACTTCTCAAACCAAGCCAGCCTGGAGGCCGATGCAAGGCTGGAACAAGGGTAAGCAGGCCAAGTCACCTGCCACTGCTACCAAAACAGCATGAAGTGTTGGCCCCCGATCTGGGAAGGATCTGGTGGGGGGCAGACTTCTCTCTTTGCTCAGGCTGGGGCAAGAGATGTTCAGGATCCTTGGGCGCTAGAAATAGTTTCTCAAGGTTATCTCCTGGAATTCAGGGAACTACCCCCAAGGGGAAGGTTCCACGGGTCTCAATTATCTTCGAACAGGCATTCTTACACTGTGTAGAAGACCTGTTAAGCATGGGAGTGATTCATCCTGTTCCATTAGGAGAACAAGGGATGGGTTTTTACTCCAACCTGTTCATAATTCCCAAAAAAGAGGGAACATTCAGACCTATTTTAGATCTCAAGATTCTAAACAAGTTTCTAAGGGTTTCATCATTCAAAATGGAAACCATTCGAATGATCCTTCCTACCATCCAGGAAGGTCAATTCATGACCACGGTGGACTTAAAGGATGCGTACCTACGTATTCCTATCCACAAGGAACATTTTCGGTTCCTAAGGTTCGCCTTTCTGGACAAGCATTACCTGTGGCACTTCCATTCGGATTAGCCACTGCTCCAAGGATTTTCACAAGGGTACTAGGGTCCCTTCTAGCGGTGCTAAGACCAAGGGGCATGGCAGTAGTACCTTACTTGGACGACATCCTGATTCAAGTGTCGTCTCTGTCAAAAGCAAGGGCTCATACGGACATTGTCCTAGCCTTTCTCAGATCTCACAGGTGGAAGGTGAACATAGAAAAAAGTTCTCTGTCCCCGTCAACAAGAGTTCCCTTCTTGGGAACAATAATAGTTTCCTTAGAAATGAAGGTTTTTCTGACAGAGGCCAGAAAATCAAAACTTCTAAGCTCTTGTCAGGTACTTCATTCTGTTCTTCTTCCTTCCATAGCGCAGTCCATGGAAGTAATAGGGTTGATGGTTGCGGCAATGGACATAGTTCCTTTTGCACGAATTCATCTAAGACCATTGCACCTGGGCATGCTCAGACAGTGGAATGGGGATTATACAGACTTGTCTCCGACGATACAAGTAGATCAAATAACCAGAGATTCACTCCGTTGGTGGCTGACCCTGGACAACCTGTCACAGGGAATGAGCTTCCGCAGACCAGAATAGGTCATTGTCACGACCGACGCCAGTCTGGTGGGCTGGGGCGCGGTCTGGGAACCCCTGAAAACTCAGGGTCTATGGTTTCGGGAAGACTCTCTTCTCCCGATAAACATAATGGAACTGAGAGCGATATTCAATGCTCTCAAGGCTTGGCCTCGACTAGCAAAGGCCAAATTCATAAGGTTTCAATCAAGTCATCATGACGACTGTTACATATATCAACCATCAGGGGGTAACAAGGAGTTCCCTGGCGATGGAGGAGCATCCGGGGGAGTGGGAACTCCATCTGGAAATCTTTGCCCAAATAACTCAATTATGGGGCATTCCAGACTTGGTTCTGATGGCCTCTCGTCAGAACTTCATGGTCCCTTGTTACGGGTCCAAATCCAGGGATCCCAAGGCGACTCTATTGGATACAATAGTAGCACCTTGGATCTTCAACCTAGCTTATGTATTCCCACCGTTTCCTCTCATTCCCAGGCTGGTAGCCAGGATCAATCTGGAGAGGGCTTCGGTGACCTTGATAGTTCCTGTGTGGCCACGCAGGACTTGGTATGCAGACCTGGTGAATGTGTCATCGGCTCCACCATGGAAGCTACCTTTGAGACAGGACCTTCTTATTCAGGGTCCATTCGAACATCCGAATCTGGTTTTCCTCCAACTGACTGTTTGGAGTTTGAACGCTTGATTTTATCAAAGCGTGGGTTTTCAGATTCTGTAATAGATACTCTTATTCAGGCTAGAAAGCCTGTAACTAGAAAAATTTACCATAATATATGGAAAAAATATATCTGTTGGTGTGAATCTAAAGGATTCCCATGGAACAAGATAAAAATTCCTAAGATTCTTTCCTTTCTACAAGAAGGTTTGGAGAAAGGATTTTCTGCGAGTTCTCTGAAGGGACAGATCTCTGCTTTATCTGTTTTACTTCACAAAAGGCTGGCAGCTGTGCCAGACGTTTAAGCGTTTGTTCAGGCTCTGGTTAGAATCAAGCCTGTTTACAGACCTTTGACTCTTCCCTGGAGTCTTAATCTAGTTCTTTCAGTTCTTCAAGGGGTTCCGTTTGAACCCTTACATTCCATAGATATTAAGTTATTATCTTGGAAACTTTTGTTTTAGGTTGCAATTTCTTCCGCTAGAAGAGTTTCTGAGTTTTCTGCTCTGCAGTGTTCTCCGCCCTATCTGGTCCATGCAGATAAGGTGGTTTTTACGTACTGAGCCTGGTTTTCTTCCGAAGGTTGTTTCCAACAAAAATATTAACCAGGAGATAGTTGTACCTTCTTTGTGTCCGAATCCAGTTTCATAGAAGGAACGTTTGTTACACAATTTGGACGTTGTCCGTGCTCTAAAATTCTATTTAGATGCTACAAAGGATTTCAGACAAACATCTTCCTTGTTTGTTGTTTATTCTGGTAAAAGGAGAGGTCAAAAAGCAACTTCTACCTCTCTCTCTTTTTGGCTTAAAAGCATCATCAGATTGGCTTATGAGACTGCCGGACGGCAGCCTCCTGAAAGAATCACAGCTCATTCCACTAGGGCCGTGGCTTCCACATGGGCCTTTAAGAACGAGGCTTCTGTTGATCAGATATGTAAGGCAGCGACTTGGTCTTCACTGCACACTTTTACCAAATTTTACAAATTTGATACTTTTGCTTCTTCTGAGGCTATTTTTGGGAGAAAGGTTTTGCAAACCGTGGTGCCTTCCATCTAGGTGACCTGATTTGCTCCCTCCCATCATCCGTGTCCTAAAGCTTTGGTATTGGTTCCCACAAGTAAGGATGACGCCGTGGACCGGACACACCTATGTTGGAGAAAACAGAATTTATGTTTACCTGATAAATTACTTTCTCCAACGGTGTGTCCGGTCCACGGCCCGCCCTGGTTTTTTAATCAGGTTTGATGATTTCTTTTCTTTAACTACAGTCACCACGGTATCATATGATTTCTCCTATGCAAATATTCCTCCTTTACGTCGGTCGAATGACTGGGGAAGGCGGAGCCTAGGAGGGATCATGTGACCAGCTTTGCTGGGCTCTTTGCCATTTCCTGTTGGGGAAGAGAATATCCCACAAGTAAGGATGACGCCGTGGACCGGACACACCGTTGGAGAAAGTAATTTATCAGGTAAACATAAATTCTGTTTTTTAAAACTGTTTGCTCTATCTGAATCATGAAAAAAAAACATTGGGTTTCATGTCCCTTAAAGTTACAGATTAAAGGGACATGAAACCCAAACATTTTCTTTCATGATTCAGATAGATTATACATTTTTAAACAACTTTCCAATTTACTTCTCTAATCAATTTTGCTTTATTTGCTTTGTATCTTTTATTGAAGAAGCAGCAATGCACTCCTGGAAGAAAGCTGAACACATTTGTAAGCCAATTAAAATGGGCATACAAGTTCATCCACCTATCAGCAGCTAGCTCCAAGCTCCTGAGCCTATCTAGATATGCTTTTCAACAAATCATTTCAAAGGAATAAAGCAAATTAGAAAAAAGAAGTAAATTGTAAAGTTGTTTAAAATTGTATGTTCTGTCTGAATCATGAAAGACAAATTTTGTGTTTCATGTCCCTTTAATAATACTGCAAGAATGCAAATGCAATTTAAAGCTCCACAATGCATGTACATGTTTAATAACTTAAAGGGACATGAAACCCATTTTTTTCTTTTAAGATTCAGATAGAGCATACAGTTTTAACATCTTTCCAATGTACTTTTATTATCAATGTTGCTTCATTTTCTTGGTATCCTTTATTGAAGGAGCAGCAATGTACTACCAGGAGCTAGCTGAACACATTGTTAAGCCAATGACAATAGATATATAGGTGCAGCCACCAATAAGTAGCTAGCTCCCAGATCCTAAGCTTTTTCAGCAAAGGATACCAAGAGAACTAAGCAAATTAGATAATAAAAGTAAATTAAGAAGTTGTTTAAAACTGTGTGCTCTATCTGAACCATGAAAGTAAAATGATGGTTTTCATGTCCCTTTAATAAAAATGATTAGGGAAGCCTGTTTTTAGCTAATTCCTCCTAGAAACCATGAAATTACTAACTTAGAAAAAAACACAGCATAGACACAGTTTATCTTTATTAACAATAACACAGAATGCTTTTAAAAGATAATATGCTTCCATATTTCCATGCAGCCCCGCTCACTAGCTCTGGGTTACACATAAAGTACACTCCCATTGCAGAATTATATATAAATGTGCAGCCTAGCAAGGGACTGTTACCTACAGTTACACATCACACAGTAAAGCAATGCATAGGTGACAAATACTGCTCACTAGCTCTGGGGTACACATACACTCCCATTGCAGAATTATATATAAATGTGCAGCCTAGCAAGGAACTGTTACCTACAGTTAAACATTATTATTATTATATCCCCATGTAGGATACAACATAAACTGAAATGTCTTATCCCAATGCTTCAGCTAAAATAAAAGCTGCACAGTATTTGCTGTATTATACATGAGGATCTTACTGCACAGCCACAGTATTAGCTGCATTCTACATAAGGATTTCACTGCAGCCCGGCCCCTGAAGAAACCCCACACACTTGCTGACAGCACATTTATGTACTTACTGTTTAGTAGAGGTGGCCACACATGATCTAGCAGCTCACACTGATGCCTTTCCCTCCATTCATTGAGACTGCGCTCTGTTTGACTAGGGAAAGCCTGCACTAAGCCCTTCCCCCTTAGCACATGGCTTTTCAGTTTCAGTGCCATAGAGAGAAAGGCTGCTCCACTGCTGCTTATGTGTGTACAGCTGCTCCCCCTGCTGGCCGTTATTAAAATTACAAAAAATAAAAAAAAAAAGCAGCAGCCGTTTTTAACATGATTTAGGGCAGCCTGGGGGGCAATTGCCTCTCTGCCCCCTGGCCCAGTCCGCCCCTGCTGACAAGGCCCAATGAAGGCCGAAACGATCATCTGGGTTTGCTGTGTTCCTTGTTCAGAGAGGAATTGCCTGGTATTTCGGCGCTGGACTGACCGTAATAGGCGGGATCAGACTGATATACTACAGGAAAGTTCTTTTCTGTGAAAAGCATTACTGGGCTAAAAGAAGCTGCACCCAGGTGGTAAATCGCCATAGAACAGGCTAACAATAGTATTGAGCCAGTTGTTCGTTCCTGTGAGTGTGCTTCTCTCTATGTGTATTTAGTCTCCCTATGGGAAAAATGGGAAACCAGACGTGGACTCCTTGCTCAGTGTGCTTAGAGGAATATGGCTACACCTCACTGACGAGGCCCAATGAAGGCCGAAACGATCGTCTGGGTTTGCTGTGTTCCTTGTTCAGAGAGGAATTGCCTGGTATTTCGGCGCTGGACTGACCGTAATAGGCGGGATCAGACTGATATACTACAGGAAAGTTCTTCTCTGTGAAAAGCATTACTGGGCTAAAAGAAGCTGCACCCAGGTGGTAAATCGCCATAGAACAGGCTAACAATAGTATTGAGCCAGTTGTTCGTTCCTGTGAGTGTGCTTCTCTCTATGTGAATGTAATTTACAGTAAATACACAGTATAACACTTTATTAAAGTGAATGTCAATTTTGATGCTAAAGTGCCGGTTTTTAAAAATCAATTAAAAACAGGGGCACTTTAATTCATCAAAATTTACATTTCTTTCATGTAATTAGCAAGAGTCCATGAGCTAGTGACGTATGGGATATACATTCCTACCAGGAGGGCCAAAGTTTCCCAAACCTCAAAATGCCTATAAATACACCCCTCACCACACACACAAATCAGTTTTACAAACTTTGCCTCCTATGGAGGTGGTGAAGTAAGTTTGTGCTAGATTCTACGTTGATATGCGCTCCGCAGCAGGTTGGAGCCCGGTTTTCCTCTCAGCGTGCAGTGAATGTCAGAGGGATGTGAAGAGAGTATTACCTGTTTGAATTCAATGATCTCCTTCTACGGGGTCTATTTCATAGGTTCTCTGTTATCGGTCGTAGAGATTCATCTCTTACCTCCCTTTTCAGATCGACGATATACTCTTATATATATACCATTACCTCTGCTGATTTTCGTTTCAGTACTGGTTTGGCTTTCTACAAACATGTAGATGAGTGTCCTGGGGTAAGTAAGTCTTATTTTATGTGACACTCTAAAGCTATGGTTGGGCACTTTTTTAAAGTTCTAAATATATGTATTCAAACATTTATTTGCCTTGACTCAGAATGTTCAACATTCCTTTTTTTCAGACAGTCAGTTTCATATTTGGGATAATGCATTTGAATCAATCATTTTTCTTACCTTAAAAATTTGACTTTTTCCCTGTGGGCTGTTAGGCTCGCGGGGACTGAAAATGCTTAATTTTATTGCGTCATTCTTGGCGCAGACTTTTTTGGCGCAAAAAATCTTTTCTGTTTCCGGCGTCATACGTGTCGCCGGAAGTTGCGTCATTTTTTGACGTTCTTTTGCGCCAAAAATATCGGCGTTCCGGATGTGGCGTCATTTTTGGCGCCAAAAGCATTTAGGCGCCAAATAATGTGGGCGTCTTTTTTGGCGCTAAAAAAAAATATGGCAGCGCTTTTGTCTCCACATTATTTAAGTCTCATTTTTCATTGCTTCTGGTTGCTAGAAGCTTGTTCTTTGGCATTTTTTCCCATTCCTGAAACTGTCATTTAAGGAATTTGATCAATTTTGCTTTATATGTTGTTTTTTCTCTTACATATTGCAAGATGTCTCACGTTGCATCTGAGTCAGAAGATACTTCAGGAAAATCGCTGTCTGGTGCTGGAACTACCAAAGCTAAGTGTATCTGCTGTAAACTTTTGGTAGCTGTTCCTCCAGCTGTTGTTTGTATTAAATGTCATGACAAACTTGTTAATGCAGATAATATTTCCTTTAGTAAAGTACCATTACCTGTTGCAGTTCCAACAACATCTAATGTTCAGAGTGTTCCTGATAACATAAGAGATTTTGTTTCTGAATCCATTAAGAAGGCTATGTCTGTTATTCCTCCTTCTAGTAAACACAAAAAATCTTTTAAAACTTCTCGTTATTCAGATGAATTTTTAAATGAACATCATCATTCTGATTCTAATGATTCTTCTGGTTCAGAGGATTCTGTCTCAGAGGTTGATGCTGATAAATCTTCATATTTATTTAAAATGGAATTTATTCGTTCTTTACTTAAAGAAGTTTTAATTGCTTTAGAAATTGAGGATTCTGGTCCTCTTGATATTAAATCTAAACGTCTAGACAAGGTCTTTAAATCTCCTGTGGTTATTCCAGAAGTTTTTCCTGTTCCTGGTGCTATTTCTGAAGTAATTTCCAGAGAATGGAATAATTTGGGTAATTAATTTACTCCCTCTAAACGTTTTAAGCAATTATATCCTGTGCCGTCCGACAGATTAGAGTTTTGGGACAAAATCCCTAAAGTTGATGGGGCTATTTCTACCCTTGCTAAACGTACTACTATTCCTACGGCAGATGGTACTTCCTTTAAGGATCCTTTAGATAGGAAAATTGAATCCTTTCTAAGAAAAGCTTATCTGTGTTCAGGTAATCTTCTTAGACCTGCTATATCATTGGCTGATGTTGCTGCAGCTTCAACTTTTTGGTTGGAAACTTTAGCGCAACAAGTAACAGATCATGATTCTCATAATATTATTATTCTTCTTCAACATGCTAATAATTTTATCTGTGATGCCATTTTTGATATTATCAGAGTTGATGTCAGGTTTATGTCTCTAGCTATTTTAGCTAGAAGAGCTTTATGGCTTAAAACTTGGAATGCTGATATGTCTTCTAAATCGACTCTACTTTCCCTTTCTTTCCAGGGTAATAAATTATTTGGTTCTCAGTTGGATTCTATTATCTCAACTTTTACTGGTGGGAAAGGAACTTTTTTACCACAGGATAAAAAATCTAAAGGTAAAAACAGGGCTAATAATCGTTTTCGTTCCTTTCGTTTCAACAAAGAACAAAAGCCTGATCCTTCATCCTCAGGAGCAGTTTCAGTTTGGAAACCATCTCCAGTCTGGAATAAATCCAAGCCTTCTAGAAAAGCAAAGCCAGCTTCTAAGTCCACATGAAGGTGCGGCCCTCATTCCAGCTCAGCTGGTAGGGGGCAGATTACGTTTTTCAAAGAAATTTGGATCAATTCTGTTCACAATCTTTGGATTCAGAACATTGTTTCAGAAGGGTACAGAATTGGTTTCAAGATAAGACCTCCTGCAAAGAGATTTTTTCTTTCCTGTGTCCCAGTAAACCCAGTGAAAGCTCAAGCATTTCTGAAATGTGTTTCAGATCTAGAGTTGGCTGGAGTAATTATGCCAGTTCCAGTTTTGGAACAGGGGCTGGGGTTTTTTTTCGAATCTCTTCATTGTACCCAAGAAGGAGAATTCCTTCAGACCAGTTCTGGATCTAAAAATATTGAATCGTTATGTAAGGATACCAACATTCAAAATGGTAACTGTAAGGACTATCTTGCCTTTTGTTCAGCAAGGGCATTATATGTCTACAATAGATTTACAGGATGCATATCTGCATATTCCGATTCATCCAGCTCACTATCAGTTCCTGAGATTCTCTTTCCTGGACAAGCATTACCAGTTTGTGGCTCTGCCGTTTGGCCTAGCTACAGCTCCAAGAATTTTTACAAAGGTTCTCGGTGCCCTTCTGTCTGTAATCAGAGAACAGGGTATTGTGGTATTTCCTTATTTGGACGATATCTTGGTACTTGCTCAGTCTTCACATTTAGCAGAATCTCATACGAATCGACTTGTGTTGTTTCTTCAAGATCATGGTTGGAGGATCAATTCACTAAAAAGTTAATTGATTCCTCAGACAAGGGTAACCTTTTTAGGTTTCCAGATAGATTCAGTGTCCATGACTCTGTCTTTGACAGACAAGAGACGTCTACAATTGATTTCAGCTTGTCGAAACCTTCAGTCACAATCATTCCCTTCGGTAGCCTTATGCATGGAAATTCTAGGTCTTATGACTGCTGCATCGGACGCGATCCCCTTTGCTCGTTTTCACATGCGACCTCTTCAGCTCTGTATGCTGAACCAATGGTGCAGGGATTACACAAAGATATCTCAATTAATATCTTTAAAACCGATTGTACGACATTCTCTGACGTGGTGGACAGATCACCATCGTTTAATTCAGGGGGCTTCTTTTGTTCTTCCGACCTGGACTATAATCTCAACAGATGCAAGTCTTACAGGTTGGGGAGCTGTGTGGGGGTCTCTGACGGCACAAGGGGTTTGGGAATCTCAGGAGGTGAGATTACCGATCAATATTTTGGAACTCCGTGCAATTTTCAGAGCTCTTCAGTCTTGGCCTCTTCTGAAGAGAGAGTCGTTCATTTGTTTTCAGACAGACAATGTCACAACTGTGGCATACATCAATCATCAAGGAGGGACTCACAGTCCTCTGGCTATGAAAGAAGTATCTCGAATTCTGGTTTGGGCGGAATCCAGCTCCTGTCTAATCTCTGCGGTTCATATCCCAGGTATAGACAATTGGGAAGCGGATTATCTCAGTCGCCAAACGTTGCATCCGGGCGAATGGTCTCTTCACCCAGAGGTATTTCTTCAGATTGTTTAAATGTGGGAACTCCCAGAAATAGATCTGATGGCTTCTCATCTAAACAAGAAACTTCCCAGGTATCTGTCCAGATCCCGGGATCCTCAGGCGGAGGCAGTGGATGCATTATCACTTCCTTGGAAGTATCATCCTGCCTATATCTTTCCGCCTCTAGTTCTTCTTCCAAGAGTAATCTCCAAGATTCTGAAGGAATGCTCGTTTGTTCTGCTGGTGGCTCCAGCATGGCCTCACAGGTTTTGGTATGCGGATCTTGTCCGGATGGCCTCTTGCCAGCCGTGGACTCTTCCGTTAAGACCAGACCTTCTGTCGCAAGGTCCTTTCTTCCATCAGGATTTCAAATCCTTAAATTTAAAGGTATGGAGATTGAACGCTTGATTCTTGGTCAAAGAGGTTTCTCTGACTCTGTGATTAATACTATGTTACAGGCTCGTAAATCTGTATCTAGAGAGATATATTATAGAGTCTGGAAGACTTATATTTCTTGGTGTCTTTCTCATCATTTTTCCTGGCATTCTTTTAGAATTCCGAGAATTACAGTTTCTTCAGGATGGTTTAGATAAAGGTTTGTCCGCAAGTTCCTTGAAAGGACAAATCTCTGCTCTTTCTGTTCTTTTTCACAGAAAGATTGCTAATCTTCCTGATATTCATTGTTTTGTACAAGCTTTGGTTCGTATAAAACCTGTCATTAAGTCTATTTCTCCTCCTTGGAGTTTGAATTTGGTTCTGGGGGCTCTTCAAGCTCCTCCTTTTGAACCCATGCATTCATTGGACATTAAATTACTTTCTTGGAAAGTTTTGTTCCTTTTGGCCATCTCTTCTGCCAGAAGAGTCTCTGAATTATCTGCTCTTTCTTGTGAGTCTCCTTTTCTGATTTTTCATCAGGATAAGGCGGTGTTGCGAACTTCTTTTGAATTTTTACCTAAGGTTGTGAATTCCAACAACATTAGTAGAGAAATTGTGGTTCCTTCATTATGTCCTAATCCTAAGAATTCTAAGGAGAAATCGTTGCATTCTTTGGATGTTGTTAGAGCTTTGAAATATTATGTTGAAGCTACTAAGTCTTTCCGAAAGACTTCTAGTCTATTTGTCATCTTTTCCGGTTCTAGAAAAGGTCAGAAAGCTTCTGCCATTTCTTTGGCATCTTGGTTGAAATCCTTAATTCACCATGCTTATATCGAGTCGGGTAAAACTCCGCCTCAAAGGATTACAGCTCATTCTACTAGGTCAGTTTCTACTTCCTGGGCGTTTAGGAATGAGGCTTCGGTTGATCAGATTTGCAAAGCAGCAACTTGGTCCTCTTTGCATACTTTTACTAAATTCTACCATTTTGATGTGTTTTCTTCTTCTGAAGCAGTTTTTGGTAGAAAAGTACTTCAGGCAGCGGTTTCAGTTTGAATCTTCTGCTTATGTTTTCATTAAACTTTATTTTGGGTGTGGATTATTTTCAGCAGGAATTGGCTGTCTTTATTTTATCCCTCCCTCTCTAGTGACTCTTGCGTGGAAAGATCCACATCTTGGGTAGTCATTATCCCATCAGTCACTAGCTCATGGACTCTTGCTAATTACATGAAAGAAAACATAATTTATGTAAGAACTTACCTGATAAATTCATTTCTTTCATATTAGCAAGAGTCCATGAGGCCCACCCTTTTTGTGGTGGTTATGATTTTTTTGTATAAAGTACAACTATTCCAATTCCTTATTTTATATGCTTTCGCACTTTTTTTATCACCCCACTTCTTGGCTATTCGTTAAACTGATTTGTGGGTGTGGTGAGGGGTGTATTTATAGGCATTTTGAGGTTTGGGAAACTTTGCCCCTCCTGGTAGGAATGTATATCCCATACGTCACTAGCTCATGGACTCTTGCTAATATGAAAGAAATGAATTTATCAGGTAAGTTCTTACATAAATTATGTTTTCACTTGTGTTGTAAAAAAATACTTACCTTTTAAACTTTGACAGCGGTCCAGCTTCCTTCGCCCGTCGCAAATACTTTTCCTGGGTCTAAAATGAGGAATCTGGCTTCCTCCAATCACGGCGGCATTAAATCAGACATTGATTCCCCCGGGGGAATTCTATCAGCCAATCGGAATTAAGGTAGGAAAAATCCAATTGGCTGATCCAATCAGCCAAACGGATTGACCTCGCATTCTATTGGCTGATCGGAACAGCCAATAGAATGTGAGGTCAATCCAATTGGCTGATTGGATCAGCCAATCGGATTGAACTTCAATCCGATTGGCTGATTGAATCAGCCAATCGGATTTTTCCTACCTTAATTCCGATTGGCTGATAGAATCCTTTCAGCCAATCGGAATTCGAGGGATGCCATCTTGGATGACGTCATTTAAAGGAATCGTCATTCGTCGTCTAGTCGTCGGGCAAGGAGGATGTTCCGCGTCGGAGGTCTTCAAGATGGTGCCGCTCCTCTCCGGAAGGATGAAGAAAGAAGATGACGCTTGGATGAAGATTTCTTCTGGTCTGGATGTCCTCTTCTGTCCGGATAGGATGAAGACTTCGAACCCTCTTGAGGACCTCTTCTTGCCGGATTGGATGAAGAGTTCGGCCCGGCTGGGTGAAGACGGCTCAAGGTAGGGTGATCTTCAGGGGGTTAGTGTTAGGTTTTTTTAGGGTGGATTGGGTGGATTTTAGAGTAGGGGTATGTGGGTGGGGGGTAAGAGTGGGTGGGTGTAAGAGCTGATTACTTTGGGGCAATTCCCCGGAAAAGGCCCTTTTAAGGGCTATTTGTAATTTAGTTTAGGGTAGAAAATTTTATTATTTTGGGGGGCTTTTTTATTTTATTAGGGGGATTAGATTAGGTGTAATTAGTTTAAAATATTGTAATTTCTTTTTTATTTTCTATAATTTAGTGTTTTTTCCCCCCGTAATTTAGTTTATTTAATTGTATTTAATTGTAGGTAGTTTAGGTAATTAATTTAATTATAGAGTAGTGTTAGGTGTAATTGTAACTTAGGTTAGGGTTTATTTTACAGGTATATTTGTATTTATTTTATCTAGGTATTTATTAAATAGTTAATAACTATTTATTAACTATTGTGCCTAGTTAAAATAAATACAAAGTGTCCTGTAAAATAAAAATAAATCCTAAAATAGCTACAATGTAATTATTA
Source organism: Bombina bombina (assembly GCF_027579735.1). Classification (NCBI taxonomy): domain Eukaryota; kingdom Metazoa; phylum Chordata; class Amphibia; order Anura; family Bombinatoridae; genus Bombina; species Bombina bombina. Next base: position 913,504,385 of record NC_069502.1, on the reverse strand, counting down.
GTTATATTGTAGCTATATTAGGGTTTATTTTACAGGTAAGTATTTAGTTTTAAATAGGAATAATGTATTTAATTATAGTAATTTTATTAAGATTTATTAAAAATAGATTTGGGTTAGGGGTAGACTTAGCTTTAGGAGTTAATGAGTGTAGTTAGGTGACGGCGACGTTGGGGGCGGCAGATTAGGGGTTAATAAATATAATGTAGGTGTCGGCGATGTTAGGGGTAGCAGATTAGGTGTTCATAGGTATAATGTAGGTGGCGGCGATGTCCGGTCAGCAGATTAGGGGTTAAATAATTTTATTATAGTGTTTGCGATGTGGGGGGGGGGGTCTTCGGTTTAGGGGTTTATAGGTAGTTTATGGGTGTTAGTGTACTTTTTAGCACTTTAGTTAAGAGCTTTATGTTCCGGCGTTAGCCCATAAAACTCTTAACTACTGACTTTTATATGCGGTAGGAGTCTTGAAGGTAGAGGCTGTACCGCTCACTTTCTCCAAGACTTGTAATACCAGCGTTAGGAAAATCCCATTAAAAAGATACGATACGCAATTGACGTAAGGGGATTTGCGGTATGGAAAAGTCGCAGAAGAAGAGTGAGAAGTACACCTGTACCTGCCAGACTTGTAATACCAGCGGGCGTTAAAAAGCAGCATTAGGACCCTTTAACGCTGCTTTTTAAAGCGAACGCCGAATTCGTAATCTAGCCAAATGTGTTTAAAAGGACAGTAATCCTACCAAATAATGTTTTATAATTCTGCACATAGTGCAGAATTATATAACATTAGCTTAGAGCCAGCTTTCTAAAGCAAAGGACTGCAGAGATATTTTAGTACGAAAATTATTTTTACTGAACAACACTCCTGGGTCTACGTAGCGGGTCTGTTTTTTCCTAAGCGTATCACAGGCACGCTGTCTAGTTAAAGCTGGCCCGATCTCGCCATTAAACTGAATATAGCTTGCTCACGCTACTAGAGCAGGAGCGAGCTACATTCAGTTTAATGGCGAGATCGGGCATGCTGTTACTAGACAGCGTGCCCGCGATGCGCTTAGTAGAGCCAGGAGCGGCGTTCTGTAAAAATCATTTTCGTACTAAAATATCTTTGCAGTCCTTTGCTTTAGAAAGCTGGTGCTAAGCTAATGTTATATAATTCTGCACTATGTGCAGAATTATATAATATTCCGCTAGATTTAGAGTTCTGCGGCCAAAGGGGTGCGTTAGCTACGCTTGCTTTTTTTCTCCCGCACCTTTTAAATCCTGCGTGTATTTGGAGTTCACAGAAGGGCTGCGTTAGGCTCCAAAAAGGGAGCGTATAGCGTAATTTACCGCCACTGCAACTCTAAATACCAGTGGTGCTTACGGACGCGGCCAGCTTCAAAAACATGCTTGCGCACGATTCCCCCATAGGAAACAATGGGGCCAATCGGAATTTGAGGGATGCCATCTTGGATGACGTCATTTAAAGGAACCGTGATTCGGCGATTAGGCGTCGATAGAAGAGGATGGATCCGCGTCGGCTGGAAGAAGATGGCTCCGCTCCGGATGGATGAAGATAGAAGATGCCGCTTGGATGAAGATGTCTACCGGTCCGGATGTTCTCTTCTGCCCAGATAGGATGAAGACTTCTGCCGCTCCGGATGTCTTCTTTTGGTCCATCGGTGCCCAGTTGGGTGAAGACGACTCAAGGTAGGGAGATCTTCAGGGGCTTAGTGTTAGGTTTATTTAAGGGGGGGTTGGGTTAGATTAGGGGTATGTGGGTGGAGGGTTGTAATGTTGGCGAGGGGGTATTGTATGTTTTTTTTTTACAGGCAAAAGAGCTGAATTCTTTGGGGCATGCCCCGCAAAAGGCCCTTTTAAGGGCTGGTAAGGTAAAAGAGCTTTTCTATTTTTATTTTAGAATAGGCTAGGGCATTTTTTTATTTTGGGGGGCTTTGTTATTTTATTAGGGGGCTTAGAGTAGGTGTAATTAGCTTAAAATTGTTGTAATCTTTTTCTAATGTTTGTAACTTATTTTTTTATTTTTTGTAACTTAGTTCTTTTTTTATTTTTTTGTACTTTAGTTAGTTTATTTAATTGTATTTATTTGTAGGTATTTTATGTAATTAATTTATTGATAGTGTAGTGTTAGGTTTAATTGTAGATAATTGTAGGTATTTTATTTAATTAATTTATTGATAGTGTAGTGTTAGGTTTAATTGTAACTTAGGTTAGGATTTATTTTACAGGTAATTTTGTAATTATTTTAACTAGGTAGCTATTAAATAGTTATTAACTATTTAATAGCTATTGTACCTGGTTAAAATAAATAAAAAGTTGCCTGTAAAATAAATATTAATCCTAAAATATCTACAATATAATTATAATTTATATTGTAGCTATATTAGAGTTTATTTTACAGGTAATTATTTAGCTTTAAATAGGAATAATTTATTTAATAAGAGTTAATTTATTTTGTTAGATAAAAATTATATTTAACTTAGGGGGGTGTTAGGGTTAGGGTTAGACTTAGCTTTAGGGGTTAATAAATTTAATAGAGTAGCGGTGAGGTCCGGTCGGCAGATTAGGGGTTAATACTTGAAGTTAGGTGTCAGCGATGTTAGGGAGGGCAGATTAGGGGTTAATAATATTTATTATAGGGTTATTGAGGCGGGAGTGAGGCGGATTAGGGGTTAATAACTTTATTATAGTAGCGGTGAGGTCCGGTCGGCAGATTAGGGTTTAATAAGTGTAGGTAGGTGGCGGCGACGTTGGGGGCGGCAGATTAGGGGTTAATAAATATAATATAGGGGTCGGCGGTGTTAGGGGCAGCAGATTAGGGATACATAGGGATAACGTAGGTGGCAGCGGTGTGCGGTCGGCAGATTAGGGGTTACATTTTTTTTATTAGAGTGGCGGCGATGTGGGGGGGCCTCGGTTTAGGGGTACATAGGTAGTTTATGGATGTTAGTGTACTTTAGAGCACAGTAGTTAAGAGATTTATAAACCGGCGTTAGCCCATAAAGCTCTAAACTCCTGGCTTTTCTCTGCGGCTGGAGTCTTGTCGTTAGAGTTCTAACGCTCACTTCAGCCAAGACTCTAAATACCGGCGTTAGAAAGATCCCATTGAAAAGATAGGATATGCAAATGGCGTAGGGGGATCTGCGGTATGGAAAAGTCGCGGCTGCAAAGTGAGCGTTAAACCCTTACCTACAAGACTCTAAATACCAGCGGTAGCCCAAAACCAGCGTTAGGAGCCCCTAACGCTGGTTTTGACGGCTAACGCCAAACTCTAAATCTAGGCGATTATTTGGTAGGTTTACTGTCCCTTTTTGGTTATAAAGTGACATGAAACCCATATTTTGACTTTCATGATTTGGATAGAACTTACATATTTTCAATTTATTTATATTATCACATTTCCACGTTCTCTTAGTATCCTTTGTTGAAGAAGCAGCAATGCACTGACGTGAACAGCTGAACACATTGGATGAACCAATCATCAGCTACCTCCCTTTAGTTCCTTGCTGATTTGTAGCCTGCCTAGGTTTGCTTCTTAATAAAGGATACCAAGAGAACAAAGCAAATTAGATAAAAATAAAGTTGTTAAAATTGCATGCTCTATCTCAGTAATGAACGTTGATTTGACTTTACTTTTCCTTTACTGAGCAAAACCATCTATTTCATATACAAAAATAAACACAAAGGAGCAATTTCCCATAATTTAATCCTCTGCACCTAAAATAACAGGTCATTGGGAACACTTATTATACAGTGTCCCCTTTAAAGGGTTATTATAGTTGAAAAATTACATGCTCTAATGTAATTTTAAGACTATCAACCCTGCAGTGCTGTGTGTTTAACCCCTGCAATAGAACTACATTTTCCAAGATGCTCAGTGTCTGAGCATCATGAGAAATGTTGTAACAAACATCTTGAGCACCAAGGTTGAGCACCCTTGAGATAGAGCATACCATGTCTATCTTAATGGGAGGAGAGTCCACTGCTTCATTCATTACTTATGGGAATTAAGAACCTGGCCACCAGGAGGAGGCTAAGACACCCCAGCCAAAGGCTTAAATACCTCCCCTACTCTCCTCATCCCCCAGTCATTCTTTGCCTTTCATCACAGGAGGTTGGCAGAGAAGTGTCGAAAGATTCGGAGTAGTCTCTTATGGAGGGTAGTGCTCTTGGAGTTTTAAGTAATTCTGCCAGCCTCTTAGTGAGAGCATGGGTGAATGTTAGAGTCCATAGATGCAGGGAGCGTCTTTCTGCAAACCCATCCCGACTCAGTTTAACAGCTCCATTAGCCATCAGCATTGAGGAGTTTCACTGCCTGCTTTTCTTCTCTCAAGTCCATGTCAGGAGCGATGCTACTACCCTGTCACACTTGAAGGGCCCTGTTGCTGTTCTATGGCGTTGATTCTTGTAAGATCGTTTCATTTATATATATTTGATAACACAAGAAGACAGGGTCACAATGTGGCTCCTTTATGGAATCTAGAGTAATAACCTCGGAAGGGGGTTATTAAACAGGGGATTTTATTTTGCATAATATTGTTTATTGTGTTTCTGCTGCATTTGTGTGAGATGAGGCTCTGTCAGTGTGGAACAGTCAGTTCATTAGCGAGAGATAAGGCAGGCTTTTTTGGCGCATCTCTCTCGAGTGCAGGGGCAGTCCTGCATGGCACTCCATGTGACTGGGTGTGGCCTCTGTAACTTCCTCTTTCTCGACCTGCGTTTGGAGGAGACGAAAGCTGTTTCTTGCATTCCGATTCATAGGAGGTGGTGAGTGCCCCGGTCATTGGGATATAAAGGTGCTATTTATTTTTAGATCAAGTCCGTAATAAAGGCGCAAACTATGGATCACTCTGATATGTTAGAGGATAATCCCTCTTTATCTAAACCTATTAACTGTGTATATTGTGAGGAGTTTCCAGTCGGGCTGCCTACGCAACTCTGTTCCACATGCTTTGATAATATTGCTATATCCAAAAAGAATAAAGTATTTAGTACGACTGAGCCGTCCACCTCTGAGGGTTCTCCGCCCTGCGAGGTGCGTTCCCTACAATCATCTCCGTTTACACAAGCAGTTCCCCAGGGCACTACTAATCCTCCTGCGGGAGGGGCCCTTTGGCCTCCAGACTTTACTGATCAGTTACAGATGGCGGTTTCTGCTGCCATTAATGCGATGCCTTGCCCTACAAAGCACAAGAGGAAGGTACGGCACTGCTATTCGTCTCAGGGGTCTTTGACTGGATGTCTCAGATAGATTATCCTCTGAGGAGGACAACTCCGAATTATCGGAGGATGTCGCTTCTGGGTCGGAATCAGCTACTTCTAGGCCTCCGTCCACGGAGGAACACGATTTTAAATTTAAGATGGAGCATTTGCGCTTTCTGCTGAAGGAGGTGCTTGCTACGTTGGAGGTTCCGGAACCAAAGATACCGGAGGAACTTTCAATCCCTAAACTGGATAGGGTTTACGCGGACAGGGTTGTGCCCCAGGCCTTCCTGGTTCCAGTCAAGATGGCTAACATTATTAAGAATGAATGGGAGAAACTTGGTTCGTCCTTTCCCCCCCCCCCCTCTTCTTCTTTAAAAAAGCTTTTCCCCGTGCCGGACGCGCAGCTTGAACTGTGGGGAACCGTCCCTAAGGTTGATTGTGCTATCTCTACGCTCGCTAAGAGAATGACTATTCCACTATATAATAGCTTCTCTTTCAAGGAACCCATGGATAAAAAGATGGAGTCCATGTTGCGGAAGATGTTCCAACTCACGGGGTTAGTTTTCCAACCGGCGGCGGCGGTTGCTGCAGTGTCTGGTGCAGCTACCTACTGGTGTGACGCTCTATCAGCAATGGTCGAGGTGGAGACTCCCCTCAATGAGATTCTAGAATGAATCAAGGCCTTAAGGGTAGCGCATTCGTTCATTTGTGATGCTAACATGCAGATTATTTGCCTGAATTCTAAGACATAAGGGTTTTCGGTTTAAGCCCGCAGGGCTCTGTCACTAAAGTCGTGGTCTGCTGACATGACTTCCAAGTCTTGCTTGCTTTCCCTCCCATTCAAGGGAAAGTTTTGTTTGGCTCGGGCCTGGATTCTATCATATCTACGGTCACAGGTGGCAAGGGTGCCTTTTTGCCCCAGGATAAGAAGGCTAAACCTAAAGGGTCTACTTTTTGTCCCTTTCGTGTGGACAAGTCTCAGCGCCAGCAGCCTGCCGCAAAGTCTGAGCAATCCAAGGGATCTTGGAAGCCAGCAAGCTCTTGGAACAAGTCCAAGCAGAGCAAGAAGCCCACCGAGTCAAAGTCGGCATGAAGGGGCGGCCCCCGATCCATCCTCAGATCAGGTAGGCGGCAGACTATCTCTTTTTGCGGAGGCCTGGAGAAGAGACGTTATAGACCCTTGGGTTCTGGAGGTCAAGCCCAGGGTTACAGGATAGGTTTCTGGTCCTATCCGCCCAGCGGCAGATTCCTCCTGTCAAACATATCTTCAAGACCAATAAAGAGAGATGCCTTCCTGGGGTGTGTGAGGGATCTCTCATCTCTTGGGGTAATCGTCCCAAGCCCTCCAGAAGAAAGAGGTCTGGGGTAATCAAACCTTTTTGTGGTCCCAAAGAAGGAGGGCACGTTTCGTCCAATTCTGGACCTAAAGGTCCTAAACAAGTTTTGTCAGTTCCATCGTTCAAAATGGAGACGGTCAGGTCAATTTTGCCCTGGTTCAAGAGGGGCAATTCATGATGACTATAGACCTGAAGGACACTTACCTTCACGTTCCAATACACAAGGATCACTTCAGGTTTCTAAGATTAGCTTTCCTAGACCAGCACTTTCATTTTGTGGCCCTTCCGTTTGGTCTGGCGACTGCCCCAAGAGTCTTTACAAAGGTTCTGGGAGCTCTTCTCGCAGTGTCAAGAGCCAGAGGGATTGTAGTGGCACCTTATCTGGACAATATCCTGGTCCAGGCTCTGTCCTACTGTCTTGCGGAAGATCACTTGAGACCACTTCTCCTTCGGTCCTACGGGTGGAAGATAAACAAAGGAAATTGTTTGTTGGTCCTTAGCAACAGGGTGGAATTCCTGGGTACGATAATAGATTCTTCAGCCATGAAGATATTCTTGACAGATCAGAGACGTTGCAAGCTTGCGTCCATCTGTCTAGCTCTTCAGACATCCTCCAGGACATCTGTGGCTAGGTGTATGGAGGTGATCGGGCTCATGGTATCCAGCATACAGGGAGTGCAGAATTATTAGGCAAGTTGTATTTTTGAGGATTAATTTTATTATTGAACAACAACCATGTTCTCAATGAACCCAAAAAACTCATTAATATCAAAGCTGAATAGTTTTGGAAGTAGTTTTTAGTTTGTTTTTAGTTATAGCTATTTTAGGGGGTTATCTGTTTGTGCAGGTGACTATTACTGTGCATAATTATTAGGCAACTTAACAAAAAACAAATATATACCCATTTCAATTATTTATTTTTACCAGTGAAACCAATATAACATCTCAACATTCACAAATATACATTTCTGACATTCAAAAACAAAACAAAAACAAATCAGTGACCAATATAGCCACCTTTCTTTGCAAGGACACTCAAAAGCCTGCCATCCATGCATTCTATCAGTGTTTTGATCTGTTCACCATCAACATTGCGTGCAGCAGCAACCACAGCCTCCCAGACACTGTTCAGAGAGGTGTACTGTTTTCCCTCCTTGTAAATCTCACTTTTGATGATGGAACACAGGTTCTCAATGGGGTTCAGATCAGGTGAACAAGGAGGCCATGTCATTAGATTTTCTTCTTTTATACCCTTTCTTGCCAGCCACGCTGTGGAGTACTTGGACGCATGTGATGGAGCATTGTCCTGCATGAAAATCATGTTTTTCTTGAAGGATGCAGACTTCTTCTTGTACCACTGCTTGAAGAAGGTGTCTTCCAGAAACTGGCAGTAGGACTGGGAGTTGAGCTTGACTCCATCCTCAACCCGAAAAGGCCCCACAAGCTCATCTTTGATGATACCAGCCCAAACCAGTACTCCACCTCCACCTTGCTGGCGTCTGAGTCGGACTGGAGCTCTCTGCCCTTTACCAATCCAGCCACGGGCCCATCCATCTGGCCCATCAAGACTCACTCTCATTTCATCAGTCCATAAAACCTTAGAAAAATCAGTCTTGAGATATTTCTTGGCCCAGTCTTGACGTTTCAGCTTGTGTGTCTTGTTCAGTGGTGGTCGTCTTTCAGCCTTTCTTACCTTGGCCATGTCTCTGAGTATTGCACACCTTGTGCTTTTGGGCACTCCAGTGATGTTGCAGCTCTGAAATATGGCCAAACTGGTGGCAAGTGGCATCTTGGCAGCTGCACACTTGACTTTTCTCAGTTCATGGGCAGTTATTTTGCGCCTTGGTTTTTCTACACGCTTCTTGCGACCCTGTTGACTATTTTGAATGAAACGCTTGATTGTTCGATGATCACGCTTCAGAAGCTTTGCAATTTTAAGAGTGCTGCATCCCTCTGCAAGATATCTCACTATTTTTTACTTTTCTGAGCCTGTCAAGTCCTTCTTTTGACCCATTTTGCCAAAGGAAAGGAAGTTGCCTAATAATTATGCACACCTGATATAGGGTGTTGATGTCATTAGACCACACCCCTTATCATTACAGAGATGCACATCACCTAATATGCTTAATTGGTAGTAGGCTTTCGAGCCTATACAGCTTGGAGTAAGACAACATGCATAAAGAGGATGATGTGGTCAAAATACTCATTTGCCTAATAATTCTGCACTCACTGTAGATGTCATTCCATTCACCAGGTTCCATCTCAGACCTCTTCAACTGTTCATGTTGAGACAATAGAACGCGATCATTCAGATCTGTCCCAAAAGATATCTCTGGACAGACCGGTGAAGGAGTCCCTATCTTGGTGGACCCATCCGGGGTAGTTGTCTCAGGGGAAATCCTTTTTGAGACCATCCTGGGAGATTGTGACCACGGATGCAAGTCTATCACGATGGGGAGCTGTTTGGGGTGCCAGAAAGGCACAGGGCAGATGGACTCGAGAGGAGTTGAGTCTACCTATAAATATTTTGGAACTTCAAGCAATATTCAACGCTCTGAGGGCTTGTCTCCTTCTGGGGTCATCCCGATTCATCAGATTCCAATCGGACAAAATTACCTCGTGGCTTACATAAACCACCAGGGGGGGTCGAGAAGCTCCCTAGCCATGAGGTAAGTATCTCGGATTCTGGAATGGGCAGAGACTCACAATTGTTCACTCACAACCGGATTTTCTGAGCAGACAGACGTTTCATCCAGGGGAATGGTCTCTCCATCCCTAGATGTTCGTGGAGATCTGCAGCAGATGGGGGACGCCGGAGATAGACCTCATGGCGTCCAGACTCAATTGCAAATTACCTAGATACGGGTCATGATCCAAGGATCCCCAGGCGGAACTGATAGATTTCTTGGCAGTACCCTGGAACTTCAACCTAATTTACATATTTCCACCGTTGCCTCTTCTACCTCGTGTAGTGGCCCGCATCAAGCAGTTGGCTATTCTGATTGCTCCGTCGTGGCCCGAGGAGGATGTGGTTTGCGGATCTGGTGGAGATGTCGTCAGCTCCTCCGTGGAGGTTACTTTGTTGCAGGGATCTGCTGGTTCAAGGTCCTTTTCTACATCAAAATCTCGATTCTCTGAGGCTGACTGCGTGGAGATTAAATGGCTAGTCTTAGCCAAGAGAGGAATTTTGGGAAAAGTGATTGACACTCTCGTTCAGGCCAGGAAACCGGTCACTCAACGCATATACCACAAGGTGTGGAGGACCTACTTGTCCTGGTGTGAGGAACGAGGATAATCCCTGGCATAAGGTCAGGGTATCCAGGATTTTGGCTTTTCTTCAGGACAGTCTGGATAAGGGTCTTGCCGCCAGTTCCCTAAGGGAACAGATCTCAGCTTTATCTGTACTGTTGCATAAGAAGCTCGCAGAGCTTCCTGACATTCAGTCCTTTGTTCAGGCTCTGGTTAGGATCAGGTCTGTCTTCAGGAATCTGGCTCCTCCTTGGAGCTTAAACTTGGTTCTTAAGGTTTTGCAGACTTGTAAGGCACCACTTGGTCTTCCTTACATACTTTAGCAATATTTTATAAATTTTATGTTTTTGCTTCTGCTGAAGCAGCTTTTGGGAGAAAGGTTCTGCAGGCTGTGGTGTCCTCAGTTTAGGGTCTGCCTCCTTTTCCCTCCAGTTTTTTTCATTCAGTGTCCTCTAGAGTGTGGGTATTTGTTCCCACAAGTAATGAATGAAGCAGTGGACTCTGCTCCCATTAAGATGGAAAACATAAACTATGCTTACCTGATAATTTCATTTCCATCTGTGAGAGGAGAGTCCACTGCCCCGCCCGTTTCTCCGGTGCGCGGACCTAAATTTAATTTTATTCTTCTGGTACCATTTATACCCTATTTCTCCTACTGTTCCTTGTACCCTTGGCAGAATGACTGGGGGATGAGGGGAGTGGGGGAGGTATTTAAGCTTTTGGCTACGGTGTCTTTGCCTCCTCCTGGTGGCCAGGTTCTTAATTTCCACAAGTAATGAATGAAACAGTGGACTCTCCTCCCACAAATGGAAATTAAATTATCAGGTAAGCATAATTTATGTTTTTAAACAGCTTTACAATTTACTTTTATTATCAAATGTGCTTAATTCTCCTGACATCCATTGTTGAAGGTTCAGCAATGCACTACTGGGGAGCTAATTTAACACATATGATGAGCCAGTGACAAAAAGCATACAGTGTGCAGCAATTAATCAGCAGCTAGCCTATAGTAATGCATTGCTGCTCTTGAGTCTTCCTATGTATGTTTTTCAAAAAAGGATACCAAGAGAACAAATCAAATTACATAATATAAGTAAATTGGAAAACTTTTTATTGCATACTCTATCTAAATAATAAAAGTTTAATTTTGACTTTACTGTTCCTTTTAAACTAACCTGTTTCTACTTTTTCTTTTCAGATATGCAGTATTTTTAAGCAAGATGCAGTACGTTTTAATACCATGAGATGTCAGTAATTTACTATGATAGAATGAATGATCAGGAGACTAGTGCTGGCTGAAACCTGAGACTATTGATCACATAAAGCCAGATTTATTTAAAATGTTTAATTTTTCTTATTGATCATTTTATAGCTGTATAAACAGTGACAAAAATACATCAATGTAAATTGCCTGTGCATTCTTAAATGAAAGGATTTTATGTGTTAATAACTACCCATCAGTACATTATTTGTTTCATTGAGATATATATATTTATCAATTTTAATTTTACGTCTTTAATTTTATATTTTTTCTCAAACATTCAGCTAGATTACGAGTTTTGCGTTATGAGGGGTGCGGTGCTAACTTGCAAGTTATTGTCACAGCTCACTTCCCTACAGCGCTGGTATTACAGGTTTACAAAAACCCGGCGTTAACAGGCAAGAAGTGAGCATAGAGCAAAATCCATACCGCACTCTAATACCAGCGCTGCTTAAAGCCACGGTGAGCTGGTTTTATGTGCTTGTGCACGATTTCCCTATAGACATCAATGGGGAGAGCTGGCTGAAAAAAAGCCTAACACCTGCAAAAAAACAGCGTAAAGCTCCGTAACGTAGCCCCATTGATTCCTATGGGGAAACAAAATTTATGTTAACACCTAACACCCTAACATAAACCCCAAGTCTAAACACCCCTAATCTTACACTTATTAACCCCTAATCTGCTGCCCCCAACATCGCCCCCACCTACATTATACTTATTAACCCCTAATCTCCAACCCCCAATGTTGCCGTAGCCTACCTACACTTATGAACCCTTAATCTGCGGCCCCCAACGTTGCCACCACTATAATAAACATATTAACCCCTAAACTGTCACACTCCCGCATCACAAACACTAGTTAAAAATTATTAACCCCTAATCTGCCGCCCCTAATATCGCCGCCACCTACCTACATTTATTAACCCCTAATCTGCCGCCCCCAACGTCGCCACCACTATACTAAATTTATTAACCCTTAAACCTAAGTCTAACCCTAACCCTAACACCCCCTAACTTAAATATAATTAAAATAAATCTAAATAAAACTTACTGTCATTACCTAAATAATTCCTATTTAAAACTAAATACCTATAAAATAAACCCTAAACTAGCTACAATATAACTAATAGTTACATTGTAGCTAGCTTAGGATTTTTTTTTATTTTACAGGCAAGTTTGTATTTATTTTAACTAGGTATAATAGTTAGTAAATAGTTATTAACTATTTACTAACTAACTAGCTAAAATAAATACAAATTTACCTGTAAAATAAAACCTAACCTGTCTTATACTAACACCTAACCTTACACTACAATTAAATCAATTACATAAATTACTGTTTTACTGTTGGGGGGTTGTTTGTATTTTTTTTTTACAGGTAAAAGACCTGATTTCTTTGGGGCAATGCCCCGCAAAAGGCCCTTTTAAGGGCTATTGGTAGTTTAGTTTAGGCTAGGTTTTTTTTTTTTATTTTGGCAGGGGCTTTCATTATTTAGATAGGGCTATTAGATTAGGTGTAATTATTTTAAATATCTGATAATTTCTTTTTTTATTTTGTGTAATTTAGTGGGGGTTTTTGTATTTTAGGTAATTGTATTTAATTAATTTAATTTATTTAATTGTAGTGTAAGGTTAGGTGTTGGTGTAAGACAGGTTAGGTTTTATTTTACAGGTAAATTTGTATTTATTTTAGCTAGGTAGTTAGTAAATAGTTAATAACTATTTAGTAACTATTCTACCTAGTTAAAATAAATACAAACTTGCCTGTAAAATAAAAATAAACCCTAAGATAGCTACAATGTAACTATTAGTTATATTGTAGCTAGCTTAGGGTTTATTTTACAGGTATTTAGTTTTAAATAGGTATTATTTAGGTAATGATAGGATTTTTTTATTAGATTTATTTTAATTATATTTAAGTTAGGGGGGTGTTAGGGTTAGACTTAGGTTTAGGGGTTAATAAATTTAGTATAGTGGGGGCAACGTTGGGGGCGGCAGATCAGGGGTTAATAAATGTAGGTAGGTGGCGGCGATGTTAGGGACAGCAGATTAGGGGTTAATAATATTTAACTAGTGTTTGCAAGGCGGGAGTACTGCGGTTTATGGGTTAATATGTTTATTATAGTGGCGGCGATGTCCGGAGCGGCAGATTAGGGGTTAATATTTTTATTTTAGTGTTTGCGATGCGTGAGGGCCTTGGTTTAGGGGTTAATAGGTAGTTTATGGGTGTTAGTGTACTTTTTAGCACTTTAGTTATGAGTTTTATGCTACAGCTTTGTAGCGTAAAACTCATAACTACTGAGTTTACATTGGGTTACGAATCTTGCGGGATAGGCTGTACCGCTCACTTTTTGGCCTCCCAGAAAAAGCTTGTAATATCGGTGCTATGGATGTCCCATTGAAAAAAGACTTTACGCAAATTGCGTAAGTTAATTTGTGGTACGGCCAAAAAAGTGTGCGGTACAGCTTTTTTGACAAGACTCGTAATAGCAGCGGTAGTGAAAAAGCAGCGTTATAACCCATAACGCTGCTTTTTCACTCATAACACAAAACTCGTAATCTAGCCGTAGGTTTTTTATATCTGGAGTTTTCTAATTTTACTTTATTCACACACCAATTCAACAGCCTATTTGTCTAAAAGTGTTATTTTTATCTTTTTTTTCAGACAAAACTTTATTTAGCAATTAATATTGTTGTCAGTGATAAGTGTAGAAGCCAAGCAGAGTTATTTATTAGTACCCACAATTGGAATACATTAAAGTGAAAGATTAAAGCTGTATTACAGTTAAGGAATTAAGTGTAAGAAGACTGCATTTTTTGCCAGTGTTTCCCAACATGTAACTTCTGACATGCTTGAGATGCTGAAGCCAGTCTTTGGCTGGAAGCTAGGATTGGTTAGAGGAAAAAAAGAAGTGTTTTTTGTTTCTGGAAATTAATTTTAACCAATAGATTGTGGAGGAAAACAATGTGCCATGGGGTCCCCCTTCAATGCAGTCTCCATCACCGTTTGAGAGTGGGAATCCGGTGACGTCCCTGCATGTGTGCGTGATGACATCACAGAGAACAAGGGAATCCATCAAGATTCAGACATTTCCTTGTAAGTCTGTGGCTAAGAGAGGAAACCATTTAAAGTACAATCCTCATTGAAAGAGGGGAGTATGTCTGTGTTGTACAGGGGTCTCATGCACCTACCTGTAAGATGCAGGTAAAAACTATAAAAATCTTAAAGTGCTCTTTACCCTGAGGGAGGGATCTCAAAGAGCCCCTACCCCCTCTTTTGTTCTAATTTTAAAAGGGAGAATGTCACTTGTTCCCCCTTGCTGCTCACTGTTTAATATGGTGATCACCTGTTCCACTAGAAACTAGGTGTCACTGGTAGTATATTGTCCAGGAAGGGACCCTAAAGTTCGGGAGTGACTATAAAAACACAGTCCCAGCACAGAGGATAAAACCCAGGGCGTGACCAAAATAGTAGTTGGGAACAAGCAGAAGCAGAGTCGATATCCAAGCCAGAGGTCAGCAACTAACAGGCAACACAGTACAGAATCAGTAGGCAAAGTGTAACAAAGTCTAGGCACAAGGTCAAAACACTTCCAGGCAAAAGGCAGACAGAATCGTGATCCAAAGGAGAGGTCAAAAGCAAGCAAAGTCAGCAACAAGTTCAGCCAAGTAAGTCTCTCAGGATAAGCACACCCAGGAAAAGGTCATATACACAGACACACACAGGAAGCTGCTTATATAGGCTGTTGATTAACTACCTGCAGCTGGCAGGCAGGTGGAGTAAAATAAGCAGTTCTGAAGCAAAAACCTGAATCTTCCAGTGGCTCAGACAAAAAGGCAACTTTCCAGAGACCAGAGGTCCCAGGATCAACTCCAGGCACAGGACATGTGTACTGCGCAATGCTTATTACAAGAGTATAGTGAAATTGCCCAAGAAAGAGATGGGGAAAATGGGTCTTGCTGTCACTAAAGATTTAACCCCTTCAAATAAATCTAAGTGAATAACTATATACAAAAGAGAGTGACAGCGCTAACAAGCACAGGTCTATATAAAAAGTAATTACCACAAAATAATGTGTAGTATGTGTATAAACGATAAATTAATATTGCACTGATGCGGATTTAAAAGTAAAAATTACACAATATTTATTAAATGTATACCACTTTAAAAATAAGGGACGTCTCCCTTAAAATATGATACAAAATGCCTACTATAAAAAGTTGATTGCCATCAAGTGTTGGTTTTGATACATAAGATAAGGGTCTGAAGGTGCCAAAAACTATAGCTTATATCAACATGAGCCAATCTCAAAGTCCGTTTAGACTATATTTCAACACAGTCTGATGTAGCTAAGAAGGTACCTTATTATCGTAGTTTCTTCTTTGTGTGTCGTGGAATACCCTGTTATTTGAGGGGTTGTTATATTCCTCGAAGAAAGGTAATATAGTTATACAAATACTTCAATTTGGGAGTCGGCTTGTAACACCGCATTCAGGCGGGTAGTATCGGTAGTTTGTTTGCGTCTCAGTCTGATGTGGCCACGTGATAGGCAGTAATGCGTCCTGGTCAAAGGTTGATCACTTGGAAACAAATGGCAATAGTTTTGCTGTGCAGACTTGTTCCTTTTTCGTGAATAACAGGGATTCAGAGGATGCTCCTCGTCGGATGTCTTGAAGATGGACCCGCTCCTTTAAATGACATCATCCAAGATGGCGTCCCTTCAATTCCGATTGGCTGATAAGAATTCTATCAGCCAGTTGGAATTAAGGTAGAAAAAATCCTATTGGCTGATTCAATCAGCCAATAGGATTGAGCTGGCATTCTATTGGCTGATTGGAACAGCCAATAGAATGCCAGCTCAATCCTATTAGCTGATTGGATCAGCCAATAGGATTGAACTTCAATCCTATTGGCTGATTGCATCAGCCAATAGCATTTTTTCTACCTTAATTCCGATTGGCTGATAGAATTCTATCAGCCAATCGGAATTGAAGGGACGCCATCTTGGATGATGTCATTTAAAGGAACCTTCATTCAGTGTTAGCCGTCGGATGAAGAGGATGCTCCGCGTTGGATGTCTTGAAGATACCGTCTGAAGACTTCTGCCCGTCTAGAGGACCACTTCGGCCCAGTTGGATGAAGACTTCTCCCGGTAAGATGATCTTTAAGGGGTTAGTGTTAGGTTTTTTTAAGGGATATTGGGTGGGTTTTAGAGTAGGGTTGGTTGTGTGGGTGGTGGGTTTTAATGTTGGGGGGGGGATTTGTAATTTTTTTACAGGTAAAAGAGCTGATTACTTTGGGGCAATGCCCCGCAAAAGGCCCTTTTAAGGGCTATTTGTAATTTAGTGTAGAGAAGGGCTTTTTTTTTAATTTTGGGGGGGCTTTTTTATTTTGTTAGGGGGATTAGATTAGGTGTAATTAGCTTACAAATCTTGTAATTTGTTTATTATTTTCTGTAATTTAGTGTTTGTTTTTTTGGTACTCTAGCTAATTTTATTTAATTGTATTTAATTTAGGGAATTATTTTAATTATAGTGTAGTGTTAGGTGTAATTGTAACTTAGGTTAGGTTTTATTTTACAGGTACTTTTGTATTTATTTTAGCTAGGTAGTTATTAAATAGTTAATAACTATTTAGTAACTATTCTACCTAGTTAAAATAAATAAAAACTTCCTTGTAAAATAAAAATAAATCCTAAAATAGCTACAATGTAACTATTAGTTATATTGTAGCTAGCTTAGGGTTTATTTTATAGGTAAGTATTTAGTTTTAAATAGGAATAATGTAGTTAATGATAGGAATATCTATTTCGATTTCTTTTAATTATATTTAAGTTAGGGGGCGTTAGGGTTAGACTTAGATTTAGGGATTAATAACTTTAGTATAGTGGCGGCGACGTTGGGGGCAGCAGATTAGGGGTTAATAAATGTAGGTAGGTGTGGGCGATGTTAGGGACGGCAGATTAGGGGTTAATAATATTTATCTAATGTTTGCGATGCAGGAGGGCCTCGGTTTAGGGGTTAATAGGTAGTTTATGAGTGTTAGTGTACTTTTTAGCACTTTAGTAAAGAATTTTATGCTACGGCGTTGTAGTTTAAAACTCTTAAATACTGACTTTAAAATGCGGTACCAGTCTTGACAGGAGAGGGTCTACCGCTCACTTTTTGGTAGACTCGTAATACCGGCGCTATGCAAGTCCCATTGAAAAAATAGGATACACAATTTACGGTATTTCCAAGTCTGGCTAAAAAAGTGAGTGTTGAGCCTGTACCTTCAAGACTCGTAATACCAACGGGCGTTAAAAAGCAGCGTTAGGGCCTCTTAACGCTGCTTTTTAAGCCTAACGCACAACTCGTAATCTAGCCGATGGTTTCTTTTATGGTATCCCAACTCCTAAGGAATAAATGACTTTTGTCTGTCCATTGTTTACCAGAATGAATTCTGTGAGATTTATGTTTATAAAGGAGTTAAAGGTTTTGTGCTGTCAAATATCTTGGTTTAAACATGTTTATCTGGGCATGGGTTTTAAAAAGGTAATTAGGCAGGACTTACTTGCGTACTACAGAACAGAAATAAACAGTATATTGAGCCTCTGAGATTCACTGTTTAATGCAAATGTGCTCTCCACCATAGGCTTTATTTATGTGCTAGAGTCTAGCACATACATAAAGCCTATGGTGGATTATTTTCTATGACATCTGATTGGCAGTACTGTCTTTCCATAAGTGGGAAACAAGGTTATCTGTTAGGGGCTTCCAGCAAACTGGGTAACAACACACTGAACAGGGTGCTAAAATATACTTTACTTTTTACTAATAGGGAGGAAACCTTTAACATGCCCATGCAGCAATGCTTTAAATTGATTACACCAATTGTGTAGGTTTACTGCTCTTTTAAACTTATCTGTACAAAGGTGACAACCTTTAGCCATCCCTATATTCTTAATTCAATGTGGCCTCCTGACAGACTGATGGTGTTAAAGGTATGTTGGTCCTTTATTCAGGTATACTGATACATGGACTAATAGTTTGGTTTTTGAGGTAGTATACCTCTTGATATTCTTACTTGTGTTGCTGGGAGGCTGTAGTGCTGTGGTGCTATATAGGTCCCATCCTATTCTTCCTTTTTTTCCTGGTGATCTACTGGTGGACGCCATCTTGGTGGCATTATATTGAGATTATTCATGTGCATGCTCAGCATGTCTTGGAATCATTCAGGGAGGGCTGCCATGTCTACTCAAGGTCATGTTCGGAGGCGTGTGTATCTTCCTATTTAAAATACTTAGGTTAACAAGTGATGAAGCATATTACAGATAAAAAAAAAAACACAGAGAAAGTCCAGCACTCACTTACAAGCTCTCAGCTAAAATTAAAAGCAAAAATGGAAGGGTAAGTTACAGCATTTGGCCAAATGGGACAAGCCCAGGTACCACGACAAGGTCCCTTCCAAAAACCTGGGACCCTAAAACAGCCACACAATGCAAGCTCTCAATCCAACAAATTGGGAACAAGTGAAGGGTGCACAGGCTTATATAATCACCCCAGACATATAAAAAAAAACGGAAGGGGACTGCACTCTCATACCGGACCAGGTACACCACCCATGACCCTGCTGCTCAGCCCTGGGTGCTCACTGGCACTCACAGGAAGCTGTGCTGTCCCCAGAGTCACAGGCAGTTAACCCCAGGCAGGACTGGGTGCAAGAACCATAGGGAAAATTACAAAACAAATTAATACAACACACAGAGAAAGTCCAGCACTCACTTACAAGCTCTCATCTAAGATCAAAAGCAAAAATGGAAGAGTTACCGCATTTGGCCATATGGGACAAGCCCAGGTACCACAACAAGGTCCCTTCCAAAAATCTGGGACCCTAAAACAGCCACACAATGCAAGCTCTCAATCCAACAAACTGGGAACAAGTGAAGGGTGCACATGCTTATGCAATCACCCAAGACATATACAAAACACGGAAGGGGACTGCACTCTCATACCGGACCGGGTACACATCCCATGACCCTGCAACATGCTCAGCCCTGGGTGCTCACTGGCACTCACAGGAAGCTGTGCTGTCCCTAGAGTCACAGGCAGCTAACCCCAGACTGGTCTGGGTGCAAGAACCATAGGGAAAATTACAAAAAAAGTCACTACCTGTGACTCTGGGGACAGCACATCTTCCTGTGAATGCCAGTGAGCACCCAGGGCTGAGCATGTTGCAGCATCATGGGATGTGTACCCGGTCCGGTATGAGAGTGCAGTCCCCTTCCGTGTTTTGTATTTGTCTGAGGTGATTACATAAGCCTGTACACCCTTCACTTGTTACCAGTTTGTTGGATTGAGATCTTGCATTGTGTGGCTGTTTTAGGGTCCCAGGTTTTTGGAAGGGACCTTGTTGTGGTACCTGGGCTTGTCCCATATGGCCAAATGCGGTAACATTTTTGCTTTTGATCTTAGATGAGAGCTTGTAAGTGAGTGCTGGACTTTCTCTGTGTGTTGTATTAATTTGTTTTGTAATTTTCCCTATGGTTCTTGCACCCAGAGCTGTCTGGGGTTAACTGCCTGTGACTCTGGGGACAGCACAGCTTGCTGTGAGTGCCAGTGAGCACCCAGGGCTGAGCATGTTGCAGGGTCATGGGATGTGTACCCGGTCCGGTATGAGAGTGCAGTCCCCTTCTGTGTTTTGTGTATATATATATATATATATATATATATATATATAAAACCATACTGACTCCTATTTGTCTTATTACCACCATTTTAGTTTATTATACTGTGACGAAATAAGCTGATGTGAGCTTCCTGCAAAATAACCTTATCTCGAGACCTTGGGGCCGAATTATCAAGGGCCCGAATGGCCCCTGATCCCCCTGTTTCCGTGCAAGCCTTCAGGCTCGCCAGAAACAAGAGTTAGGAAGCAGCGGTCTTAAGACCGCCGCTCCTTAACTTGTTTACCGCCTCTGAGCGACGGATATCAATCCGCCCAATCAAATACGATCGGGTTGATTGACACCTCCTGCAAGGGGCCATTCGGGCCCTTGATAATTCGGCCCCAAGGTCTCGAGATAAGGTTATTTTGTAGGAAGCGCAAATCTGTATGGGGCGGCATTGCACAAGCATTTAGTGATGTCGGTCGGACATTTAGCGAATCATACCCGCCCGACATATGATATTTGGCCCCTATGCCCTTGCTATGTACTTGGCTAAATGCCTAAACTCATCTTTTATCTTGGTTTACTCCTCTTGGTTCTCTCCTTTCATACTTTCTTGTTTTATGTAAACTGCATCACTGTATAGCCATGTACCATGTAACCATTTTACCTTTATAAGCACAGCACTGCTAATAATAATTGGTAATTGATAGTTGGTGACTACATATGTGTGTCTTTCTTGATTGACTTACTGGACATGTCCTACTTAGGAACTGCAATATGTTGCAGCTCTAGGGTGTTACTTTAAACATAGTACACTATATTTTTCTTTGCATAAATGTTTTGTAGATGATCCGATTATATAGCCCATTAGGGAGTGTTTTTGTAAAAATGTATACTTTTGTTTATTTCTATATAACATTGTGCTGATTTTCAGACTCCTAACCAAGCCCCAATATTTTATATGTAAACTGATGTCTACAGACTCCTGGTTGTGAAATGGGTCTTTTCATATGCAAGGGAGGGGGGGAGGGAGGGCGTGTCTGCCCTTCCTTCTTTCCCAGCCCCTTTCAGTGGGTGTCCCAGCCTAACCTCATCAACAGTGCTAAACTTGGAGCTTCTTGTAAGTTTTAAAAAAAGGTTTTATACTGGATTTTTATATATGTATCTGTACATATTCTTCTTTATAGTAGTTTCTATTACATGCAGTTATATGAAAATTTGTTTATACTGTCCCTTTACATAATTGAATTTTGCTTTCTTAAAATTAAAAGTCTTAGTTGAACCCTTATAACACTGGAGAGTGATTTCAAACGGGACCATGTTATGATCACTGTTACCCAAATGTTTTTTGACGTCTATGTTTTATGTGATAACTATATCTTTTGAACTCAATCCAATATAGCTATATTCCTAGTTGGCTCCTCATTTAATTATGACAGGAAGTTATCCATGGTAACATTTAAAAATGTATCTCCCTTAGCTGTATTACTAGTTGCATTGTCCCAGTTTATGTCAGGGTACCTAAAATCTCCCATAATTACAGGACTGGTATTTTTAGCAGCCTTTCCTAGTTGCATTAGTAGTTGATTTTGCTCCATGTCACTAATGTTGGGGGGCTTGTAGCATGTTCATAGTAATATTTTTTAGGATTTTTTTCCCCATTCTTTATTTCAACCCACAGGGTTTTTACATCACCTGTATCATCATAAATATCTTCCCTTATTGTCAGGTTTAATATATATGCAAATTCCACCACCCCTTTTATTACTCCTTTCTCTCCTAAATAAAGTATAACCCTCTAATTTAACTACCCAGTCATATGAATAAAGATAAATGTACAAATATTCACAAAGTAAAAATAGAAATAAAATAAATGTGAAACTAAATTTGAACTCAAAGTTCATTCAATAGTGGAAAGATATATCCGTTCCTTAAAGGGCCATAATACCCAAATGTTTAAACACTTGAAAGTGATGCAGCATAGCTGTAAAAAGCTGACTAGAAAATATCTCTTGAACATCTCTATGTAAAAAAGAAAGATATTTTACCTCAAAAGTTCCTCAGTAGCCACCTCCCATTGTAAAGGATTTCTAAGCAGCATTTTAGTGTGTCTGTCCTGGGACATCTGAAGGGATGAGCATCGTGCACTCTCATCTTATTTCACCAATCAGATAAAGGAAGTTTACAATGAAATCTCATGAGAGTCAAGTCAAATCTCATGAGATCACAGTAAAAGTTCATGACCTCAGCACTGCTGATGCTGATTGGCTGCTGTTCATTTCTTTATTTCTCTTGTAAAGTGTATCCAGTCCACGGATCATCCATTACTTGTGGGAATATATTCCCTTCCCAACAGGAAGTTGCAAGAGGATCACCCACAGCAGAGCTGCTATATAGCTCCTCCCCTCACATGTCATACCCAGTCATTCTCTTGCAACCCTCAACATAGATGGAGGTCGTGAGAGGACTGTGGTGTTTTATACTTAGTTTATTTCTTCAATCAAAAGTTTGTTATTTTTAAATGGCACCGGAGTGTGCTGTTTTTTCTCAGGCAGTATTTGGAAGAAGAATCTGCCTGCGTTTTTTCTATGATCTTAGCAGAAGTAACTAAGATCCACTTGCTGTTCTCACACATTCTGAGGAGTGAGGTAACTTCAGAAAGGGAATGACGTGCAGGTTTTCCTGCAACTAAGGTATGTGCAGTAAAATATTTTTCTAAGGAATGGAATTGACTAAGAAAATGCTGCTGATACCGAAGTAATGTAAGTAAAGCCTTAAATGCAGTGAAAGCGACTGGTATCAGGCTTATTAATAGAGATATATACTCTTTAAAAAATGTGTTTTAAAACGTTTGCTGGCATGTTTAATCGTTTTTTAACGTACATTTGGTGATAAAACTTATTGGGGCATAATTTTTCCACATGGCTGGCTTAATTTCTGCATAGAAACAGTTAACTGAGGCTTCCCACTGTTGTAATATGAGTGGGAGGGGCCTATTTTAGCGCTTTTTTGCGCAGTAAAAATTCAGACTCAGACTTCCTGCTTCTTCCTGCATGATCCAGGACTTCTCTAGAGGGCTCAAAAGGCTTCAAAAGTCATATTGAGGGAGGTAATCAGTCACAGCAGAGCTGTGACAGTGTGTTTGACTGTTTTAAAAAACGTTTTTCTCTATTGTTTATCCGTTTTGGGTATTAAGGGGTTAATCATCCATTTGCAAGTGGGTGCAATGCTCTGCTAACTAAATACATTTACTGTGAAAATTTGGTTGGTATAACTGCTTTGGTTCATTGTTATTTCAACTTGAGACAGGTTTTGTGCTTCTTAAAGGCGCAGTAGCGTTTTTTTATATTGCTTGTAAACTTATTGTGAAGTGTTTTTCAAGCTTGCCAGTCTTATTGCTAGTCTGTTTAAACATGTCTGACATAGATGAATCTACTTGTTCATTATGTTTGAAAGCCAGTGTGGAGCCCCATAGGAATATGTGTACTAAATGTATTGATTTCACTTTAAATAATAAAGGTCAGTCTTTATCTATAAAAGAATTATCACCAGACGACGAGGGGGAAGTTATGCCGACTAACTCTCCTCACGTGTCAGTACCTTCGCCTCCCGCTCAGGGGGCACATGCTATTATGGCGCCAAGTACATCAGAGACGCCCATAGCAATTACTTTACAGGACATGGCTACAATCATGAATAATACCCTGTCAGAAGTATTATCTAGATTGCCATAATTGAGAGGCAAGCGCGATAGCTCTGGGATTAGGAGAGATGCAGAGCGCGCTGGTGCTGTAAGAGCCATGTCTGATACTGCGTCACAGTTTGCAGAACATGAGGACGGAGAGCTTCATTCTGTGGGTGGCGGATCTGATTCGGGGAAACCTGATTCAGAGATCTCTAATTTTAAATTTAAGCTTGAGAACCTCCGTGTATTGCTTGGGGAGGTTTTAGCTGCTCTGAACGACTGTAACACAGTTGCAATTCCAGAGAAATTGTGTAAGCTGGATAGATACTATGCGGTACCGGTGTGTACTGATGTTTTCCCTATACCTAAAAGGCTTACAGAAATTATTAGCAACGAGTGGGATAGACCCGGTGTGCCCTTTTCCCAACCTCCTATATTTAGAAAAATGTTTCCAATAGACGCCACTACACGGGACTTATGGCAGACGGTCCCTAAGGTGGAGGGAGCAGTTTCTACTTTAGCAAAGCATACCACTATCCCGGTTGAGGATAGTTGTGCTTTTTCGGATCCAATGGATAAAAAATTAGAAGGTTACCTTAAGAAAATGTTTGTTCAACAAGGTTTTATCCTGCAGCCCCTTGCATGCATTGCGCCTGTCACTGCTGCTGCGGCATTCTGGTTTGAGTCTCTGGAAGAGGCCATTCACACAGCTCCATTGGATGAAATTATAGACAAGCTTAAATCACTTAAGCTAGCTAACTCATTTGTTTCTGATGCCATTGTACATTTGACTAAACTAACGGCTAAGAACTCCGGATTCGCCATCCAGGCGCGGAGGGCGCTATGGCTTAAATCCTGGTCAGCTGACGTGACTTCTAAATCTAAATTACTTAATATTCCTTTCAAGGGGCAGACCTTATTCGGGCCCGGCTTAAAGGAAATTATTGCTGACATTACTGGAGGTAAGGGGCATACCCTTCCTCAGGACAGGGCCAAATCAAAGGCCAAACAGTCTAATTTTTGTGCCTTTCGAAATTTCAAGGCAGGAGCAGCATCAACTTCCTCCGCTCCAAAACAGGAAGGAACTGTTGCTCATTTCAGACAGGCCTGGAAACCTAACCAGTCCTGGAACAAGGGCAAGCAGGCCAGAAAACCTGCTACTGCCCCCAAGACAGCATGAAGGAATGGCCCCCTATCCGGAAACGGATCTAGTGGGGGGCAGACTTTCTCTCTTCGCCCAGGCGTGGGCAAGAGATGTTCAGGATCCCTGGGCGTTGGAGATCATATCTCAGGGATATCTTCTGGACTTCAAGGCTTCTCCTCCTAAAGGGAGATTTCATCTTTCAAGATTATCAGAAAACCAGATAAAGAAAGAGGCTTTCCTATGCTGTGTACAAGACCTCCTAGTAATGGGGGTAATCCACCCAGTTCCGCGGACGGAACAAGGACAGGGATTTTATTCAAATCTGTTCGTGGTTCCCAAGAAGGAGGGTACCTTCAGACCAATTTTGGACCTAAAGATCTTAAACAAATTCCTAAGAGTTCCATCATTCAAAATGGAAACTATTCGGACCATCCTGCCCATGATCCAAGAGGGTCAGTACATGACCACAGTGGACTTAAAGGATGCCTACCTTCACATACCAATTCGCAAAGATCATCATCGGTTCCTAAGATTTGCCTTTCTAGACAGGCATTACCAATTTGTAGCTCTCCCCTTCGGGTTGGCTACGGCCCCGAGTATCTTTACAAAGGTTCTGGGCTCACTTCTGGCGGTTCTAAGACCGCGAGGCATAGCGGTGGCTCCGTATCTAGACGACATCCTGATACAGGCGTCAAGATTTCAAATTGCCAAATCTCATACAGAGATAGTTCTGGCATTTCTGAGGTCGCATGGGTGTAAGGTGAACGTGGAAAAGAGTTCTCTATCACCACTCACAAGAGTCTCCTTCCTAGGGACTCTGATAGATTCTGTAGAAATGAAAATTTACCTGACGGAGGCCAGGTTATCAAAACTTTTAAATGCTTGCCGTGTCCTTCATTCCATTCCACGCCCGTCAGTGGCTCAGTGCATGGAAGTAATCGGCTTAATGGTAGCGGCAATGGACATAGTGCCATTTGCGCGCCTGCATCTCAGACCGCTGCAATTGTGCATGCTAGGTCAGTGGATTGGGGATTACTCAGATTTGTCCCCCCTACTAAATCTGGATCAAGAGACCAGAGATTCTCTTCTCTGGTGGCTATCTCGGGTCCATCTGTCCAAGGGTATGACCTTTCGCAGGCCAGATTGGACGATTGTAACAACAGATGCCAGCCTTCTAGGCTGGGGCGCAGTCAGGAATTCCCTGAAGGCTCAGGGATTGTGGACTCAGGAGGAGAAACTCCTCCCAATAAATATTCTGGAGTTAAGAGCAATATTCAATGCTCTTCTAGCTTGGCCTCAGTTAGCAACACTGAGGTTCATCAGATTCCAGTCGGACAACATCACGACTGTGGCTTACATCAACCATCAAGGGGGAACCAGGAGCTCCCTAGCGATGTTAGAAGTCTCCAAGATAATTCGCTGGGCAGAGTCTCACTCTTGCCACTTGTCAGCGATCCACATCCCAGGCGTGGAGAACTGGGAGGCGGACTTTCTAAGTCGTCAGAGTTTTCATCCGGGGGAGTGGGAACTCCATCCGGAGGTGTTTGCTCAACTGGTCCATCATTGGGGCAAACCAGAACTGGATCTCATGGCGTCTCGCCAGAACGCCAAACTTCCTCGTTACGGATCCAGGTCCAGGGACCTGGGAGCGACGCTGATAGATGCTCTAGCAGCTCCTTGGTTCTTCAACATGGCTTATGTGTTTCCACCGTTTCCTCTGCTGCCTCGACTGATTGCCAAGGTCAAACAGGAGAGAGCATCGGTGATTCTGATAGCGCCTGCGTGGCCACGCAGGACCTGGTGTGCAGACCTAGTGGACATGTCGTCCTGTCCACCATGGACTCTACCTCTGAGACAAGACCTTCTAATACAAGGTCCTTTCAATCATCCAAATCTAATTTCTCTGAGACTGACTGCATGGAGATTGAACGCTTGATCCTATCAAAGCGTGGCTTCTCCGAGTCAGTTATTGATACCTTAATACAGGCACGAAAGCCTGTTACCAGGAAAATCTACCATAAGATATGGCGTAAATACCTGTATTGGTGCGAATCCAAGAGTTACTCATGGAGTAAGGTTAGGATTCCTAGGATATTGTCCTTTCTCCAAGAGGGTTTGGAAAAAGGCTTATCAGCTAGTTCGTTAAAGGGACGGATTTCTGCTCTGTCTATTCTTTTGCACAAGCGTCTGGCAGAAGTTCCAGACGTCCAGGCTTTTTGTCAGGCTTTGGCTAGGATTAAGCCTGTGTTTAAAACTGTTGCTCCTCCGTGGAGCTTAAACTTGGTTCTTAAGGTTCTTCAAGGAGTTCCGTTTGAACCCCTTCATTCCATTGATATTAAACTTTTATCTTGGAAAGTTCTGTTTTTGATGGCTATTTCCTCAGCTCGAAGAGTCTCGGAGTTATCTGCCTTACATTGTGATTCTCCTTATCTGATTTTCCATTCAGACAAGGTAGTTCTGCGTACTAAACCTGGGTTTTTACCTAAGGTGGTTTCTAACAGGAATATCAATCAAGAGATTGTTGTCCCATCATTGTGCCCTAATCCTTCTTCAAAGAAGGAACGTCTTTTGCATAATCTGGACGTAGTCAGTGCCTTGAAGTTCTACTTGCAGGCAACTAAAGATTTTCGGCAAACATCTGCCCTGTTTGTCGTTTATTCTGGACAGAGGAGAGGTCAAAAAGCTTCGGCAACCTCTCTCTCCTTTTGGCTTCGAAGCATAATACGCTTAGCCTACGAGACTGCTGGACAGCAGACCCCTGAAAGGATTACAGCTCATTCTACTAGAGCTGTGGCTTCCACCTGGGCCTTTAAGAATGAGGCCTCTGTTGAACAGAGTTGCAAGGCTGCGACTTGGTCTTCGCTTCACACTTTTCAAAATTTTACAAATTTGACACTTTTGCTTCTTCGGAGGCTGTTTTTGGGAGAAAGGTTCTACAGGCAGTGGTTCCTTCCGTTTAAGTTCCTGCCTTGTCCCTCCCATCATCCGTGTACTTAAGCTTTGGTATTGGTATCCCACAAGTAATGGATAATCCGTGGACTGGATACACTTAACAAGAGAAAACATAATTTATGCTTACCTGATAAATTTATTTCTCTTGTAGTGTATCCAGTCCACGGCCCGCCCTGTCTTTTAAGGCAGGTCTAAATTTTTAATTAAACTAGAGTCACCACTGCACCCTATGGTTTCTCCTTTCTTGTCTTGTTTCGGTCGAATGACTGGATATGACATGTGAGGGGAGGAGCTATATAGCAGCTCTGCTGTGGGTGATCCTCTTGCAACTTCCTGTTGGGAAGGGAATATATCCCACAAGTAATGGATGATCCGTGGACTGGATACACTACAAGAGAAATAAATTTATCAGGTAAGCATAAATTATGTTTTTTTTTATTTTTTTTACCTGCAGCTGGGAGCAGTTGAGTATAACTTTTTACACAGAACTTACTCTGCTGAGCTGAGGAAATTGTGAGGTAAAATATCTTCCTTTTTTACATAGAGATGCTCAGGTGATATTTTCCTGTCAGCTTTTTACAGTTATACTGCATCAATTTCAAGTGATTTAGCATATGAGTATTATGTCCCTTTAAGGGTTCCATAGAGGCAATGATCTTCAACGTATTGCTTGAAAAAAGAAGAGAAGATATAGTGTAACTCTGTCAAACAGCTGTGAACACTTGTAAATAAGGACAAATGGTTACATTTGATGGAGCTAATGCAAGCTCTATGGTATGCGCACACCTACTTTTATACTGGTAGGCAAACAGTATCTCACAAAGGCAATAGTGTAAAAGATAATTTATTTAAAAATATAAAAACCGGCACAAATGCTTCATGAACACCAATATTTAAGGGTTATACAGACCAATAAACAAATTTGTATAGTCCGGAGTTAACCATGGATCCGGATGGTTACGAATGGATGGCAGAAGCCAAACCGCTCACCAACGCAGTCCTGTACTGGTAAGGTATCACTCCACCCCTGGCGTCACTGGCACGTTTTGACGTGTGAGAGATAAAAGTTCCGTTCCAACGTACGTTTCGTTGTACTACTTGCAGCTTTGTCAAGGAATAAAGTGCACATGTCCAAAAGTGTCCTATATGTTGAAAAAACTGGAAGTTGCTAATGCAATGTCCACCATGATGAAAAAGGGCAAGATCATGGCATCGTATTGACAACTGGATTGCTTTTAACCAGCTTTGACAGTTATACTGTATATGAAAATAATAGTTAAGGGCAAGTTATTAACAATGTGACATTTCATTTAAAAAACATGTGTCAATATATATGATAACCAGAGTATGAATTTGGTTACTAGGTGTGGCCAACAACGCTTGTCATTATAGGATGTAGGCATAGAAAAACAAAGTATACATTTTACCCAACTGTCCATAATGTGGGTCCACTTCATCTCCATACGGCCCAATGCATTTTGGGTATCACCCCCCCCTCCAATTAGGTATCACTTTCCTAATGCCTAAAAACTGTATATCTGACACTTTTCTATTGTGTTTGTTATAAAAATGGACAGAAACTGTATGATTAGGAAAATCTTTCTCAATATTATAAATATGTTCATTAAAGGGACAGTCTACACCAGAATTGTTATTGTTTTAAAAGATAGATAATCCCTTTTTTACCCATTCCCCAGTTTTGCATAACCAATACTTAGGGATGCACCAAAATTTCGGCCGCAGAAAGTTTCGGCCGAAAATGGCATTTTTGGCTATTTCGTTTTTCGTTTTTTTTTACTGTTAGTTTCGGTAAAATTATTGTGTAGCATATTTCAAATTTGATGCTAGCCTAGAGCTGCTGTTTAAGTTTATTACTTCACTTACTGTTCTGCATATAATGAGTTTTCTAGGATTATAATTTATTTGGATAATTGGTAAAAAAATGATTATGTTACATAGAACTAAATGAAGAATAATACAGTATATTGATATTTATAATTTTTTTAAGTAGGGATGCACCAAAATTTTGGTTGCAGAAACATTTTGGTCGAAAATGGCATTATTGTTTGCCTGTTTTTTTTTTCTTTGTAAAATTATTGTGTAGCATATTATTGTTTTAAGATATTTTTGTCCAATTTTAGTGTGTTACTTTCAATAAAAGTGTGGGCTTTTTTATTGGCTCTAATTATGCAAAAAAAACCCTAAAAAAAATAATTTGAAAAAATACATTTTCGGTATCAGTTTCGGTTTTTCGGCCAAGTGCATGCCGGATTTTCGGATTCGGTTTTGGTCCAGAATTTCCATTTCGGTACATCACTAACCAATACAGTTATATTTATATATTTTTTACCTCTGTGATTATCTTGTATCTGAGCCTCTGCAAACTGCCCCTTTTTTCAGTTCTTTTGACAGACTTGCAATTTAGCCAATCAGTGATAGCTCCCAGGTAACTTCACGTGCATGAGCACAGTGTTATCTATATGAAATTCATGAACTAACACCCTCTAGTGGTGAAAAACCTGTTAAAATGCATTCTTAAGAGGCGGCCTTCAAGGTCTAAGAAGTTAGCATATGAACCTCCTAGGTTAAGCTTTCAACTAAGAATACCAAGAGAACAAAGCAAAATTGGTGATAAAAGTAAAATTAAATGCCCTATCTGAATCCTGAAAGTTTATTTGGGACTAGACTGTCCCTTTAAGCCTTGTCTTTAATAATCTAGGGGTGCGTCCAATGTAAATAACGTCACATGAGCAACGTAAAAGATAAACCACATTTCTTTCATGTAATTGGCAAGAGTCCATGAGCTAGTGACATATGGGATATACAATCCTACTAGGAGGGGCAAAGTTTCCCAAACCTCAAATGCCTATAAATACACCCCTCACCACACCCACAATTCAGTTTTACAAACTTTGCCTCCCTATGGAGGTGGTGAAGTAAGTTTGTGCTTGATATTCTTCTATGATATGCGCTTCTCAGCATTTTGAACCCCGATTCCTCTCAGAGTACATTGTTTGTCAGAGGGATGTGAAGAGAGTATCACCTATTGATTCTATGGTTTTCCTCACTGGGAATCTTTTCAAAGGTTCTCTGTTATCGGTCGTAGAGATTCATCTCCTACCTCCCTTTTCAGATCGACGATATACTCTCATATTCCATTAACTCTACTGATACTGTTTCAGTACTGGTTTGGCTATTTGCTATATGTGGATCGGTAAGTATGTTTTCATTTCTTAAGACACTCTCAGTTATGGTTTGGCACTTTATGTATTAATATAAAGTTTTAATGATATATGTATTGTACTTATATTTGCCTTGAGTCAGGTTTATGTATATTTCCTATTTGCAGACTATCAGTTTCAAATTGGGAAACATATTTAGGAAGTTATTTTTTCTTACCTGGGGTATAGTCTTTTCTTCAAATTTAATAGAGAATCATTTATTTGTTTTCAGACAGACAATATCACAACTGTGGCATATGTCAATCATCAGGGTGGGACTCACAGTTCCCTAGCTATGAAAGAAGTATCTCAGATACTTTCTTGGGCGGAATCCAGCTCTTGTCTAATTTCTGCGGTACATATCCCAGGTGTAGACAATTGGGAAGCAGATTATCTCAGCCGTTAGACTTTACATCCGGGGTAGTGGTCTCTCCATCCAGATGTGTTTTTTCAGATTTTTCAGATGTGGGGTCCTCCAGAACTAGATCTGATGGCTTCCCATCTAAACAAGAAACTTCCCAGGTACTTGTCCAGTTCCAGGGATCCTCAGGTGGAGTCAGTGGATGCGTTAGCAGTTCCTTGCCAACCTGCTTATATTTTCCCGCATCTAGCTCTTCTTCCAAGAGTGATCTCCAAGATCATCATGGAATAGTCGTTTGTGTTTCTGGTAGCATCAGCATGGCCTCACAGGTTTTGGTATGCAGATCTTGTTCGGATGTCCAGTTGCCAACCTTGGCCACTTCCTTTAAGACCAGACCTTCTGTCTCAAGGTCCGTTTTTCCATCAGGATCTTAAATCATTAAATTTGAAGGTATGGAAATTGAATGCTTAGTGCTTAGTCATAGAGATTTCTCTGACTCAGTGATTAATACTATGTTACAGGCTTGTAAATCTGTTTCTAGGAAGATTTATTTATTGAGTTTGGAAGACTTTTATTTCATGGTGTTCTTTTTATAAATTCTCCTGGCATTCTTTTAGAATTCCTAGAATTTTACAGTTTCTTCAGGATGGTTTGGATAAAGGTTTGTCTGCAAGTTCCTTGAAGGGACAAATCTCTGCTCTTTCTGTTTTATTTCACAGAAAGATTGCTAAGCTTTCTGATATTTTCTGTTTTATACAGGCTTTGGTCCGTATCAATTTGCATACAAAGAGAGAAGCGCTCAACCAGGAATGAACAACAGCTCAGTGGCTTGTTCTATGGCGATTTACCACCCGGAAGCAACTCTTTTAGACCAGTGTGCTTTTCACAGAAGAAAACTTTCCTGAAGTATATCAGTCTGATCCCGCCAAGTAAGGTCAGTCCAGCCCCAAAATACCAGGCAATTCTCCCCTGAACAAAGAACATGACAACCCCAGACGATCGTTTCGGCCTCCTATGGGCCTCGTCAGTGAGGTGCAGCCACATTCCTCTAAGCACACTGGGCAAGGAGTCCACGTCTGGTTTCCCCCATCACCCATAGGGAGACTTCCCCAGGGTCATAATAATTTGCATACAAAAAGAGAAGCGCTCAACCAGGAACGAACAACAGCTCAGTGGCTTGTTCTATGGCGATTTATCACCCGGAAGCAGCCTCTTTTAGACCAGTGTGTTTTTCACAGAAGAAAACTTTCCTGAAGTATATCAGTCTGATCCCGCCAAGTAAGGTCAGTCCAGCCCCGAAATACCAGGCAATTCTCCCCTGAACAAAGAACATGACAACCCCAGACGATCGTTTCGGCCTCCTATGGGCCTCGTCAGTGAGGTGCAGCCACATTCCTCTAAGCACACTGGGCAAGGAGTCCACGTCTGGTTTCCCCCATCACCCATAGGGAGACTTCCCCAGGGTCATAATAATTTGCATGCAAAGAGAGAAGCGCTCAACCAGGAACGAACAACAGCTCAGTGGCTTGTTCTATGGCGATTTACCACCCGGAAGCAACTCTTTTAGACCAGTGTGCTTTTCACAGAAGAAAACTTTCCTGAAGTATATCAGTCTGATCCCGCCAAGTAAGGTCAGTCCAGCCCCGAAATACCAGGCAATTCTCCCCTGAACAAAGAACATGACAACCCCAGACGATCGTTTCGGCCTCCTATGGGCCTCGTCAGTGAGGTGCAGCCACATTCCTCTAAGCACACTGGGCAAGGAGTCCACGTCTGGTTTCCCCCATCACCCATAGGGAGACTTTCCCAGGGTCATAATAATTTGCATACAAAGAGAGAAGCGCTCAACCAGGAACGAACAACAGCTCAGTGGCTTGTTCTATGGCGATTTACCACCCGGAAGCAGCCTCTTTTAGACCAGTGTGCTTTTCACAGAAGAAAACTTTCCTGAAGTATATCAGTCTGATCCCGCCAAGTAAGGTCAGTCCAGCCCCGAAATACCAGGCAATTCTCCCCTGAACAAAGAACATGACAACCCCAGACGATCGTTTCGGCCTCCTATGGGCCTCATCAGTGAGGTGCAGCCACATTCCTCTAAGCACACTGGGCAAGGAGTCCACGTCTGGTTTCCCCCATCACCCATAGGGAGACTTCCCCAGGGTCATAATAATTTGCATACAAAGAGAGAAGCGCTCAACCAGGAACGAACAACAGCTCAGTGGCTTGTTCTATGGCGATTTACCACCCGGAAGCAGCCTCTTTTAGACCAGTGTGCTTTTCACAGAAGAAAACTTTCCTGAAGTATATCAGTCTGATCCCGCCAAGTAAGGTCAGTCCAGCCCCGAAATACCAGGCAATTCTCCCCTGAACAAAGAACATGACAACCCCAGACGATCGTTTCGGCCTCCTATGGGCCTCGTCAGTGAGGTGCAGCCACATTCCTCTAAGCACACTGGGCAAGGAGTCCACGTCTGGTTTCCCCCATCACCCATAGGGAGACTTCCCCAGGGTCATAATAATTTGCATACAAAGAGAGAAGCGCTCAACCAGGAACGAACAACAGCTCAGTGGCTTGTTCTATGGCGATTTACCACCCGGAAGCAGCCTCTTTTAGACCAGTGAGCTTTTCACAGAAGAAAACTTTCCTGAAGTATATCAGTTTGATCCCGCCAAGTAAGGTCAGTCCAGCCCCGAAATACCAGGCAATTCTCCCCTGAACAAAGAACATGACAACCCCAGACGATCGTTTCGGCCTCCTATGGGCCTCGTCAGTGAGGTGCAGCCACATTCCTCTAAGCACACTGGGCAAGGAGTCCACGTCTGGTTTCCCCCATCACCCATAGGGAGACTTCCCCAGGGTCATAATAATTTGCATACAAAGAGAGAAGTGCTCAACCAGGAACGAACAACAGCTCAGTGGCTTGTTCTATGGCGATTTACCACCCGGAAGCAGCCTCTTTTAGACCAGTGTGCTTTTCACAGAAGAAAACTTTCCTGAAGTATATCAGTCTGATCCCGCCAAGTAAGGTCAGTCCAGCCCCGAAATACCAGGCAATTCTCCCCTGAACAAAGAACATGACAACCCCAGACGATCGTTTCGGCCTCCTATGGGCCTCGTCAGTGAGGTGCAGCCACATTCCTCTAAGCACACTGGGCAAGGAGTCCACGTTTGAGAGGAATTGCCTGGTATTTCGGTGCTGGACTGACCGTAATAGGTGGGATCAGACTGATATACTACAGGAAAGTTCTACTCTGTGAAAAGCATTGCTGGGCTAAAAGAAGTTGCACCCAGGTGGTAAATCGCCATAGAACAGGCTAACAATGGTATTGAGCTGGTTGTTCGTTCCTGCGAGTGCATTTCTCTCTGTGTGTATTTAGTCTCCCTATGGGAAAAAGGGGAAACCAGACGTGGACTCCTTGCTCAGTGTGCTTAGAGGAATACTGCTACACCTCACTGACGAGGCCCAATGAAGGCCGAAACGATCGTCTGGGGTTGCTTTATTCCTTGTTCAGAGAGGAATTGCCTGGTATTTCGGTGCTGGACTGACCGTAATAGGCGGGATCAGACTGATATACTACAGGAAAGTTCTACTCTGTGAAAAGCATTGCTGGGCTAAAAGAAGTAGCACCCAGGAGGTAAATCGCCATAGAACAAGCTAACAATGGTATTGAGCTGGTTGTTCGTTCCTGTGAGTGCATTTCTCTCTGTGTGTATTTAGTCTCCCTATGGGAAAAAGGGGAAACCAGACGTGGACTCCTTGCTCAGTGTGCTTAGAGGAATACTGCTACACCTCACTGACGAGGCCCAATGAAGGCCGAAACGATCGTCTGGGGTTGCTTTATTCCTTGTTCAGAGAGGAATTGCCTGGTATTTCGGTGCTGGACTGACCGTAATAGGGGGGATCAGACTGATATACTACAGGAAAGTTCTACTCTGTGAAAAGTATTGCTGGGCTAAAAGAAGTTGCACCCAGGTGGTAAATCGCCATAGAACAGGCTAACAATGGTATTGAGCTGGTTGTTCATTCCTGTGAGTGCATTTGTCTCTGTGTGTATTTAGTCTCCCTATGGGAAAAAGGGGAAACCAGACGTGGACTCCTTGCTCAGTGTGCTTAGAGGAATACTGCTACACCTCACTGACGAGGCCCAATGAAGGCCGAAACGATCGTCTGGGGTTGCTTTATTCCTTGTTCAAAGAGGAATTGCCTGGTATTTCGGTGCTGGACTGACCGTAATAGGCGGGATCAGACTGATATACTACAGGAAAGTTCTACTCTGTGAAAAGCATTGCTGGGCTAAAAGAAGTTGCACCCAGGTGGTAAATCGCCATAGAACAGGCTAACAATGGTATTGAGCTGGTTGTTCGTTCCTGTGAGTGCATTTCTCTCTGTGTGTATTTAGTCTCCCTATGGGAAAAAGGGGAAACCAGACGTGGACTCCTTGCTCAGTGTGCTTAGAGGAATACTGCTACACCTCACTGACGAGGCCCAATGAAGGCCGAAACGATCGTCTGGGGTTGCTTTATTCCTTGTTCAGAGAGGAATTGCCTGGTATTTCGGTGCTGGACTGACCGTAATAGGCGGGATCAGACTGATATACTACAGGAAAGTTCTACTCTGTGAAAAGCATTGCTGGGCTAAAAGAAGTTGCACCCAGGTGGTAAATCGCCATAGAACAGGCTACCAATGGTATTGAGCTGGTTGTTCGTTCCTGTGAGTGCATTTCTCTCTGTGTGTATTTAGTCTCCCTATGGGAAAAAGGGGAAACCAGACGTGGACTCCTTGCTCAGTGTGCTTAGAGGAATACTGCTACACCTCACTGACGAGGCCCAATGAAGGCCGAAACGATCGTCTGGGGTTGCTTTATTCCTTGTTCAGAGAGGAATTGCCTGGTATTTCGGTGCTGGACTGACCGTAATAGGCGGGATCAGACTGATATACTACAGGAAAGTTCTACTCTGTGAAAAGCATTGCTGGGCTAAAAGAAGTTGCACCCAGGTGGTAAATCGCCATAGAACAGGCTAACAATGGTATTGAGCTGGTTGTTCGTTCCTGTGAGTGCATTTCTCTCTGTGTGTATTTAGTCTCCCTATGGGAAAAAGGGGAAACCAGACGTGGACTCCTTGCTCAGTGTGCTTAGAGGAATACTGCTACACCTCACTGACAAGGCCCAATGAAGGCCGAAACGATCGTCTGGGGTTGCTTTATTCCTTGTTCAGAGAGGAATTGCCTGGTATTTTGGTGCTGGACTGACCGTAATAGGCGGGATCAGACTGATATACTACAGGAAAGTTCTACTCTGTGAAAAGCATTGCTGGGCTAAAAGAAGTTGCACCCAGGTGGTAAATCGCCATAGAACAGGCTAACAATGGTATTGAGCTGGTTGTTCGTTCCTGTGAGTGCATTTATCTCTGTGTGTATTTAGTCTCCCTATGGGAAAAAGGGGAAACCAGACGTGGACTCCTTGCTCAGTGTGCTTAGAGGAATACTGCTACACCTCACTGACGAGGCCCAATGAAGGCCGAAACGATCGTCTGGGGTTGCTTTATTCCTTGTTCAGAGAGGAATTGCCTGGTATTTCGGTGCTGGACTGACCGTAATAGGCGGGATCAGACTGATATACTACAGGAAAGTTCTACTCTGTGAAAAGCATTGCTGGGCTAAAAGAAGTTGCACCCAGGTGGTAAATCGCCATAGAACAGGCTAACAATGGTATTGAGCTGGTTGTTCGTTCCTGTGAGTGCATTTCTCTCTGTGTGTATTTAGTCTCCCTATGGGAAAAAGGGGAAACCAGACGTGGACTCCTTGCTCAGTGTGCTTAGAGGAATACTGCTACACCTCACTGACGAGGCCCAATGAAGGCCGAAACGATCGTCTGGGGTTGCTTTATTTCTTGTTCAGAGAGGAATTGCCTGGTATTTCGGTGCTGGACTGACCGTAATAGGCGGGATCAGACTGATATACTACAGGAAAGTTCTACTCTGTGAAAAGCATTGCTGGGCTAAAAGAAGTTGCACCCAGGTGGTAAATCGCCATAGAACAGGCTAACAATGGTATTGAGCTGGTTGTTCGTTCCTGTGAGTGCATTTCTCTCTGTGTGTATTTAGTCTCCCTATGGGAAAAACGGGAAACCAGACGTGGACTCCTTGCTCAGTGTGCTTAGAGGAATACTGCTACACCTCACTGACGAGGCCCAATGAAGGCCGAAACGATCGTCTGGGGTTGCTTTATTCCTTGTTCAGAGAGGAATTGCCTGGTATTTCGGTGCTGGACTGACCGTTATAGGCGGGATCAGACTGATATACTACAGGAAAGTTCTACTCTGTGAAAAGCATTGCTGGGCTAAAAGAAGTTGCACCCAGGTGGTAAATCGCCATAGAACAGGCTAACAATGGTATTGAGCTGGTTGTTCGTTCCTGTGAGTGCATTTCTCTCTGTGTGTATTTAGTCTCCCTATGGGAAAAAGGGGAAACCAGACGTGGACTCCTTGCTCAGTGTGCTTAGAGGAATACCGCTACACCTCACTGACGAGGCCCAATGAAGGCTGAAACGATCGTCTGGGGTTGCTTTATTCCTTGTTCAGAGAGGAATTGCCTGGTATTTCTGTGCTGGACTGACCGTAATAGGCGGGATCAGACTGATATACTACAGGAAAGTTCTACTCTGTGAAAAGCATTGCTGGGCTAAAAGAAGTTGCACCCAGGTGGTAAATCGCCATAGAACAGGCTAACAATGGTATTGAGCTGGTTGTTCGTTCCTGTGAGTGCATTTCTCTCTGTGTGTATTTAGTCTCCCTATGGGAAAAAGGGGAAACCAGACGTGGACTCCTTGCTCAGTGTACTTAGAGGAATACTGCTACACCTCACTGACGAGGCCCAATGAAGGCCGAAACGATCGTCTGGGGTTGCTTTATTCCTTGTTCAGAGAGGAATTGCCTGGTATTTCGGTGCTGGACTGACCGTAATAGGCGGGATCAGACTGATATACTACAGGAAAGTTCTACTCTGTGAAAAACATTGCTGGGCTAAAAGAAGTTGCACCCAGGTGCTAAATCGCCATAGAACAGGCTAACAATGGTATTGAGCTGGTTGTTCGTTCCTGTGAGTGCATTTCTCTCTGTGTGTATTTAGTCTCCCTATGGGAAAAAGGGGAAACCAGACGTGGACTCCTTGCTCAGTGTGCTTAGAGGAATACTGCTACACCTCACTGACGAGGCCCAATGAAGGCCGAAACGATCGTCTGGGGTTGCTTTATTCCTTGTTCAGAGAGGAATTGCCTGGTATTTCGGTGCTGGACTGACCGTAATAGGCGGGATCAGACTGATATACTACAGGAAAGTTCTACTCTGTGAAAAGCATTGCTGGGCTAAAAGAAGTTGCACCCAGGTGGTAAATCACCATAGAACAGGCTAACAATGGTATTGAGCTGGTTGTTCGTTCCTGTGAGTGCATTTATCTCTGTGTGTATTTAGTCTCCCTATGGGAAAAAGGGGAAACCAGACGTGGACTCCTTGCTCAGTGTGCTTAGA
This sequence comes from Bombina bombina, assembly GCF_027579735.1. Classification (NCBI taxonomy): domain Eukaryota; kingdom Metazoa; phylum Chordata; class Amphibia; order Anura; family Bombinatoridae; genus Bombina; species Bombina bombina. The sequence goes on along the minus strand of NC_069502.1, from coordinate 913,465,798 downwards.
GGAATACTGCTACACCTCACTGACGAGGCCCAATGAAGGCCAAAACGATCGTCTGGGGTTGCTTTATTCCTTGTTCAGAGAGGAATTGCCTGGTATTTCGGTGCTGGACTGACCGTCATAGGCGGGATCAGACTGATATACTACAGGAAAGTTCTACTCTGTGAAAAGCATTGCTGGGCTAAAAGAAGTTGCACCCAGGTGGTAAATCGCCATAGAACAGGCTAACAATGGTATTGAGCTGGTTGTTCGTTCCTGTGAGTGCATTTCTCTCTGTGTGTATTTGGTCCGTATCAAGTCTGTCATTAAATCTCTCCTCGGAGTCTTAATTTGGTTTTGAAGGCTTTACAGGCTTCTCCTTTTGAGCCTATGCATTCTTTGGATATTAAACTATTTTCTTGGAAAGTGTTGTTCCTTTTGGCTATCTCTTCTGTTAGACTTTCCAAATTATCTGCTCCTTCTTGTGAGTCTCCTTTTCTGATTTTCCATCAGGATAAGGCAGTTTTGTGGACTTCATTTGAATTTCTTCTTAAGGTTGTGAATTCTAATAACATTAATAGGGGCATAGTTGTTCCCTCTTTGTGTCCTAATCCTAAGAATTCTTTGGAGAGATCCTTACATTCTTTGGATGTTGTTAGAGCTTTTAAATATTATGTTGAAGCTACTAAAGATTTCAGGAAGACTTCTATTTGTTGTCTTTTCTGGTTCTTGGAAAGGTCAGAAAGCTTCTGCCATTTCCTTGGCATCTTGGTTAAAGCTTTTGATTCATCAGGCTTATTTGGTGTCGAGTCATGCTCCCGCCTCAAAGAATCACAGCTCATTCTACTAGATCAGTCTCCACTTCGTGGGCCTTTAAGAATGAAGCTTCAGTTGATCAGATTTGTAAAGCAGCAACTTGGTCTTCTTTGCATAAATTTAATAAATTCTACCGTTTTGATGTGTTTGCCTCTTCGGAAGCAATTTTTTGTAGAAAAGTTCTTCACGCAGCTGTTTCAGTTTGATTCCTCTGCTTATGTTTTAAGTTTTTTCATTACAATTATGAGAAAAACTTATTTTTTGGATGTGGATTTAATTTTTTCAGCGGAAAATTGCTGATTTTATTTTTATCCCTCCCTCTCTAGTGACTCTTCAGTGGAGTACCACATCTTGGTTATTAATATTCCATACGTCACTAGCTCATGGACTCTTGCCAATTACATGAAAGAAAACATAATTTATGCAAGAACTTACCTGATAAATTAATTTCTTTCATATTGGCAAGAGTCCAAGAGACCCACCCTGTTTATGGTGGTTATTATTTTTTTGTATAAAGCACAATTATATTTCCAGTTCCTTTTTTGATGCTTTCTACTCCTTTTTCTATCACTCCACTAGTTGGCTATTAGTTAAACTGAATTGTGGGTGTGGTGAGGGGTGTATTTATAGGCATTTGAGGTTTGGGAAACTTTGCCCCTCCTGGTAGGATTGTATATCCCATGCGTCACTAGCTCATGGACTCTTGCCAATATGAAAGAAATTAATTTATCTGGTAAGTTCTTACATAAATTGTTTTTTACTGTTACATGTAATGAATTGATCTATATCATAACTCTTTTTACCATCTTTAGAATAGAATTGGTTATTTAATTTAGGTGCTGATTTAATTAATCTGCAAGCATTGCAGTTTTGGCACCTTCTGAAACCTTTCTGTGAAGGAAGAAGCCAATTCTTCAACATTTTTTCATCTGATTGTATGCAATTATTTTTTAATTGCAATTTAAGATTGGGAACCTTTTTAAATTTGATATTCGGACTGTCCCCTATAATACCTGATAGTCCAGATTCTCGGGAGAGTATCCCCCAATGTTTCTGGACTGTGTCCCTTAAGTCTTTACTCTGTGTACTATGTTAAAATATTAGCATACTGGCCAATCTTTCATCATCTTTATCATTAACTACAGTTTTATTCTTGTACTGCAATAATTCTTTTTCTATTCAATTTGGATACTTCTTCTATTTTTTAATCCAATAAGTGGTCTGGATAATTCTTCTCTGAAAAACTTTTTTGAGAATTTGGGACTGTTCTTTGTATTTCTTAATATCTTTACAATTACGTCTTAAATGGGCGAACTGTCCCTTCGGTATGTTTGTTAATCAATGTTTTTGATGGCAACTATCCAGATTTATATAATTATTGACAGCAATACTTTTAAAGTAATTCTTCGTTTTTAATATAATGTTCTAAACGTAATTTTTCAAATCTAAAAATTCAATACTACTTTTGCTATGTTTCCAAGTGAGATCAACATTGAATTCATTATTTTTAAGATATTGCATGAACTCTAAAAATTGAGCCTCACTCCCATACCAAATCATAAACAGGTCATCGATATAGCGATGGTAGGACACCAGATATTGCCATCATGGAAAGTCATAGATGTATTTGTTCTCCCAATCAACCATATAAAGGTTTGCATAACTGGGCGCAAATCTGGTGCCCATCGCTGTACCGCCGACCTGTAAAAAATAACTATTATTAAACCAAAAATAATTGGTTTCCAAAATGAGTTTGATGCTCTCAAGGATGAAATCCAACTGTTTTGGATCCAAAGTTTCATCCTTTTTAAAAATATTTTTAATAGAAGTCAAACCCAGATCTTTATCTATAATAGTATATAGCGATAAAACATCGCTCGTTACTAGCCACCAAGTTTCGTGCCATTCTATGTGCTCCAAGATATTTAGGATACTGATAGTGTCCTTAAGGTAGGACTTCATCTCTTTAACATATACCTGTTAGAATTGGTCGATATAGAAAGAAAGATTACTGGTAAGAGAATTGACCCCTGACACAATAGGACGGCCGGATGGATTATGGAGATCCTTATGGATCTTAGGTAACACATAGAATGTTGGTGTCTTTGGGAATTTTACATTGAGAAAAGCATATTCTCTTTTATTCAAAATATTGTCACTAACACCTTTTTTCAGATATTGGTCAAGCCTATTCCTGAAACTAATTATGGGATTAGAAGATAATACAGCATAGGTATTCTTATCATTCAGTTGTCTATAACATTCTGTATCATACTTATCTAATATGACAGTCCCACCGCCCTTGTCCGCAGGCTTTATTATAATTTTATTTCACCTAGATATAGAGTTTTGCGTTAGAAGGGGTGCGTTAGCTGCGCGTGTTTTTTTCCCCCCGCACCTTTTAAACAACGCTGGTATTTAGAGTTCTCTGAAGGGCTGCGTTAGGCTCCAAAAAGGGAGTGTAGAGCATAATTTACCGCCACTGCAACTCTAAATACCAGCGTTGCTTTTTACGGACGCGGCCAGTTTAAAAAATGTGCTCGTACACGATATCCCCATAGGAAACAATGGGGCAGTTTGAGCTGAAAAAAAACCTAACACCTGCAAAAAAGCAGCATTCAGCTCCTAACGCAGCCCCATTGTTTCCTATGGGGAAACACTTCCTAAGTCTGCACCTAACACCCTAACATGAACCCCAAGTCTAAACACCCCTAACCTTACACTTATTAACCCCTAATCTGCCGTCCCCGCTATCACTGACCCCTGCATATTATTATTAACCCCTAATCTGCCGCTCCGTACACCGCCGCCACCTACATTATAGCTATGTACCCCTAATCTGCTGCCCCTAACATCGCCGACCCCTATATTTATTAACCCCTAATCTGCCCCCCCCAACGTCGCCGCTACCTAACTACATTTATTAACCCCTAATCTGCCAACCGGACCTCGCCGCCACTATAATAAATATATTAACCCCTAAACCGCCTCACTCCCGACTCAAAAACCCTATAATAAATAGCATTAACCCCTAATCTGCCCTCCCTAACATCGCCGCCACCTAACTTCAAGTATTAACCCCTAATCTGCCGACCGGACCTCACCGCTACTCTAATAAATGTATTAACCCCTAAAGCTAAGTCTAACCCTAACACCCCCCTTTAAATTTAATTTAAATCTAATGAAATAAAATAAATCTTATTAAATAAATTAATCCTATTTAAAGCTAAATACTTACCTGTAAAATAAACCCTAATATAGCTACAATATAAATAATTATATTGTAGCTATTTTAGCATTTATATTTATTTTACAGGCAACTTTGTATTTATTTTAACTAGGTACAATAGCTATTAAATAGTTAATAACTATTTAATAGCTACCTAGTCAAAATAATTACAAAATTACCTGTAAAATAAATCCTAACCTAAGTTACAATTAAACCTAACACTACACTATCAATTAATTAATTAACTAAACTATCTACAATTTTCTACAATTAAATCAACTAAACTAAATTACAAAAAATAAAAAAAGATTACAAGAATTTTAAACTAATTACACCTACTCTAAGCCCCCTAAAAAAATAACAAAGCCCCCCAAAATAAAAAAATACCCTACCCTATTCTAAAATAAAAAGTTAACAGCTTTTTTACCTTACCAGCCCTTAAAAGGGCCTTTTGCAGGGCATGCACCAAAGAAAACAGCTCTTTTGCATTAAAAAAAAACATACAATACCCCCCCCCAACATTACAACCCACCACCCACATACCCCTAATCTAACCCACCCAAACCCCCCTTAAAAAACCTAACACTAAGCCCCTGAAGATCTTCCTACCTTATCTTCACCACGCCGGGTATCACCGATCCGTCCAGAAGAGGGTCCGACGTCTTCATCCTATCCAGCAAGAAGAGGTCCAGAAGAGGGTCCAAAGTCTTCATCCTATATGGCAAGAAGAGGACATCCGGACCGGTAGACATGTTCATCCAGGCGGCGTCTTCTATCTTCATCCGGTGCGGTGCGGGACCATCTTGAAGCAGCCGACGTGGATCCATCCTCTTCTTCCGGCGACTCCCGACGAACGAAGGTTCCTTTAAGTGACGTCATCCAAGATGGCGTCCCTCGAATTCCGATTGGCTGATAGAATTCTATCAGCCAATCGGAATTAAGGTAGGAAAAATCTGATTGGCTGATTGAATCAGCCAATCAGATTCAAGTTCAATCCGATTGGCTGTTCCGATCAGCCAATAGAATGCGAGCTCCATCGGATTGAACTTGAATCTGATTGGCTGATTCAATCAGATTTTTACTACCTTAATTCCGATTGGCTGATAGAATCCTATCAGCCAATCGGAATTCGAGGGACGCCATCTTGGATGACGTCACTTAAAGGAACCTTCATTCGTCGGGAGTCGCCGGAAGAAGAGGATGGATCCGCGTCGGCTGCTTCAAGATGGTCCCGCTCCACGCCGGATGGATGAAGATAGAAGACGCCGCCTGGATGAATATGTCTACCGGTCCGGATGTCCTCTTCTTGCCAGATAGGATGAAGACTTCGGACCGTCTTCTGGACCTCTTCTTGCCAGATAGGATGAAGACTTCGGATTAAATTGTGACTTATTCCTAACTTCAATATGTTTGTATTTAGTTGGTTCCATGGCTTGGTTTTTCAGAAAAGGGTTAGCAAAAAAAAATTTTAAGCAAACATTCCTAATAAATTTTTGTACCCCTATAAATGAATAAAATGTATTAATTCTATAACTAGGGGCAAAATGTAATCCCCCTTTTAAGACTGCTGTTTGAAAATGGGTTAGTTTGAAAGAGGATAAGTTAAAAATACCCCTAACTGGTTTGTCAGTATTAATAGATTTCATTAATATTCTCCTCTGTTCATGTTTTTCCTTCTTTTGTTGAATAGATCCGAATCTGTGCTTGTGTATCTCCTTTTGCCTGTGTCTAAAAAAACCTCCTCATCCTCAGATTCATACCTAGATAGCTCATTAAATCTAATATGAGTGGGTACTTCATTTTGATAGTGTACTCTTGAGTTTTTGGTATTTTTAAAGGTTTTTTTAGGTTGTTGCCATCTATTATCCTCCCTATTTTGTCTAAAAGGTTTATGGTTCTCATTGTATCTATTTTCCCTAAATGGTTTAGGTGGATTATTGCGCATTCCATAACCATTACCATGATAATTATAATTTTGATTTTCTCTATTTCTGTAGTAGTATTCCTCCCTTTCCTTATTTGCTAATGTACTACGATTAGGTTTATTTGATTTATTATTCTGTTCTGAATAAATTGAATCTTTCTGCACAAATCTATTTCTATTATGAGAGTTAGTATTTTTGTTTTTGATTCTGTAATTCCTCTTTTCTTTCCTTATAATCCTCATGGTCACGTATATATTTCTTTCTTTAAGTGTTCTTAATGTCAATTTTTAATTTATCTACATTGTCAGCTACTCTCTGTGAGAATTCTTCATACCTATCATTCCCCATAAGAGGGATAACTTTCTTCTCTAATATATTAATCTCTTCATTTATTTCTTCTAAAAGTTTTTTTCTTTTTGCTTATGATCAAATTCATTAGTTTTTTAGTACATTCTTCTAAAATGTGGTTCCATTTTGTCATAAACATCAAATTATCTTGTCCAAAGGTGGGATTTTTTAAAGATCCGCAATCCCCTAGGGGTAATTTGCTCTTTTAAATATTTTTCTAGCTTAACTATCTCTAAATTATATTTAGTTTCTTTTGTCATATACTTTTCTACCTCCTTGATTAAATCTTCTAAAGGTCCTCTATTTACCTCACTATCCTCAAAAAAATCATCCACAACATATGGTGATCCATCTGTTGTGGAATAAAGACATGGGTATATCTACTAATGCAAATAAAAAATGCGCTGAAATGTAACTAAGATACAAATGTATCAATAAATCTATTCAATATAAGAATATACTGATACAAACTCTGTGTAAGTGATACAAACTCTATATGAGTGGAAACAATTTAAACTATAATATAGTACAATATAAAAAATAACAATTTTATATGTGCAATCACAATAACCTATGCGGTATACACAAATGCACCGAGTGCTGCGTAAAAAGTTGTTGTACAAAAGAAATAATAATAAAGATAAATGTACAAATATTCCCAAAGTAAAAATAGAAATAAAATAAATGTGAATCAAAATTTTAACTCAAAGTTCATTCAATAGTGGAAGGATATATCTGTTCCTTGAGGGTTCCTTAGAGGCAATGATCTTCAACGTATTCCTCGAAAAAAGAAGAGAAGATATAGTGTAACTCTGTCAAACAGCTGTGAACACTTGTAAATAAGGACAAATGGTTACTCACATTTGATGGAGCTAATGCAAGCTCTATGCCCAGTCATATGAATCATCCCACCAGGTTTCAGTTATACTGATGTCATAGTCCTCTTCTGCAACTAAGAGCTCCTGCACCCCAATTGTACTTATGCTTCTTACATTTGCTGTCATACATTTACTTTTCATGTGCTTTCTGTTGCTACTTGGAGGGATATTTATCAAGCCGTCAACTATGCTGCATTCACCGACACCAATACACTCGCCTAACATTGCGGCCGTGGACCTGAATACTCTCTCCTTATGTATCAAAAAAGCTGTCAAAAAGCAGCACAACAAGTATGGGGCGATGAGCAGCGGACTGTTGTTAACTAGCAGTCATCGATCTTGCTGCTATTCGGCTTTTTCCCAACTTTATTTATATCCTGTCACTAAACGCCGCAACTATACTAAAATGTTTAACCCCTATCCTGCCGCTCCCAGACCTCGCCGCAACTAAATAAAGTTATTAACCCCTATCCCGCTGCTCCCGGAGCCCACCGCAACTAAATAAATGTATTAACCCCTAAACCCCCGGCCTCCCACATCACTACCACTTACTAAACCTATTAACCCCTAAACCGCCAGCCCCCCACATTGCCATAAACTAAATTAAGCTATTAACCATTAAACCTAACTACCTGATAACTTTACATTAAATATTATCTCATCCCTATCTTATAATAAGTTTAAACTTACCTTTAGAATTAAAATAAACTATATTAAACTACTAATTAACATACCCTAACTATTATCCTTCAATTACATTAAACTATATTAAACTATTCATTAACCTACCCTAACTATTATACTAAAATTACATTAAACTATATTAAACTATTCATTAACCTACCCTATTATACTAAAATTACATTACACTAACAATTCAATTATTAAAACTATATTTGATATTTAAAAACCTAATCCTACTCAAATTATTTAAATCTACAATAAAGAATTACTAAATTACAAAAAATAACAACTAAGTTACACAAAATAAAAAACACTATTACACAAAATAAAAAAACACTGTTACAAAAAAAAATAAACACTAAATTACACAAAATAAAAAATAAATGATCAAATATTTAAACTAATTACACCTAATCTATGAAAATAAAAAAGCCCCCCCCCCACAAAATAAAAAAAACCCTAGCGTACAATAAACTACCAATGGCCCTTAAAAGGGCCTTTTGCGGGGCAGTGCCCCAAAGAAATCAGCTTTTTATCTTGTAAAATAAAAATACAAATACCCCCCAGCAGTAAAACCCACCACCAACACAACCAAACCCCCCAAATAAAAACCTATCTAAAAAACCTAAGCTCCCCATTGCCCTGAAAAGGGCATTTGGATGGGCATTGCCCTTATAAGGGCATTTAGCTCTTTTTCAGCCCAAACCCCTAATCTAAAATTAAAACCCACCCAATAAACACTTAAAAAAACCTAACACTAACCCCCGAAGATCCACTTACAGTTTTTGAAGGCCCGACATCCATCCTCAACGAAGCGTCAGAAGTCATCAGCGAAAAAGTCTTCATCCAAGTCAGCAGAAGTCTTCATTCAGATTGCATCTTCTATCTTCATCCATCCAGTACGGAGCGGCTCCATCTTCAAGACATCCGGCGCGGAGCATCCTCTTCTTCCAACGTCTTCTGAACAATGAAGTTTCCCTTTAAATGACGTCATCTAAGATGGCGTCCCTTACATTCCGATTGACTGATAGAATTCTATCAGCCAATAGGAATTAAGGTGGAAAAAATCCTATTGGCTGTTGCAATCAGCCAATAGGATTGAGCTTTCATCCTATTGTCTGATCCAATCAGCCAATAGGATTGAGCTTGCATTCTATTGGTTGATAGGAATATCTCAGATAATATTACCTTGGAGGTCCTTGCTTTAAACTTGCTACCTAACTCCCTGAAGTCATTTTTAGGACACTCCATCTGCTGCTGAATCAACTTTCCTAATAATGTAGTCTCCTACAACCAACATCTGCCTCAGGCCCAGACTTGTATGCCCCTCTTCCATGACTGACGGACTGTTCAATATAGTTTGCTCCGCTTCCATGAATGAAAGACTGTTCACTATATTAGTCAGAATAGCCCTCTCTGACATTGCTACCCCGGAACTGATATCTCACAAATCTTTCCTCAATCTGGCAAATCTGTACTCGTGTCTTTAAATGAATCTAACGGAGTAGAGTGTAAGTGACTTTTGTACTACTATCATGTAAATTAATTTAATAGTGGCCTGGCACATTACAGTTATTGTCCATTTAATTAGCGATACTATATGTGGGATTCTGATTATGCTTATGGTGTATTACTTTGTTTCTCTTTCTCTCTCCTGAATTTATAGTTCATACCTAATTTTATATATTCAAAGCATAAACTGACAAAAATGGTAAATAATCCCTTTGTGATCTTTTAGTGCAATATCCAGTAAGGGAATAACTACAGGCTATGTTTGTTCTAATGCATACCAAACAAGTTTTATTTGAAGTTATCCTTGTGGGTATTTTAAAGTTTATTTATTCTAAAACTATTAGAAAATATCAAGAGGTCAGTCAGTTTTGAGGCCATTTAGGAAACTTGCATATAAATGTGTTGCACGACACCAAATGCCCTTAAGCTAGTCTTTAATTTCAATTGAGAACATTAAAAAACGTGATATGGTGCATATGTTTATTTTATAGATATAGCAACATGATAAGAATTAAATATTTATTTGGTTATATTAGAAGATAAATGATAAAAGAACTGTAACAATAAAAACTAAAAGTTATGGCGGAAACTGGGCTCAATTCCGGATTTTGCTACCCACTCATTGTGCATGTGCAAACATTACGTCACTGCATTCCACATATGTTGTAAAGTATGTATGAAATGCTGTGATGTATGTGCGCACTGAGATGGGTAGCAAAATCCGACAGCTAGACTATTTCTAGTTTTTTTTCTTCATTACTCCCTAACATATATACAATGTTTGGTTGATCTGTGATTATTTCAATAAGGACAAAAGGGATTTTTTGGGGGATCAGTTTGTTATTTCCCTGAGGACATACCTGCCATATAGTTCAATGAGCAAGGCTATCACCCAGCAAGCATTGATTTATGAGAGGTAATTGTCTAAAAATATATGCCTTGTGGGATATGGTTGTCCTTCTGCACAATTAAGCAGCTCCTGTAGATTAACTGCTACTGTACATTATGTTCTCTCCTGCTATATTGCCCAAATGCAGTCAACGGGCCCTAGTCCCCAGCTACTCCAGTATGCTCCCCTGTACAAATTCTCATTCTCAGCTCCTATATAGCAGACTGATTTAAACCCTCTCCCTATGTGCAGTCTGTAGTATCTGCAGCTCTAAGAGCTTTGTCACCTATAGATTTAAAATAGAACTCCCTATGTATATCCATAGGGTGTGGGATGCTTTCCTGGAAGAGACATCTCAGCTGCTTTAATTTCATATTCAATATATACCTATCGCATTATATTATCAATTTATCAGAGATTTTCTGTTTTGTTGTATGGAATACAGAATTCATGTTGTGTACACTCCTTATAGTACATATTTATTATATATAGTTATGTAATTGTACAACAAATCTCTTTATGCTTTTTTATATCATCTGCTTTCAGTACTTTACTCTTGACAATAGTAGGCTCATTTGTTCATACATTGTTAGCAGTCTGCGGTCATTCAGAGTTAATGTACATCTTATAGGTTGTATATACAAATCATACTTGGGGGCCGATTTAGCATATGTCTGGTGGACATGATTTGCTGTCGACATTTATCATTGCACAAGCATTCCTTGTGAAATGCTTGTGCAGTGCTGCCCCCTGCAGATTTTCAGCCAATCGGCCGCTAGCAGGGGGTGTCAATCAACCCGATCGTATGCGATCGGGTGGATTAAAGGCCGCCGCCTCAGAGGAGATAGCGGACGAGTTAAGGAGCAGCGGTCTTAAGACCGCTACTTTTTAACTCCTATTTCCGGCAAGCCTTAAGGCTCGCGCGGAAACACCTGCATATAGCAGCATTCGGCCTTAATAAATCGGGCCCTATGGCAGTATATCTGGATTTTCATCCGTATACTAGTTATATAATCTTATAGATATATTTATATAATTTTAACACCGGAATGATATTGTACTCTAAGACAGTCCGTTCTTTTGGATTTAGATAAGCACAATATCTGTTTTCATCTGTATGTAGTTCTCCTGTAGCCATAGTATCTTTTCTACAGCACTGCTACTTTTACATGATTGTATGATGGTGTATCTTTACATTGTGTTAGGATACTACAGCCTATTAAATATCTAGCACTTCTGATATATTTACTAGTACAATGGTGTACTTCTTCATCATGAGAGGATACTACATTGTATTCCTTATCCTGTACTACATTATTTTCATTATTGCTGTACAATGGTGTACCTTAACCTCGTGGAACGATATTTCAGCATATGCTGTAGTATGCTTTGATATTATGGCAATTTTCGTATTCGTATGAACAGTACTGCAATACTTGAGTGAACACTACAGTTGTTGTTGAACTAGATAGCTAGTCTACTTCCTTTTTTGCTGTGGGATAATATACTCAGTTGAGGTACTACGACATTTGCCAGACTTGTGTTCATGTTTGTTATTGCCTTGTACTATTATGCTTGCCAATAATTATTGCAGTATTGTTTTAATAGGCTGCTCTCTCCTACGATTTTGTGGTACAATAATACTCTTCGGTGGTAGATATTGCAGTATCTTTCCATTTGTTGCATTGATGTTTTTTATTGCCATGCAATATCATCTTGTTAGTGCATACGGCAATACTTTTTAGACTTGTATGCTTCTACTATTATTTATTGATGTACAATAATTTACCTAGGTGTGTGTAGGCGTACAGCACCTTCCATATCTTGTATTAATGTTATTTAATGCCTTGCAATATTATACTACAGTATTGTTATACTAATCTATTACTCCATTTCTAGTTATTCCTGTGCAATAATGTAAGTAGGTATGTATATACATACAGTATGTTGTTCTACTGTGTCTATTGCCGTACAATAGTGTTCCTGTGAGGTATATCACAGTATTTGTACGACTACACTATTTATAGCTGTCTAATAATAATAATTCTTATGTGGTTAGACCATACAGTACTTCAATCTTTTATTGATGTTATTGTGCAATATTAGACACCTGGGCAGCTGCAACTATTTTTTCCATATTTGCCCTTCTGTTATTTATTGCTGTGATTAGTACTGGTTCTATTGTTATTGCTGGGCATTTTGTTTGCTTTATAATGGAGGTCTTTATGTCAGTATTTCCATATCTCCTTCACTTTATTTTCTGGCTGTGCTATTCCATACCTTATTAGTGTTCTTTTTTTTCTTTCTATCGTATGTTCCATGCTTGGTTGTACTGTTAATTAATCCTATGCTCTGTTATACCTTTATTGGTATAATGATGCTTCTGTATTCCTTTTTAATGTTTCTGTGCCATGGTATTCTATAGTATTAATTACTTTGTGTTATTGTTGCACATAGCTGTGCTTCTGTATAGTACTTATGGCAAGTGCTTGTTAGAGGATCTGTGCTGTCCACCATCTGTTCCCATGATTAGGGCTGTATTTTTTTTCTCTTCATTAAGGATTCTACGACAGTCTGGATTTTTAGCTTCTGCATTATCCCCTCAGAGGGTAGATCATCTGTTTTTCCCTTTTTAGATGCATTCTGGTAATTTTTCAATCTAGATCTCAGAGTCCTCCAGTGGCTCAGGAGAGAAGGCAGTCGTCCAGAGACCAAAGGTACCAGGATCAACTCTAGGCATGGGTGTGACAATTATCAGTGCTGATGTCACAGTTCTTTCTGGGTGTTCCTCCTATTGAGTGATCAGTTTCTTTTTATGGAGGTTTGATATCCTTAGCATTTAGGTTCAGAAAACTCCTGAGTTTCTGATATAGGTCATAAGCAACATAAAAGTCTACCTAAGATACACTTAGTTGAAAGGTACAATTGAAAGTAAGTTTACACACAAACTAAATCATTGTTTTGCAGGTAATATAAACTTAATAATACATTTAAAATATAACTTTTAAGGTAATTATCAATAAAAATAATGAAATGCAATTCTTTCACATTTGCATTAACATTTAAACACATGTTAAAAACACATTGAGATAGCCTGTAAAATTAAAGTAGTAATAGCTTCTCTGTTCAATATTCATATATCTATATGTTACAAGCATTAAATCATTGTGGGTATATTGTTAAAGGTTGTTAGCAAGGTTCTATATATACTCCTATCTGGAGGTATCAAGCATAGAAACAACAAGCTCAATTACATTTACCACTTTCTAATATTTCAAAGAGACTAAAGCGAACAGGCTGATTGTGATTGTAATAATCAGGCTAAGCTCAAGCAGGTTAAAAAGGGGAGATAAGTACTCCCAGTGTGGCACCCCTGAAGCATGTTTTACAACGCTTCTTCAGGGAGGGGGCACATCTCTGAATGTGAATGCTGTTTAAAGAGCACACTAACCCTCCTTCATATGATGATTGGTTAAAGAGGAAGATAGTTATTCGCCAGAACAGCTGTCAATCAAGTTTTCAGTGTGTCATGGAATCACATGATCTTAAATGACCAATTAGATGTATGAAAGTCTAACTGTTATCGCCTGATTGCATAGGTAGGATTTGGTTTTTCCCAGAATTTTGAAAATCCTTTTCAAAGATTTATAGCCAGCTTTGGTCTGGAAACCTTATGTTTTTTCTCTATCTCCTGTTTCATGGAGAGAGAATCTTAAATTCGGTGTGTGCATGTTTAACTTGTAACTTATCAGTTGAGCAGGTGTGGCTCAGTGGTTTCCCATATTGTCTAGGGGTTAGGATCCTGGTTTTCTCCCAGGTGGCCTGGGTTCGACTCGTGGTATGGGAAGGAAAGCTATTTATATAACATTGGTAGCATAGTGGTTTTCACTGTGTTCTATTCCCCACTGGGGATAGGCCTAAAGAGAGTCTATAATCGATACTCAAATACATCATAAGATGTGGAATGTATTTGATCTTATAGTGCAGAATGTGTTTTTGTTCTGGTTTAGAGTGAGAATTCCTCATATTTTTCAGTTACCTTTTATTAGAAGGACTTGAAAAGGGCCTTTAGGCTAATCTATTATGAGCAGATATCGATACTTACCTATTTTGTTACATAGGACGTTAGCATGTTTACCATTTTTTATTAAAGCAACGCTTCGAGTTAGATTTACTTTCAAGCCTATTACTCCTTTTTGGATCCCTTTTCTTGGCGTCAGTTTTCTATTTGGAAAATTGGCGCTGCAATCTCTTAAGCTGTGCAATTTCAGGAGTGCCTGCTCTTCAGAGTGATCCTTCTTATAGGACTTTCTCTTGTTAAGTGTATCCAGTCCACGGATCATCCATTACTTGTGGGTTATTCTCCTTCCCAACAGGAAGTTGCAAGAGGATCACCCACAGCAGAGCTGCTATATAGCTCCTCCCCTCACTGCCATATCCAGTCATTCTCTTGCAACTCTCAACAAAGATGGAAGTAGTAAGAGGAGAGTGGTGTATTATAGTTAGTTTTTTAACTTCAATCAAAAGTTTGTTATTTTTAAATGGTACCGGAGTGTACTGTTTATCTCAGGCAGTATTTAGAAGAAGAATCTGCCTGCATTTTCTATGATCTTAGCAGAAGTAACTAAGATCCATGGCTGTTCTCACATATTCTGAGGAGTGAGGTAACTTCAGAGAGGGAATGGCGTGCAGGTTTTCTTGCAATAAGGTATGTGCAGTTAATTTTTTTCTAGGGATGGAATTTGCTAGAAAAATGCTGCTGATACCGGATTAATGTAAGTTAAGCCTTAAATGCAGTGATAGCTACTGGTATCAGGCTTATTAATAGAGATGCATACTCTTATAAAAATGTAATATAAAACGTTTGCTGGCATGTTTAATCGTTTTTATATGTGTTTGGTGACAAAACTTATTGGGGCCTAGTTTTTTTCCACATGGCTGGCTTGATTTTTGCCTAGAAACAGTTTCCTGAAGCTTTCCACTGTTGCAATATGAGTGGGAAGGGCCTATTTTAGTGCTTTTCTGTGCAGATAAAAATACTGACAGAGACATTCAGCTTCCCTCTGCATGATCCAGGACATCTCTGAAGGGCTCAAAAGGCTTCAAAGTCGTGTTTGAGGAGGGTAACAATCACAGTAGTCTGTGGCAGTTGTTGTGACTGTGTTTAAAAAACGTTTTTGTCATTTATTATTCTGTTTTTGTTATTAAGGGGTTAATCATCCATTTGCAAGTGGGGGCAATGCTCTGCTGACTTGTTACATATACTGTAAAAATTTTGTTAGTGTAACTGCCTTTTTTCACTGTTATTTCAAATTTTGTCAAAATTTGTTTCTCTTCAAGGCACAGTAACGTTTTTTATATTGCTTGTTAACTTGCTTTAAAGTGTTTTCCAAGCTTGCTAGTCTCATTGCTAGTCTGTACAAACATGTCTGAAACAGAGGATACTTGTTCATTATGTTTAAAAGCCATGGTGGAGCCCCATAGGAGAATGTGTACTAAATTTATTGATTTCACCTTAAACAGTAAAGATCAGTCTTTATCTATAAAAGAATTGTCACCAGAGGGGTCTGTCGAGGGGGAAGTTATGCCGACTAACTCTCCCCACGTGTCGGACCCTTCGCCTCCCGCTCAAGGGACGCACGCTAATATGGCGCCAAGTACATCAGGGACGCCCATAGCGATTACTTTGCAGGACATGGCTGCAATCATGAATAATACCGTATCAGAGGTATTATCCAGATTGCCTGAATTGAGAGGCAAGCGCGATAGCTCTGGGGTTAGACGAGATACAGAGCGCCTAGATGCTGTAAGAGCCATGTCTGATACTGCGTCACAATATGCAGAACCTGAGGACGGAGAGCTTCAGTCTGTGGGTGACGTCTTTGAATCGGGGAGACCTGATTCAGAGATTTCTAATTTTAAATTTAAGCTTGAGAACCTCCGTGTATTGCTTGGGGAGGTATTAGCTGCTCTGAATGACTGTGACACAATTGCAGTGCCAGAGAAATTGTGTAGGCTGGATAAATACTATGCAGTGCCGGTGAGTACTGATGTTTTTCCAAAACTTAAAAGGCTTACAGAAATTATTAGTAAGGAGTGGGATAGGCCCGGTGTGCCCTTTTCCCCACCTCCTATATTTAGAAAAATGTTTCCAATAGATGCCACTACACGGGACTTATGGCAGACTGTCCCTAAGGTGGAGGGAGCAGTTTCTACTTTAGCAAAGCGTACCACTATCCCGGTTGAGGACAGTTGTGCTTTTTTAGATCCAATGGATAAAAAATTAGAGGGTTACCTTAAGAAAATGTTTATTCAACAAGGTTTTATTTTACAGCCCCTTGCATGCATTGCGCCTGTCACTGCTGCGGCGGCATTCTGGTTTGAGGCCCTGGAAGAGGCCATCCATACAGCTCCATTGACTGAAATTGTTGACAAGCTTAGAACTCTTAAGCTAGCTAACTCATTTGTTTCTGATGCCATTGTTCATTTGACTAAACTAACGGCTAAGGATTCCGGATTCGCCATCCAGGCGCGTAGGGCGCTATGGCTAAAATCCTGGTCAGCTGATGTGACTTCAAAGTCTAAATTACTCAACATTCCTTTCAAGGGGCAGACCTTATTCGGGCCTGGTTTGAAAGAAATTATTGCTGACATTACTGGGGGTAAGGGTCATACCCTTCCTCGGGACAGGGCCAAATCAAAGGCCAAACAGTCTAATTTTTGTGCCTTTCGAAATTTCAAGGCAGGTGCAGCATCAACTTCCTCTGCTTCAAAACAAGAGGGAACTTTTGCTCAATCCAAGCAGGCCTGGAAACCTAACCAGTCCTGGAACAAGGGCAAGCAGGCCAGAAAGCCTGCTGCTGCCTCTAAGATCTAGTAGGGGGCAGACTCTCTCTCTTCGCCCAGGCGTGGGCAAGAGATGTTCAGGATCCCTGGGCGTTGGAGATCATATCTCAGGGATATCTTCTGGACTTCAAAGCTTATCCTCCACAAGGGAGATTTCACCTTTCAAGATTATCTGCAAACCAGATAAAGGAAGAGGCATTCCTAAGCTGCGTACAAGATCTCCTTGTAATGGGAGTGATCCATCCAGTTCCGCGGACGGAACAAGGACAGGGGTTTTATTCAAATCTGTTTGTGGTTCCCAAAAAAGAGGGAACCTTCAGACCAATTTTGGATTTAAAGATCCTAAACAAATTCCTCAGAGTTCTGTCATTCAAGATGGAAACTATTCGAACCATTTTACCCATGATCCAAGAGGGTCAGTACATGACCACAGTGGACTTAAAGGATGCCTACCTTCACATTCCGATTCACAAGAATCATCATCAGTTCCTGAGGTTTGCCTTTCTAGACAGGCATTACCAATTTGTAGCTCTTCCATTTGGGTTGGCTACAGCCCCAAGAATTTTTACAAAGGTTCTGGGCTCACTTCTGGCGGTCCTAAGACCGCGAGGCATAGCGGTGGCTCCTTACCTGGACGATATCCTGATACAGGCGTCAAGCTTTCAAATTGCCAAATCTCATACAGAGATAGTTCTGGCATTCCTGAGGTCGCATGGGTGGAAAGTGAACGAAGAAAAGAGTTCTCTATCTCCTCTCACGAGGGTTTCCTTCCTAGGGACTCTAATAGATTCTGTAGAAATGAAAATTTACCTGACAGGGTCCAGGTTATCAAAACTTCTAAATGCTTGCCGTGTTCTTCACTCCATTCTGCGCCCCACGGTGGCTCAGTGCATGGAAGTAATCGGCTTAATGGTAGCGGCGATGGACATAGTGCCATTCGCACGCCTGCATCTCAGACCGCTGCAATTATGCATGCTCAGTTAGTGGAATGGGGATTACACAGATTTGTCCCCTCTACTAAATCTGGATCAGGAAACCAGAGATTCTCTTCTCTGGTGGTTATCTCGGGCCCATCTGTCCAAGGGTATGACCTTTCGCAGACCAGATTGGACAATTGTAACAACAGATGCCAGCCTTCTAGGTTGGGGTGCAGTCTGGAACTCCCTGAAGGCTCAGGGTTCATTGACTCAGGAGGAGAAACTCCTCCCAATAAATATTCTGGAGTTAAGAGCAATATTCAATGCTCTTCTGGCTTGGCCTCAGCTAGCAACACTGAGGTTCATCAGATTTCAGTCGGACAACATCACGACTGTGGCTTACATCAACCATCAAGGGGGAACCAGGAGTTCCCTAGCAATGTCAGAAGTCTCCAAGATAATTCGCTGGGCAGAGACTCACTCTTACCACCTGTCAGCGATCCATATCCCAGGTGTAGAGAACTGGGAGGCGGATTTTCTAAGTCATCAGACTTTTCATCCGGGGGAATGGGAACTCCATCCGGAGGTGTTTGCTCAATTGGTTCTCCGTTGGGGCAAACCAGAATTGGATCTCATGGCGTCTCACCAGAACGCCAAGCTTCCTTGTTACGGATCCAGGTCCAGGGACCCAGAAGCGGCACTGATAGATGCTCTAGCAGCGCCTTGGTTCTTCAACCTGGCTTATGTGTTTCCACCGTTTCCTCTGCTCCCTCGTCTGATTGCCAAAATCAAACAGGAAAGAGCATCGGTGATATTGATAGCGCCTGCGTGGCCACGCAGGACCTGGTATGCAGACCTAGTGGACATGTCATCCTTTCCACCATGGACTCTGCCTCTGAGACAAGACCTTCTAATACAAGGTCCTTTCAATCATCCGAATCTACTTTCTCTGAGACTGACTGCATGGAGATTGAACGCTTGAGCCTATCAAAGCGTGGCTTCTCCTAGTCAGTAATTGATACCTTAATACAGGCACGAAAGCCTGTCACCAGGAAAATTTACCACAAGATATGGCGTAAATATCTTCATTGGTGTGAATCCAAGAATTACTCATGGAGTAGGGTTAGGATTCCTAGGATATTGTCCTTCCTCCAAGAGGGTGTGGACAAAGGATTATCAGCTAGTTCTTTGAAGGGACAGATTTCTGCTCTGTCTATTCTTTTACACAAGCATCTGGCAGAAGTTCCAGACGTTCAGGCATTTTGTCAGGCTTTAGTTAGAATTAAGCCTGTGTTTAAACCTGTTGCTCCTCCATGGAGCTTAAACTTGGTTCTTAGAGTTCTTCAAGGGGTTCCGTTTGAACACCTTCATTCTATTGATATCAAACTTCTTTCATGGAAAGTTCTTTTTTCTAATGGCTATTTCTCCAACATTGGTGTGTCCGGTCCACGGCGTCATCCTTACTTGTGGGATATTCTCTTCCCCAACAGGAAATGGCAAAGAGTCCCAGCAAAGCTGGTCACATGATCCCTCCTAGGCTCCGCCCACCCCAGTCATTCTCTTTGCCGTTGCACAGGCAACATCTCCACGGAGATGGTTAAGAGTTTTTTTGGTGTTTAAATGTAGTTTTTATTCTTCTATCAAGTGTTTGTTATTTTAAAATAGTGCTGGTATGTACTATTTACTCTGAAACAGAAAAAGGATGAAGATTTCTGTTTGTAAGAGGAAGATGATTTTAGCAGACAGTTACTAAAATCGATTGCTGTTTCCACACAGGACTGTTGAGATGAAGTAACTTCAGTTGGGGGAAACAGTTAGCAGACCTTTCTGCTTAAGGTATGACTAGCCATATTTCTAACAAGACCATGTAATGCTGGAAGGCTGTCATTTCCCCTCATGGGGACCGGTAAGCCATTTTCTTAGTTAAACATAAAAGAATAAAGGGCTTCAAAAAGGGCTTAAAAAACTGGTAGACATTTTTCTGGGCTAAAACGATTGCTTTACTAGGCATATTATGCAGATTCTAACTAATAATGGTTGTTATAATCTTGGGGATTGTTTAGAAAAACGGCAGGCACTGTGTTGGACACCTTTTTCAGATGGGGGCCTTTTCTAGTTATAGACAGAGCCTCATTTTCGCGCCACTAATGCGCAGTTGTTTTTGGAGAGCAAGGCATGCAGATGCATGTGTGAGGAGCTAAGAATCACTGAAAAAGCTTATAGAAGGCATCATTTGGTATCGTATTCCCCTCTGGGCTTGGTTGGGTCTCAGCAAAGCATATAGCTGGGACTGTATAGGGGTTAAATGTAAAAACGGCTCCGGTTCCGTTATTTTAAGGGTTAAAGCTCTGAAATTTGGTGTGCAATACTTTTAATGCTTTAAGACACTGTGGTGAAATTTTGGTGAATTTTGAACAATTCCTTCATACTTTTTCACATATTCAGTAATAAAGTGTTTTCAGTTTGAAATTTAAAGTGACAGTAACGGTTTTATTTTAAAACGTTTTTTGTGCTTTGTTGACAAGTTTAAGCCTGTTTAACATGTCTGTACCATCAAATAAGCTATGTTCTATATGTATGAAAGCCAATGTGTCTCCCCATTTAAATTTATGTGATAATTGTGCCATAGTGTCCAAACAAAGTAAGGACAGTAATGCCACAGATAATGATATTGCCCAAGATGATTCCTCAAATGAGGGGAGTAAACATGATACTACATCATCCCCTACTGTGTCTACACCAGTTATGCCCACACAGGAGGCCCCTAGTACATCTAGTGCGCCAATACTTATTACCATGCAACAATTAACGGCTGTAATGGATAACTCTATAGCAAATCTTTTATCCAAAATGCCTACTTATCAGAGAAAGCGCGATTGCTCTGTTTTAAACACTGAAGAGCAAGAGGACGCTGATGATAATTGTTCTGTCATACCCTCACACCAATTGAAGGGGCCATGAGGGAGGTTTTGTCTGAGGGAGAAATTTCAGATTCAGGAAAGATTTCTCATCAAGCTGAACCTGATGTTGTGACATTTAAATTTAAATTAGAACATCTCCGCGCACTGCTTAAGGAGGTATTATCTACTCTGGATGATTGTGACAATTTGGTCATTCCAGAGAAGTTATGTAAGATGGACAAGTTCCTAGAGGTTCCGGTGCCCCCCGACGCTTTTCCTATACCCAAGCGGGTGGCGGACATAGTAAATAAAGAGTGGGAAAGGCCCGGCATACCTTTTGTCCCCCCCCCTATATTTAAGAAATTATTTCCTATAGTCGACCCCAGAAAGGACTTATGGCAGACAGTCCCCAAGGTCGAGGGGGCGGTTTCTACTCTAAACAAACGCACTACTATTCCTATCGAAGATAGTTGTGCTTTCAAAGATCCTATGGATAAAAAATTAGAGGGTTTGCTTAAAATGATTTTTGTTCAGCAAGGTTACCTTCTACAACCAATTTCATGCATTGTTCCTGTCACTACGGCAGCGTGTTTCTGGTTCGAGGAACTAGAAAAGTCGCTCAATAAAGAATCTTCGTATGAGGAGGTTATGGACAGAGTTCAAGCACTTAAATTGGCTAACTCTTTTATTTTAGATGCCGCTTTGCAATTAGCTAGATTAGCGGCGAAAAATTCAGGGTTTGCTATCGTGGCGCGCAGAGCGCTTTGGCTAAATTCTTGGTCAGCGGATGTGTCTTCCAAGACAAAATTGCTTAACATTCCTTTCAAGGGTAAAACATTATTTGGACCTGATTTGAAAGAGATTATTTCAGACATCACTGGGGGAAAGGGCCACGCCCTCCCACAGGATAGGTCTTTTAAGGCTAAAAATAAGCCTAATTTTCGTCCCTTTCGCAGAAACGGACCAGCCTCTAATTCTTCATCCTCTAAGCAAGAGGGTAATACTTCACAACCCAAACCAGCCTGGAAACCAATGCAAGGCTGGATCAAGGGTAAGCAGGCCAAGAAGCCTACCACTGCTACCAAAACAGCATGAAGGGATAGCCCCCGATCCGGGACCGGATCTGGTGGGGAGCAGACTTTCTCTCTTTGCTCAGGCTTGGGCAAGAGATGTTCAGGATCCTTGGGCGCTAGAAATAGTTTCTCAAGGTTATCTCCTGGAATTCAAGGAACTACCCCCAAGGGGAAGGTTCCACAGGTCTCAATTATCTTCAAACCAAATAAAAAGACAGGCATTCTTACATTGTGTAGAAGACCTGTTAAAGATGGGAGTGATTCATCCAGTTCCAATAAGAGAACAAGGGATGGGTTTTTATTCCAACCGGTTCATAGTTTCCAAAAAAGAGGGAACATTCAGACCAATTTTGGATCTCAAGATCCTAAACAAATTTCTCAGGGTACCATCGTTCAAAATGGAAACTATTCGAACGATCCTACCTACTATCCAGGAAAATCAATTTATGACTACCGTGGATTTAAAGGATGCGTACCTACATATTCCTATCCACAAGGAACATCATCAGTTCCTAAGGTTCGCTTTTCTGGACAAGCATTACCAGTTTGTGGCACTTCCATTCGGATTAGCCACTGCTCCAAGGATTTTCACAAAGGTACTAGGGTCCCTTCTAGCGGTTCTAAGACCAAGGGGCATTGCAGTAGTACCTTACTTGGACGACATCCTGATTCAAACGTCGTCTCTGTCGAAAGCAAAGGCTCATACGGACATCGTCCTAGCCTTTCTCAGATCTCACGGATGGAAGGTGAACAAAGAAAAAAGTTCTCTGTCCCCGTCAACAAGAGTTCCCTTCTTGGGAACAATAATAGATTCCTTAGAAATGAGGATTTTTCTGACAGAGGTCAGAAAATCAAAAATTCTAAGCTCTCTTCAAGTACTTCATTCTGTTCTTCGTCCTTCCATAGCGCAGTGCATGGAAGTAATAGGATTGATGGTTGCAACAATGGACATAGTTCCTTTTGCACGAATTCATCTAAGACCATTACAACTGTGCATGCTCAGACAGTGGAATGGGGATTATACAGACTTGTCTCCGACGATTCAAGTAGATCAAAAGACCAGAGATTCACTCCGTTGGTGGCTGACCCTGGACAATCTGTCACAGGGAATGAGCTTCCGCAGACCAGAGTGGGTCATTGTCACGACCGACGCCAGCCTGGTGGGCTGGGGCGCGGTCTGGGAACCCCTGAAAGCTCAGGGTCTATGGTCTCGGGAAGAATCTCTTCTCGCGATAAACATTCTGGAACTGAGAGCGATATTCAATGCTCTCAAAGCTTGGCCTCAACTAGCAAAGGCCAAATTCCTAAGGTTTCAATCAGACAACATGACGACTGTTGCATATATCAATCATCAGGGGGGAACAAGGAGTTCCCTGGCGATGGAAGAAGTGACCAAAATAATTCAATGGGCGGAGGATCACTCCTGCCACTTGTCTGCGATCCACATCCCAGGAGTGGAAAATTGGGAAGCGGATTTTCTGAGTCGTCAGACATTCCATCTGGGGGAGTGGGAACTCCATCCGGAAATCTTTGCCCAAATAACTCAATTATGGGGCATTCCAGACATGGATCTGATGGCGTCTCGTCAGAACTTCAAGGTTCCTTGCTACGGGTCCAGATCCAGGGATCCCAAGGCGACTCTAGTAGATGCACTAGTAGCACCTTGGACCTTCAACCTAGCTTATGTATTCCCACCATTTCCTCTCATTCCCAGGCTGGTAGCCAGGATCAATCAGGAGAGGGCTTCGGTGATCTTGATAGCTCCTGCGTGGCCACGCAGGACTTGGTATGCAGACCTGGTGAATATGTCATCGGCTCCACCATGGAAGCTACCTTTGAGACAGGACCTTCTTGTTCAAGGTCCATTCGAACATCCGAATCTGGTTTCCCTCCAGCTGACGGCTTGGAGATTGAACGCTTGATTTTATCAAAGCGTGGGTTTTCAGATTCTGTAATAGATACTCTGATTCAGGCTAGAAAGCCTGTAACTAGAAAAATTTACCATAAAATATGGAAAAAATATATCTGTTGGTGTGAATCCAAAGGATTGCCATGGAACAAGATAAAGATTCCTAAGATTCTATCCTTTCTACAAGAAGGTTTGGAGAAAGGATTATCTGCAAGTTCTCTAAAGGGACAGATTTCTGCTTTATCTGTCTTACTACACAAACGACTGGCAGCTATGCCAGATGTTCAAGCATTTGTTCAGGCTCTGGTTAGGATCAAGCCTGTTTACAGACCTTTGACTCCTCCCTCGAGTTTAAATCTAGTTCTTTCAGTTCTTCAAGGGGTTCCGTTTGAACCCTTACATTCCGTAGATATTAAGTTACTATCTTGGAAAGTTTTGTTTTTGGTTGCAATCTCTTCTGCTAGAAGAGTTTCAGAGTTATCTGCTCTGCAGTGTTCTCCTCCTTATCTGGTGTTCCATGCAGATAAGGTGGTTTTGCGTACTAAGCCTGGTTTTCTTCCTAAAGTTGTTTCTAACAAAAATATTAACCAGGAGATAGTTGTACCTTCTTTGTGTCCGAATCCAGTTTCAAAGAAGGAGCGTTTGTTACACAATTTGGACGTTGTCCGTGCTCTAAAATTCTATTTAGAGGCTACTAAAGATTTCAGACAAACATCATCCTTGTTTGTTGTTTATTCTGGTAAAAGGAGAGGTCAAAAAGCGACTTCCACCTCTCTTTCCTTTTGGCTTAAAAACATTATCCGTTTGGCTTATGAGACTGCCGGACGGCAGCCTCCTGAACGAATCACAGCTCACTCCACTAGGGCTGTGGCTTCCACATGGGCCTTCAAGAACGAGTCTTCTGTTGATCAGATATGTAAGGCAGCGACTTGGTCTTCACTGCACACTTTTGCCAAATTTTACAAATTTGATACTTTTGCTTCTTCGGAGGCTATTTTTGGGAGAAAGGTTTTGCAAGCTGTGGTGCCTTCCGTTTAGGTGACCTGATTTGCTCCCTCCCTTCATCCGTGTCCTAAAGCTTTGGTATTGGTTCCCACAAGTAAGGATGACGCCGTGGACCGGACACACCAATGTTGGAGAAAACAGAATTTATGCTTACCTGATAAATTACTTTCTCCAACGGTGTGTCCGGTCCACGGCCCGCCCTGGTTTTTTTAATCAGGTCTGATGAATTATTTTCTCTAACTACAGTCACCACGGTATTATATGATTTCTCCTATATATATTTCCTCCTGTCCGTCAGTCGAATGACTGGGGTGGGCGGAGCCTAGGAGGGATCATGTGACCAGCTTTGCTGGGACTCTTTGCCATTTCCTGTTGGGGAAGAGAATATCCCACAAGTAAGGATGACGCCGTGGACCGGACACACCGTTGGAGAAAGTAATTTATCAGGTAAGCATAAATTCTGTTTTCCTCGGCTCAAAGAGTCTCGGAGTTATCTGCCTTACATTGTGATTCTCCTTATCTGATCTTTCATTCAAATAAAGTTGTTCTGCGTACAAAACCTGGGTTTTTACCTAAGGTGGTTTCTAACAAGAATATCAATCAAGAGATTGTTGTTCCATCATTATGTCCTAATCCTTCTTCAAAGAAGGAACGTCTTTTGCATAATCTAGACGTAGTCCGTGCCTTGAAGTTTTACTTACAGGCTACTAAAGATTATCGCCAAACATCTAACCTGTTTGTTGTTTACTCTGGACAGAGGAGAGGTCAGAAGGCCTCGGCGACCTCTCTTTCTTTTTGGCTTCGGAGTATAATCCATTTAGCCTATGAGACTGCTGGACAGCAGCCTCCGGAAAGGATTACAGCTCATTCTACTAGAGCTGTGGCTTCTACCTGGGCCTTTAAAAATGAGGCCTCTGTTGAACAGATTTGCAAGGCTGCAACTTGGTCTTCCCTTCATACTTTTTCCAAATTTTCCAAATTTGATACTTTTGCTTCTTCGGAGGCTGTTTTTGGGAGAAAGGTTCTACAGGCAGTGGTTCCTTCCGTTTAAGTTCCTGCCTTGTCCCTCCCATCATCCGTGTACTTTAGCTTTGGTATTGGTATCCCACAAGTAATGGATGATCCGTGGACTGGATACACTTAACAAGAGAAAACATAATTTATGCTTACCTGATAAATTTATTTCTCTTGTAGTGTATCCAGTCCACGGCCCGCCCTGTCCTTTTCAGGCAGGTCTAAATTTTAATTAAACTACAGTCACCACTGCACCCTATGGTTTCTCCTTTCTCGGCTTGCTTCGATCGAATGACTGGATATGGCAGTGAGGGGAGGAGCTATATAGCAGCTCTGCTGTGGGTGATCCTCTTGCAACTTCCTGTTGGGAAGGAGAATATCCCACAAGTAATGGATGATCCGTGGACTGGATACACTACAAGAGAAATACATTTATCAGGTAAGCATAAATTATGTTTTTCCAGGATAAGGCAGTTTAGGTTTCCTTCCTAAAGGTGCTGTTCAAAGAATAATATTACTCTGCAAAATGTTGTAACGTCCTTTTTGCTTTGATTTTGATTCTTCTATTGAGAGTTTATTACTCAACCTGGATGTGGTTTGGGCATTAAAGCTCCCCATCATATTTAAAGCATTTTCGTCATTCTTCATTTTCCTGGGCTTTTCTCTGGCCAACATAAGGATCTAAGGGCCACTGCGGTTTTCTTTATCTTTGATCGAAAATTCTTATTTGTGTGACTTACTTGGAGGTGGGTCTCCAACCTCCGGGTCGTATTTCTGTCCATTCCACCTTTTAGGTGTCAACGTTTTGTCAAAATTTTGTCAAAATTTTCGAGAGACCCACCTTTCGAGTAAGTCACACAAATAAGACTTTTCACCTTAGCTGAGGCATTATTTAAGAGAGAGGTTTTTCAGGTGGTGGTGCCTAGTATATAGGTGCCTGCCTTACCTATTTTATCCTACCCTATCTTCTTTGTAGACTCCACAGCTTGGGTATAGATTCCCATATGTAAGAATAGGATTCTGTGGACAATCACTACCATTAGAAAGAAAATATTATGTATTTTTACCTGATGATAAATTCATTTTCTTTCTTGGTAGCGAGAGTCCACAACATTTTTTGTTGGCTGCAGTTATAGTTGCACATCTGTATCGCTGTTATCTCTTTTACTTCTCCCTGTCCTCTGTTTGAACAACTGGGAGTAAAGAGGAAGTAGGAGGGATAGTTGAATCTTTTTGTTTGGGGTGTCTTTGCCTCCTCTTGGTGGTAAGGAGATGAATTCCCATATGTAAGAATAAGATTTAGTAGACTCTCACTACCAAGAATGAAAATAATTTATCAGGTAAGAATACATTTTTTTCTTATTTGCAATGTTTTAATATTCAACAAAGAAGCAGAAGGCCACTGCTACTCATAGGCATGCAGTTTATCACTTTAATACTAAATCTCTGAGAAGTTAAAGGGACACTGAACCCAAATTTTTTCTTTTGTGATTCATATAGAGCAAGTAATTTTAAGCAACTTTCTAATTTACTCCTATTACCAATTTTTCTTCGTTCTCTTGCTTTCTTTATTTGAAAAAGAAGACATCTAAGCTAAGAGCCAGCCAATTTGTGGTTCAGAACCATGGACAGCACTTGTTTATTGGTGCTGTCCAATCAGCAAGGACAACCCAGGTTGTTCACCAAAAATGGGCTGGCATCTAAACTTAAATTCTTGCTTTTCAAATAAAAATACCAATTGAATAAAGAAAATTTTACAATAGGAGTAAATTAGAAAGATGCTTAAAATTGCATGCTCTATGTGAATCATGAAAGAAAAAATTTGGGTACAGTGTCCCTTTAAGGGTGCTAGGTTTGGGGATAACTCCAGTAATATGGTTGGCACCATAACAACTATGTAGGACAGCTATTATATTTCATGAGGTGGTGAATGTCCACAATCCATTAAGCATAGGATCCACTTCCTAGCCACTAGGAGGAGGCAAATATTCCACACAAATTTCAACAGCACTTCATCCCTCCCACCTAACTGGTATGACAGTCTAAACATGGTCTTCCAGGAGGTGGGTAAAGAAATGAGGTGCTTAACATTCTTCATTGAGAGGAGGTCTTAGACAATTCCCCCCCTCAGAGGTCTGCTACCAAGAGAAGAGGGGAGTTTGCAGCATGGGGTAGTCACACAATTACTAATGGAGTTAATCAGAAGCCTTACACAAATGTCTCTGGGACAGGACCCTTGCCTCCTCCTGTTGGTTCATCGATATACCTCAATTATATCCTCTGCTGTATTGTGCTCAGCACTGCATGGGCTGCCACTGGAAACAGTAATCTCTGCTGTAACAAGTACAGTGGATGGGGATGGTAGACAGTTAATTATAGCATACACTGGAACCATCATAGACCACAGACTATTAGCAGGTACATAGGTCATGTCACATCATAGCCAGGGGACTTATAATTAGCAGATAATATGCATATCACACTAGACTGTTTGAGTATCATTGTCTGTTTTTTTTCTGGAGACTATTGGGGGCAATAGGGATTTCTATTTTTGTCAGTGCACACATCTTTTTCTAAAATGTTACTGCCATTTAACTTTGCTGATCGGGTTTTAAGTTTACTTAGCGCCCCCGCTGTATAGGTCATGCTTTTTTCTATAGCCCTTATAAGTCTGTTGCCTTTTTATTATAGTTATTATATTATAGCATTCTTTTTTTTTTTTTTTTTTCATTTAGGCTCTTACAGTGTACTGTGACAATTTTAGCTTGTTTTATAGCGCGCTTCAGTTTTTCTTCTACGCATTCGAAAAAGTTAATCTGTGCTTGTTTCTGGTTCAGATTAGCGCTCTCCATTCTTTTCAATTTTTGTGTATATTTTTTCATTTTTATCTGCACCGCTAAGGTTAAATCCCTTTTCCTGCAGTCTAAAGCCTGCCTTGTTTCTTTGTAATTCCTTGTTCTAAGTTGATGCAAGTTGAATTGTCCTCACTCTTTTGACTGTGCTCCTTACTTTCTCTGGAGGGGGTACGTTTTCTTGAAATTTTCAGTAGACGGGTACTTATTGCTTTTCTTTTTTTTGTTATTTTTTTTTAATAAATATTTTAGTGTGTGCTTCAGATAAGACAGACTTCCTTATTGTGTTATTCTGATGTCCTTTCTCCTGTTATCACAACTGTATTGCTAAGGTCCCTGTATAATTACTTGTTTCCTGTCTCCTATTAGACTTTATATATTGCCTTATTACGATAATAATTCCTGTCTGCCAGTTTTCATTATAATGGAACACTCATTTTTTCTGATCCTTTAGAGGGTAGATCTTCTGATAACTTATTTAAATTTATTTTTTGCAAATTAATTCCTGTTATTCCTCCAGGAATGCTGTGCTTCCCCTAAAGGTGTATTTCCACCCACTGTTTGTATGGTAAAAGGTATTTCTTCAGATTTTGCTCCTGGTTTTAAAGATTTTGTTCATTCTGCCGTGTCTTAGATGTTGGCGGCTATGCCTCCTCCAATTATTTGCAAAATAGTCTCTGATAAACAGCTTTCAACTGTTCTCCAGCACTTCTGAATCTCTCAAGATCAGGACTGCTAGACTCAGATTCTAACTCCTCAGATCCATCTTCAGAAGGGGAATACTTTCTGATGATCAGATTCAGATCAAGATTCTGAATCCTCCACTTTTATGTTTAAGGTTGAAGATCTTAGCTCTTTCTTAAAGAAGGTTTTAAGTACCTTAGGGGTACAAGATCCTAAGTCTATGGAACCAAAATCCATTAAGTAATTGCTGTGATTTTCAAACTGTCTGTTAAGATTCCAGAGTTTTTTTCCGGTTGCTGAGACTATAACTGAAATTAAATTAAGGAACGGTCCATGCCTAGTCTTCCTTTTAAACCAACTAGAATGAACTTTACTACAAATATATGGAGTGCACCTTGCACACACACATGTGACATGAGTGGTAGTGGTGGTTGTGGAATGCAGCTAGGCTATAAGTCTTTTCTTCTCCATGCAAAGGTTTCAGTTAGGCATCCCACCTCAGATAAAAATTTTGACATCTCTTAGAAATATGTTTGCACAGTGGGTTGGAGAACAGTCAGGCACCCTAGTAGAAATGGGTTTTGTGGTGAGAGATGTTGTAGCAAATATGGTCAAAACACTAAGAGATGGTGACTTTGTAGATGTGTTCTGTGCTGCACATATTTTACATTTGGTGGTGAGAGCTGCTTTTCCTAGAGAAGGACAAAACAGTGGCAGGCTGGCTAGCATAATAGATAGATGTTGTAAATTTACTGGGCACTTCCACCGCAGTGTTAAATCTAGCCAACTGTTGAAGGAGCTGCAAGAGAGAGCAGTCCTACCCTAGCACCATTTCCAACAAGGTGTCATTACTTGGTGGATCTCTACCTTGTAGGTGATGGAGCATATCCTTAAGCAGCAGAGGGTAATCCTTGTCCTCAAAACAGCATATAGGGGTGACATGCATACTGGGTAGATAGGTATGGGCTGCAATAGGCCAGGTTGTGACAGACTTTAATCCATTCAGGGACATCACTAAAAATCAGAAAGTTACTTCACTGCAAACCAGGGGCAGGTAATCCCTTTATTCACCCACCATTTTTTTCTATGTTAGGCATAAAAGGTTAATATAAGCAGCAAAAGATATTACTATAGATTATACCTAACCATGTACTGGTATTTTGTTATCTAATTTCAACTTTTTTTTTTTTTATGTCCATGAGCTTATCTCTATTTTGTCTTTGTGATTATATCATGCACTGCTGTGTTTGTGTTTTGTTTCTAATCAAAGGGGAGTTGGGGATGTTATTTTATAACCCAGGCAGCACAATACTTTAAGCTGGCCTGTAACTATAGCTTGGCTTACAATGTATATAACTATGGCCTTGATTACAGTTCAGGAGTTATTGGTTTTTAAAAATTGTCCATTAATTAGATTTTTTTTACAACAGGATCACAATCTTAACATCATCCACATGCAGTAGTTGTTAACGTGAGTAATGGTCAATAGTAGACATGTGCATGGGTGAAAAATTAGTTTAGTCCAAAAGATTAATTGCAGATTTTTCCAAGTGGTTGTTTCAACTGAATTTCGTCCACATGGGCATTCCTTTCGGTTTAATATTTGGTTTGGATTTATTACCGTTATTTACAACACTAACAGCAAATATAGACAACTAACATGAACCTATCTTTCAATATTAACAGAACATACAACTCTCTGATTGAATTTAAGTCAATGATTCACAGAGTCACAGAAGTTACACAACTCAATATTCCAATAGCTCTATTCAAAGTGATGTAAAAGGTCTGAACCTCCTCTAGTCTCCCACCTCCCTATGCTAGGTTAAAGGGATAGTAAACACCAAAAATTTTATCGTTTAAAAAGATAATCCTTTTTTTTACCATTCCCCAGTTTTGCATAACCATCACTGTTATAGAATGTACTTTTTGCATCTTTAATTACCTTGTATCTAAGCTTCTGCAGACTGCCTCTTTATCTCAGATCTTTTGACAGACTTGCATTTCAGGCAATTTGTGCTGACTCTTAAATAACGCAACGTGCATGAGCACAATGTTATTTATATGAAACACATGAACTAACACCCTCTAGCTGTGAAAAACTGGCAAATGCATTCAGATGAGAGGCGGCCTTCAAGGGCTTAGAAATTAGAATATGAGCCTACCTAGGTTTAGCTTTCACTTAAGAATACCAAGAGAACAAAGCAAGTTTGATGATAAAAACAAATTTGAAAGTTGTTTAAAATTACATGCCCTATCTGAATCATGAAAGTTTAATTTGGACTTTACTGTCCCTTTAAGGCTTGACCAGACATGCTTGTATGACTAAAGTCCAACATTTAGTCCCTGATTGACTGTCCATAACATCTGTCTTTAGTAATACTATAGATGGATTGGATAGGGGACAATAGACACATGAATGGTCAGACCCCCTGTACATTATTACAAAGAGCTGACTAACCAAACAATACAACTCCCCCCCCCCCTTTTCCTGCACCTTTTGTGGCGCCAAACCGCACAAACAAAGCAATTTCATCAAGTTATCATGCGCTCCACATAGTTTTCGTCCAACAATGTATTCAGCTGTTCCTGTATCAGACGACTCAAATTAGCAAAATTTAGGCAAATTTGCATTCGTACAAAGATCAAATGCACATCTCTAGTTAATAGCATTTTTTTTTTGTTAAATAGATTTTTGTGGTAGGGATTGTTCATTTTGCAATACTAAGATATATTGAGGTTAATGGGACATTGTACAATAGATTTTTCTTTACATAAATGTTTTGTAGATGATCCATTTATAAAGCCATTTGGGAGTGTTTTAGAATTTTTTTTATAGTTTTGCTTATTTTTAAAGAACATTGTGTTGATTTTCAGACTCCTAACCAAGCCTCAAAGTTTTAGATGCATACTGATGTCTACAGACTCCTGGTTGTTTAATAGGTTTTTTTCATATGCAGGAGAGGGGGGAGTGTCTGCTCTTCTTGCTTTCCCAGCCCCTTTCAATGGGTGCCCCAGCCTAACTTCATAAACAGTGCTAAACTGGGAGCTTCTAAGTAAGTTTTTAAAATGTTTAATACAGGATTTTATATTGGTATCTGTGCATAATTTTCTTTATATTAGTGTCTATTACGTGCAGTTATATAAAAATTGGTGTATACTGTCCCTTTAACGACAGTAATCATGAGGATTTTCCCCTCCTCTATGCATACACACAACCAGTGTCCTGCTTATGAGTAGTACTGTATTGCAGTTCCTGGAAGTACATTAAAGGGATTTTTTTCTTTTTAAATGTTCTAATTTACTTCTGTTATCAAAATTGCTTTGTTCCCATGGTATTCTTGGCTGAGCATACCTAGGTAGGTGTCTGAAGCACTGCATGGCAGGAAATAGTGCTGCCATCTAGTCTTCTTGCAAATGGATACCATTCTAGTAAAACTTCTGCTATATAGTGCTCCAGACACGTGCACACTCCTGAACTTACCTCTCTGCTTTTTTAACAAAGATACTAAGAGAACAAAGAATAGTTGATAATAGAAGTAAATTATAAAGTTGTTTACAATTGTATGCTCTATCTGAATCATGAAAGAAAACATGGGGTTTCATGTCCTTTTAGCTATACAGAATGTTTAATCCCTTACTTGGAGTTAAAAACATACGGCTAGATTACAAGTTTTGCGTTATGAGGGGTGCGGTGCTAACTTGCACGTTATTGTCACCGCTCACTTACCTACAGCGCTGGTATTACAGGTTTTCCTAAACCCAGCGTTAAAAGACAAGAAATGATCATAGAGCAAAATTGTGCTCCATACCGCACTCCAATACCAGCGCTGCTTAAGTCAGCGGTGAGCTGGTTTTACGTGCTCGTGCACGATTTCCCCATACACATCAATGGGGAGAGCCGGCTGAAAAAAAGCCTAACACCTGCAATAAAGCAGCGTAAAGCTCTGTAACGCAGCCCCATTGATTCCTATGGGGAAACAAAATTTACACCTAACACCCTAACATGAACCCAGAGTCTAAACACCCCTAATCTTACACTTATTAACCCCTAATCTGCCACCCCCGACATTGTCGACACCTACATTATACTTATTAACCCCTAATCTGCCGCTCCGGACATCGCTGCTACTATAATAAACATATTAACCCCTAAACCACCGCACTCCCGCATCACAAACATTAATTAAATATTAGAGAAAATTGAAACAATGGCACTATTTAGGCGATTATTATTATTATTATCGGTTATTTGTAGAGCGCCAACAGATTCCGCAGCGCTATTAACAAAGGCGGAGTACAAAAAAAAAAAAAAAACAGTTATAGGGATCAAATGGGTAGAGGGCCCTGCCAAGAGTTGCACTGTTGTAGTTAGCTCTTGAGAAGGTGATCAACAAACAGCTGGACTCTTAAGCTTACATGCTAGGGGGGTTCAGGGGATAGCAATGGAGAAGAGGAACTGGTATAAAGTAAGGTTAGCGTAAGTTGTATGTATCCCTGAACAGTAGAGTCTTTAGGGAGCACTTGAAGCTTTTAAAACTAGAAGAGAGTCTTGTGGAGCGAGGCAGAGAGTTCCACAAGATGGGAGCCAGTCTGGAGAAGTCCTGTAAACTGGAGTGTGATGAGGTGACAAGAGAGGAGGAGAGTAGGAGGTCTTGAGCAGAGCGAAGGGGAGGGGAAGGAGAGTATCTGGAGACAAGATCTGAGATATAGGGGGGAGCAGTGCAGTTGAGGGCTTTGTATGTCAGAGTGAGAATTTTGTGTTTGATCCTAGAGGCAAGAGGAAGCCAGTGAAGAGATTGGCAGAGAGGTGCAGCAGATGAAGAGCGACTTGTAAGGAAGATGAGTCTGGCAGAGGCATTCATTAAGGATTGTAAAGGAGCTAGGCGGTAGGTGGGGAGACCAGAGAGGACAGAGTTGCAGTAATCGAGGCGGGAGAGGATGACAGAGTGGATTAAAATCTTAGTTGTGTCTTGTGTAAGGAAGTGTCTAATTTTAGAGATGTTTTTAAGGTGGAAGCGGCAGGCTTTAGCCAAGGACTGAATGTGAGGAGTGAAAGAAAGATCTGAGTCAAATGTGACCCCGAGACATCGGGCATGCGGGGTAGGGGTAATGATGGAGTTGTCAACAGTTATAGAGAGATTGGGGGTGGAGAGTTTTGAAGAAGGGGGGAAAATAAGGAGCTCAGTTTTGGAGAGATTTAGCTTGAGGTAGTGAGAGGACATCCAGTTGGAGATGTGAGAAAGACAGTTAGTGACACGAGTTAGCAAGGAAGGAGAAAGGTGTGGTGCAGAGAAGTAGATTTGGGTGTCGTCGGCATACAAATGATATTGTAAACCATGGGACTTTATTAGGGAACCTAGTGATGACGTGTAGATTGAGAAGAGAAGGGGACCGAGGACAGAGCCTTGCGGTACTCCGACAGAAAGTGGTGACGGGGCAGAGGAGGCCCCAGAGAAGGCTACATTTTGCTGTAAGTAGGTCGTTGGTAACCTTAACAATTGCTGTTTCTGTGGAGTGATGGGGACGAAATCCAGATTGCAATGGGTCAAGGAGGGAGTTTATTGTAAGGAAATGGGAAAGGCGTGCATAAGCTAGTTTTTCGAGAAGCTTTGATGCAAGAGGGAGGAGGGAAATAGGGCGGTAGTTTGATGGGGAGGTAGGATCAAGGGAAGGTTTTTTGAGGATAGGTGTGACCAGTGCATGTTTCATCGATGAGGGAAATATACCGGTGCTGAAGGAGAGGTTGAAAGTGTGTGTGAGTATAGGGGTAAGGGTGGCAGAGAGGGAGGGGAGTAGCTGGGAGGGGATAGGGTCAAGGGGACAGGTAGTGAGGTGAGAGCGCAGTATAAGTGCCGAAACTTCTTCCTCAGTAACAGGGGAGAATGAGCTAAGTTTAAGGTTATGTGGGTTGTGGTTGATTGAGAGAATTTGAGGGGGTGAGAGAGTGGAATTATGTTGAGAGCTAATTTCATTTCTGATGGAGTTGATTTTGTTATTGAAGTGGTTGGCAAAGTCTTGAGCTGACAGAGAGTTGTATTAGGAGGTGGGGGAGGGCGGAGAAGAGTATTGAAAGTGGAGAACAAACGTTTTGGGTTTGAAGAAAGATTAGAGATAAGAGTAGAGAAGTAGTGTTGCTTATGGAAATTAAGGGCAGAGTAGTAGGAGTTCAAGATAAATTTGTAGTGTTGAAAATCAGCTGAACTCCTAGATTTTCTCCAGTGCCGCTCAGCAGTACGGGAACATCTGCGTAGGTATCGTGTCAGAGGAGTATGCCAGGGCTGACATGAGTGTTTGATTTCCGAGCTATGGTAAGAGGGGCAAAATTGTCAAGGACGGATGTGAGGGTGGAATTATAGTGGCAGATAGATTGGTCAGGGCATGAAAAGGAGGAGAAGGATGAGAGGAGAGGTTTGATGGAATTAGAAATCTGTTGTTGATCTAATGACGTAATGCTTCTGTGAAGTTTGGTGTGAGGAGCAGAAAAAGGGAGAGTTGTAGGGAGGGATGATATGTTGCAAGTAAGGAGATGGTGGTCAGAAAGAGGAAAGGGGGAGTTTGTGAAGTTTGAGAGGGTGCATCGATAGCTAAAGATCAGGTCAAGGGAGTGACCATCTTTGTGAGTGGGAGAATCAGTCCATTGTGACAAACCAAAAGAGGAAGTGAGTTGCAGAAGTTGTTTTGCAGAGGAGGCAGTGGGATTATCAAGAGGGATGTTGAAGTCACCAAGAATGAGGGAAGGGGTGTCTGAGGAAAGGAAATAAGGTAGCCATGCAGCCAAGTGATCTAGAAATTGAGTTGAGGAGCCAGGAGGACGGTATATGACTGTGACACGTATAGAAAGGAGAGAATAAGCGAATCATGTGGGTTTCGAATGAAGAAAATGTGAGGGAAGAGATGGGATGTATTTGTTGAAAGGTGCAACGAGAGGAAAGTAAAATACCTACACCACCTCCTTGTCTATTACCAGACCTAGGAGTGTGGCTGAAGTGGAGACCCCCATGTGACAGAGCAGCAATGGATGCTGTGTCTAGGGGAGAGAGCCAGGTTTCTGTTAGGGCCAGAAGGTTGAGGGAGCGGGAGATAAAGAGGTCATGTATAGAAGTGAGTTTGTTGCAAACAGAGCGAGAGTTCCAAAGTGCACAAGTGAAAGGGGAAGTGGCTTTTGATGCAAGAGGAATGTGAGTAAGGTTGTCAGAGTTTTGTTTTTTGAGTCTGTGGGATTGTATACATGGATGTATACATGGATGTGCACGGCTAGGCAGTTGTTGGGGACCAGGATTAGGGGAGATGTCGCCAGCAGTTAGTAGAAGCAAGAGGGAGAGTGACATAAGATGAGATACAGATTTGCAGTAGTGAGACTGCTTTTGAGACGAGGTGCAGGGGGGAGAGAGAGTGTTTAGGAATAGATAAAGTTCATGAGTACAAAAGTAATGTGAGTTTAAGAGAGATGGGCTAATAAACAGTGCAGGTGGAGAGGGAGAAGGAGTAATTGAATAATGTAGTTTGTTATAGAGACAAAAGGCAGCAAAAAGGAATAAGAAGATATTAGGCATTTTTACAAAAGAGGGAACCAGTTAAACACATAAGACACAGTATTACAGTAGCAATCGCATTTGAAAACAGTAAGGTATATCAAACATAATATTACAGAAGTACTTGCCTTGTGTTTTGCCCCTTGCCCAATCCTTGCCCAATCCTTGTATAATTCTATTGCTATATTGCTAGTGAATCACTTATAAAATGTTCACTTAATTCTTGTATAATTCTATTGCTATATTGCTAGTGAATCACTTATAAAATGTTCACTTAATTCTTGTATAATTCTATTGCTATATTGGTAGTGAATCACTTATAAAATGTTCACTTTGAAAATGTGAACATATGTTGTTATAGCAATGCACATCACTGTGCAATGCACATCTCAGACTGGTGTGAAATATATGCAGGGAGGGCAGTCAGCTGAGTCCACTAAATTTAGTTGATTGCTAATCAAAGACAATTGGAAAGGCCAATTGGAAAGTTAGATTCTGGTCTGGTCAGGGTAAGATGTTAAGTAAACAGACAATAAAATTTGGGGGAGGTTAAAACTATGGAATAAGACAGCTATACATTTTAGAATAATAGCAAGTATTGATAAGAATTGAACATCACATGGCAGTTAAATGAACATTAGAAATAACACATTGGATAACAGTACAACAGATGTAGGACTAAATTAACAAACTAAAATCATTTGCTCTATGTAAATATTCACGTACCAGAAGAGAGTTACAGGAGAGTAAAAAACACCAGAGAGCAGTGAATAGTTGCAGAATGACAGTGTCTATATTTACGTACCAGAAGAGAGTTACAGGAGAGTAAAAAACACCAGAGAGCAGTGAATAGTTGCAGAATGACAGGTTCTCTATTCACGTACCAGAAGAGAGTTACAGGAGAGTAAAAAACACCAGAGAGCAGTGAATAGTTGCAGAATGACAGGGTCTCTATTCACGTACCAGAAGAGAGTTACAGGAGAGTAAAAAAACACCAGAGTGCAGTGAATAGTTTGCAGATTGACATGGTCTCTATTCACGTACCAGAAGAGAGTTACAGGAGAGTAAAAAACACCAGAGAGCAGTGAATAGTTGCAGAATGACAGGGTCTCTATTCACGTACCAGAAGAGAGTTACAGGAGAGTAAAAAACACCAGAGAGCAGTGAATAGTTGCAGAATGACAGGGTCTCTATTCACGTACCAGAAGAGAGTTACAGGAGAGTAAAAAACACCAGAGAGCAGTGAATAGTTGCAGTATGACAGGGTCTCTATTCACGTACCAGAAGAGAGTTACAGGAGAGTAAAAAACACCAGAGAGCAGTGAATAGTTGCAGAATGACAGGGTCTCTATTCATGTACCAGAAGAGAGTTACAGGAGAGTAAAAAACACCAGAGAGCAGTGAATAGTTGCAGAATGACAGGTTCTCTATTCACGTACCAGAAGAGAGTTACAGGAGAGTAAAAAACACCAGAGAGCAGTGAATAGTTGCAGAATGACAGGGTCTCTATTCACGTACCAGAAGAGAGTTACAGGAGAGTAAAAAACACCAGAGAGCAGTGAATAGTTGCAGAATGACAGGGTCTCTATTCACGTACCAGAAGAGAGTTACAGGAGAGTAAAAAACACCAGAGAGCAGTGAATAGTTGCAGATTGACAGGGTCTCTATTCACGTACCAGAAGAGAGTTACAGGAGAGTAAAAAACACCAGAGAGCAGTGAATAGTTGCAGAATGACAGGGTCTCTATTCACGTACCAGAAGAGAGTTACAGGAGAGTAAAAAACACCAGAGAGCAGTGAATAGTTGCAGAATGACAGGGTCTCTATTCACGTACCAGAAGAGAGTTACAGGAGAGTAAAAAACACCAGAGAGCAGTGAATAGTTGCAGAATGACAGGGTCTCTATTCACGCGATCCCCACTATTATTAATTTCTGAGTGCGATCAATAATTGATCACACTTCTAAAATAAATAATAATATAAGTGGGTTGGTGCTTGTGCATAAATTGAAGTTTCAGCAAAAATTGTGGAAGTATGGAGACTAACCAAGAGACAGTATGCACATATAGCGCTCTCCGCCTAGACTATGGAGTGGTACTAATGCGAGAAAGTAATTTAAAATATAACTTTTATTTTTAGTTGATTAAAAAGTGTAAAAAAACACACACAACACACAGAAAATGAAAATCCTCAAAGTAAGCTCTGTCTAGTGGACACTAAACCTAGTGAACACTAATTTTAAAGTAAATGCCTATAATATACAATGTGTGTCACTCAGGTCGATTATCGTAGTGTATTGTCTCTAACTATAATGGTAACTTGGTCTCCTATCAATATAATAGGGTAGGTTGAAGGTTGGGTCCCCTTCTTATCACAAGAGTTGATGGGTATAGAATATAGGTTGAGTATCAAAATTGAATAGCTTATAATAGATTATTATATTAGATAAATAACATCACGTACCTATATTGGATATCCCTGTATATTGCATTGATAATCTCAATCCAATATATTTTAGTAAGTACAATACATGTGAGGATTTCCCTGTATTAGTACTGTGATCAACAGTAAGTTCCTTGTAAGGTTATTATCTCACTATTGGTATCTCTCACAAAGAGTTTGAGAATCTGTCCATCATTTGTGTCCCTATAGAATTGGTAGCATTGGATTGTGTGTTAACCTCAGATAGTCCTGTGAGTGTAGAACCAGTAAATCTTGTTCCCCCAAGTATAAGAGGTGATAAAGGTATTGATACTATAAACACAAATAGGTATGGCTGATAAGTTGATTATATATCTTTCTTTATATTGACCTCTGTGATTTCCTCTAGCAGTCACTGATCATATATTGATCATGTTTACCCCATGTATCCATAGAAGATATGTAGTGAATTATCGTATTAAAAAAAGGAGTTTATACATCTGTTAAATATTACAAATGCAAGGATGTATTGTAGTATACATCTAATTACTTCCGCTAATGTATATTTATATTCACTAGTTGTGTAACAATGTTGCTTCACTATATCCACTAGTGTCAATAATATGACAGTTGAGGGTATGGTTGCTCCCTTTTGTGACTGTACTGCTGGAGAGTTATAACTAAATTATACATTTATTAGCTACCTCTCATTGTGGATGATCCCTGATTATACGTTAGCTCTGATTGAATTGATATAGATGTGTGTGTAAAAAAATATCACAGTTGTCTTTAATGGTATACAGATAGTATTATTAACCACTAGGATTACTATGTCACTCTCAGATAGCAGTACTATTTTGTTTGCTGCTATCCATGATCATTAACCATATGAGTTAAGAGATTATATATGGTCTGTGTTTAAATGTACTATGTTATTCTTAATAGTCCCACACTTGGCTCAATATTATTATAAATGTCCGAATATTCAACACTCATTTGCCATCAGAATAGCTAACAATTATATATATATCATTATGCACAATCAATACTTTCCCATAAGTATGCTATATAGTTATGCTATATAGTTATGCTATAGATCATTAGCCTGATATATTAATATTCCGTGAACCAAAGGGTATATCGTTTGTATCTATATTTACAAGATCAAATGCTTTACCAATAATTATATTGTTATTCAACCAGTAACGTTATATATTTGTGCTTTTAAGGTCCGATAATGGATCAATGTTATCTAGACATTTTATATTTGTACCGGAGCTAGAGTTTGGCAATATCAGTCAATCTTGTTTGTAAGCGGATATTGAATTTTTTTATTTATATATTTCAACTACCGCTGTAGGGACCATCCACAATGAGAGGTAGCTAATAAATGTATAATTTAGTTATAACTCTCCAGCAGTACATTCACAAAAGGGAGCAACCATGTGTTTATAGTATCAATACCTTTATCACCTCTTATACTTGGGGGAACAAGATTTACTGGTTCTACACTCACAGGACTATCTGAGGTTAACACACAATTCAATGCTACCAATTCTATAGGGACACAAATGATGGAAAGATTCTCAAACTCTTTGCGAGATATACTAATAGTGAAATAATAACCTTACAAGGAACTTACTGTTGATCACAGTACTAATACAGGGAAATCCTCACATGTATTGTACTTACTAAAATATATTGGATTGAGATTATCAATGCAATATACAGGGATATCCAATATAGGTATGTGATGTTATTTATCTAATATAATAATCTATTATAAGGGGACCCAACCTTCAACCTACCCTATTATATTGATAGGAGACCAAGTTACCATTATAGTTAGAGACAATACACTACGATACACTAATCGACCTGAGTGACACACAGTTATTGTATATTATAGGCATTTAATTTATTATTGGTGTTCACTAGGTTGAGTGTCCATTAGACAGAGCTTACTTTGAGGATTTTAATTTTCTGTGTGTTGTGTGTGTTTTTTACACTTTTTAGTCAACTAAAAATAAAAGTTATATTTTACTTTCTCACATTAGTACCACTCCGTAGTCTGGGCGGAGAGTGCTATATGTGCATACTGTCTCGTGGTTAGTCTCTATACTTCCACAATTTTTGTTGAAATTAAATATTATTAACCCCTAATCTGCTGGCTCTAATATCACCATCACCTACCTACATTTATTAACCCCTAATCTGCAGCCCCCAAACATCGCCGCCACTATACTAAAGTTATTAACCCCTAAACCTAAGTGTAAACCTAACCCTAACACCCACTAACTTAAATATAATTAAAATAAATCTAAAGAAAACCTACTATTAATAACTAAATAATTCCTATTTAAAACTAAATACTTACCTGTAAAATAAACCCTAAGATAGCTACAATATAACTAATAGTTACATTGTATCTAGATTAGGGTTTATTTTTATTTTACAAGCAAGTTTGTATTTATTTTAACTAGGTAGAATAGTTACTAAATAGTTATTAACTATTTACTAACTACCTAGCTAAAATAAATACAAATTTACCTGTAAAATAAAACTTAACCTGTCTTACACTAACACCTAACCTTACA
Organism: Bombina bombina; assembly: GCF_027579735.1. Classification (NCBI taxonomy): domain Eukaryota; kingdom Metazoa; phylum Chordata; class Amphibia; order Anura; family Bombinatoridae; genus Bombina; species Bombina bombina. The sequence continues at coordinate 913,423,789 of NC_069502.1, read as the reverse complement.
CTACAATTAAATAGATTACCTAAATTAAATACAATTAACTAAATTAAATACACATACCTAAATTACAAAAAGCAAACACTAAATTACACAAAATAAAAATCAAATTACAAGATATTTAAACTAATTACACCTAATCTAATAGTCCTATCAAAATAAAAAAGCCCCCCCAAAATAAAAAAAACCCTAGCCTAAACTAAACTACCAATAGCCCTTAAAAGGATTTTTTGCCCCAAAGAAATCAGCTCTTTTACCTGTAAAAAAAATACAAACAACCCCCAACAATAAAACCCACCACCCACACAACCAACCTCCCAAATAAAACCCTAACTAAAAAAACCTAAGCTCCCGATTGCCCTGAAAAGGGCATTTGGATGGGCATTGCCCTTAAAAGGGCATTTAGCTCTATTGCTGCCCAAAGTCCCTAATCTAAAACTAAAACTCACCCAATAAACCCTTAAAAAACACACTAACCCCCGAAGATTCACTTACAGTTTTGAAGACCAGACATCCATTGTCAACAAAGCGGCAAGAAGTCCTCAACAAAGCCGGGAGAAGTCTTCATCCAAGCCAGGCGAAGTGGTCCTCCAGATGGGCAGAAGTCTTCATCCAGACAACATCTTCTATCTTCATCCATCCGACGCGGAGCGGCTCCATCTTCAAGACATCCGACGAGGAGCATCCTCTTCATCCGGAGTCCTCTTACTGAATGTAGGTTCCTTTAAATGACGTCATCCAAGATGGCGTCCCTTAGATTCCGATTGACTGATAGAATTCTATCAGCCAATCGGAATTAAGGTAGAAAAAATCCTATTGGCTGATCCAATCAGCCAATAGGATTGAGCTTGCATTCTATTGGCTGAAGACTTCTGCCGCTTCGTTGAGGATGGATGTCTGGTCTTCAGAACTGTAAGTCGATCTTCAGGGGGGTAGTGTTAGGTTTTTTTAAGGGTGTATTGGGTGGGTTTTATTTTTAGGTTAGGATTTGGTCCTGCAAAAGAGCTTACTACCCTTTTAAGGGCAATGCCCATCCAAATGCCCTTTTCAGGGCAATGGGGAGCTTAAGTTTTTTAGATAGTATTTTATTTGGGGGGTTTGGTTGTGTAAGTGGTGGGTTTTACTGTTGGGGGGGTTGTTTGTATTTTCTTTTTACAGGTAAAAGAGCTGATTACTTTGGGGCAATGCCCCGCAAAAGGCCCTTTTAAGGGCTATTGGTAGTTTAGTTTAGGCTAGGGTTTTTTTATTTTGGGGGGCTTTTTTTATTTTGATAGGGCTATTAGATTAGGTGTAATTAGTTTAAATATCTGTAATTAGTTTTTTTCTGTAATTTAGTGGGGTTTTTTTAATTTAATTTAATTTAGGTAATTGTATTTAATTTATTAAATTTATTTAATTATAGTGTACTGTTAGGTGTTATTGTAACTTAGGTTAGGTTTTATTTTACAGGTACTTTTGTATTTATTTTAGCTAGGTAGTTATTAAATAGTTAATAACTATTTAATAACTATTGTACCTAGTTAAAATAAATCCAAACTTGCCTGTAAAAATAAAATAAACCCTAAGCTAGCCACAATGTAACTATTAGTAATATTGTAGCTAGCTTATGGTTTATTTTATAGGTATGTATTTAGTTTTAAATAGGAATAATGTAGTTAATTATAGTAGATTTATTTAAATTATATTTAAGTTAGGGGTTGTTAGGTTTAGGGTTAGACATAGGTTTAGGGGTTAATACATTTAGTATAGTAGCGGCGATGTTGGGGGCGGCAGATTAGGGGTTAATACGTGTAGGTAGGTGGTGGCGATGTTAGGGACGGCAGATTAGGGGTTAATAATATTTAACTAATGTTTGCGAGGCGGGAGTGCGGCAGTTTAGGGGTTAATATGTTTATTATAGTGGCCGCGACTTTGGGGGTGGCAGATTAGGGGTTAATAAGTGTAGGTAGGTCGCGGCGACATTGGGGGCGGCAGATTAGGGGTTAATAAATATAATGTAGGTGTCGGCGATGTTGGGGGCAACAGATTAGGGGTTCATAAATATAATGTAGGTGGCGGTGGTGTCCGGAGCGGCAGATTAGGGGTTAAAATGTTATTTTAGTGTTTGTGATGCGGGAGGGCCTCGGTTTAGGGGTTAATAGGTAGTTTATGGGTATTAGTGTACTTTTTAGCTCTTTAGTTATGAGTTTTATGCTATGGTGTTGTACCATCAAACTCTTAACTACTGACTTTCAAATGCGTTAGGACTCTTGACAGGGTAAGGTGTACCGCTCACTTTTTGGCCTCCCAGGACAGACTCGTAATATCTGCGCTATGGAAGTCCCATAGAAAAATGACTTTACAAAGTTTACGTAAGTCATTTTGCGGTAAGGCCAAAGAAGTGTGCGGTGACCCTAAACCTTCAAGACTCGTAATAGCGGCGGTAGTGAAAAAGCAGCGTTAGGACCTGTTAATGCTTCTTTTTCAGCCTAACGCACAACTTGTAATCTAGCCGAGAGTTAGGAAGGTCTCGAATGGAAAAAGGAGCAAACGGAATAATGTCCATGCGAATACCCATAAAACTAATAACTTTTAAGCACTGTGCCACTGAAGGGCATGCCTAGGACTGAAGAGAGAGAAGACTGGGAATTCTCTTGTTACGGAGAAGCACAATTGTACAAGGGACAACATATGTCGTAACAGTCATTAGAAGGAAACCTCATTACTATACAAACATTTTTATCAATCTATTCTTATACATCAATTATATTAGCCCACATCAGCTTTAACTGATGTGTCTTTAAGGTTTTTACCCCTTCTAAATGCAGTCATGGGGGGACTAGAAAACTCTTTTACATGTGGATTTGAGATCTAATATGCCAATGTTTTCTTAATACTTTCTGTATTTGATTGCTCCAAGGGGAGTATTCATTAATAAAGATCATTTTTGTATTATTTTTATTACTTCTTATCCTCTCTTTGAGTAATCGGTCCTAGGGGTCTGTAATGCATCCCTAATTCCCTGCTGAATTAAATCTGTCGGATATCCTCTCTGTTTGAAGTGTCTACCCATTTCTGATAGCCTTTCTTTTACTAGATTTTCATCAGAGACAATCCGTCTCACACGCATGAATTGGCTCCTGGGTAAACTCTTCAACAGTGCAAGAGGGTGTGCACTATTAAAGTGCAACAAATTGTTATAGTCTGTTTGTTTTTTGTAAAGATCCACAGCTAGCAAACCCTCTTGTTTATAAATAGAAAATCAATTCTCTCCTCACTTACAGTCAATTTAAATTTTATATGCTGTGTAGCACAATTCAGATCATTAACAAATTGTTCCAGGGTTCCAATGTCGCCCAACCAAATGCCAAAGATATAATCTATATAGCGCCACCAGGTGGTGCCATATAGATGAAACAACTGATGACTGTAGACAAAATACTCTTCAAATGTGTTCATGTATATATTTGCATAGGTTGGGGCGACATTGGAACCCATGGCAGTACCCTGTAATTGCAGATTGAAATTATCCTGAAATAGGAAGAAATTGGATCTTAATATAATGTTCAAAAGATCCAAAACAAAAGGTCGCTGTTCCTTACTTATATTTATATCTTGTGTTAAACACCTATTTACTGCACCCATGCCTGCCTCATGGGTGATTGAGGTGTAAAGGCTTGTTACATCAAGACTAAATAGTATACCCTTGTTGTTATCTAGAGTTACATTTTGTACTTTGTTAATAAAATCCCCTGTATCTTTAATATTGGAGGTGGAGTATATATAGGGTCTAAGGACTCTATCTAGATATATGGATGCTTTAGACAGTGTAGAGCCCACCCCTGCCACTATTGGGTGGCCTGGAGGTCTTTCCAAATTTTTATGGACTTTAGGGAGTGTATATAGGACAGGTATAATGTCCTCTGTATCCAAAATAAATGTCACCGTTTTGTTGTCAATCACCCCAATTTTTTGAGATCTTGTTACACACACTTCCAGCTCCTTTACTTTGTAAACTGGATTCATTTACAACAATTGATAAACTTCCCCATCTGCCAATTGATCCATAATTTCCTGTACATAGTAATCCTTCTCCAGAATTACCAAGGCACCACCCTTATCAGCCTCTTTAAAAATGAGTTTGGTATTCTCTCTCAGGCTTTTAAGATTACTCCTATCTTCCCTATTAAAGTTATGAATTCCATATAAATGTTTGGAATAATTCTTTTCTATGTTTCTGCATAGATTTTCAATGTCATGTTCCACTAATTGTATGTAGGTGTTAATACCTGAGTTCACTGTTTGTGGCATGAAATTACTTTTATTATGCAAACCCAGTGATTTTAACCCAAACCTATTACATACATTGTCCTTACAGACAGCCCAATCTGAATTATCCACATTTACCTCTGAAAAATGACATTTCAATTTAAGGTATCTAAAAAAACGCTGTAAATCATTTTTTAGTGCAAAAATATTGAGTCTCCGTTGGACTGGACAAAATGAAAGTCCCTTAGAGAGAGTTCTATGTTCTTCTTGTCTAGGAGGGTGGGTACTCAGCACTACTGACCGTGTTTGCTGCGTGTCATCACACGATGGGTGCTCCGGCCTCCACCTCTCTGGCCCCTCTGTCCTCTCCGGCGGTTCCTGGTTCCTCCACCTCCTCCAATGTCTCCTGCCGCCCCGTCTGCATCGCTGCCTCTGTCCGGATCGGAGTCCCCCGACCCTGAATCAGATGTTTGGCTCCAGGAGCCTGCATAATTGCTCCTAGCATCACGGCGTCTGTAATCGGAAGTGGATCCTCGTGCACTTCCGGTCCGTCCACCAAGTCCCCGGTAAACAGTTCCGGATTGGTAGTCCCTCTCATCTCGGTTCCACTTCCTTCTCTTGCGTTCTTGGATCTCCTCCTTCAACTGTGTAATTTGTTTCTCCACCATTTCAGTGTACTGTAGCAGGGCATCTGGAGACAGGTTAGTTTGCAGATCTTTCTTTACGGCCTCTATTTGACTATTCTGTTTGTCCAGCTCCAATTGTAGATATTCCACTGTTAAGACCATTAGGTCAAAGGAGCACTTGTTAAGGATTCTTTCAAACTTTTGGCAATAATCTTGGTTGTCTTTCAGCAGTGTGGGCCGCACATTCATGCGTAAACCTCTAGGAATGCGTTTAACCCTATGGTATTCCGCCAGGGTAACCGCATGCAGTTCATATGAAGTGTTTTTCTTCCTTAGATGTTCAAAATCCTTGTTTGTTGTCTGCAATGGTGTGGTTTGCAAAAAGTCCCTGGACCCACGTATCAGGGTGGTAATGCGAGCAGCTTCAGTCTCTGTGTAGCAAAAGGTATGTGGCTCAATTTTTTCCATCTCTGTTTGTTCTTCCATATTACCCTGTGCCTGAAAATTTGAGTATATGCCAGTTAATATTAATAACTATACACCTAACAACAAAATGTCTTTTGTTCAAGAACTTGATGTTAAAAATGCAAAGATATAGAGAAATTTATTTGACTAACTTCTTTATATATTCTTTGTTGAAGGTCACCTTGAATATATTTTGAAAAATTCAGAAATTGGCCACTAGATGGCATTGAGTTCAGGAAAGGATAACTAAAGGTTAACACAGGTGAAAACGTGTGGTAGGCGGAGCTTCAGCCTATTTAAGGTTTGATTTGAATGTTTTATGTTAGACATGAATAAGGACATGGGTCCAAAATGTTGTCTGTTTTAATTGGCACAATAAAGCAATAATGTTTTAAATACAGTTGGTGGTGCGGCTATATTACTCCTTTGAACTGTATACTTTGGACCATGGTGCAGGTCTTATAGCTGGCACACCTGCAAACGGTTTGTTGCATACCCACAGGTGGGGATTACCTTGGTGCTTGTGCATTCTTTTGATTCATACGGACCTGAATACGTTCGCCAAATTTATCAAGAAAGCTGTCAAAAAGCTGCGCACCAAGTACGGTGTGATGAGCAGCGGACTGTTGTTAACTAACAGTCATCGATCTTGCTGCTATTCGGCTTATTTGCAGCTTTCTTGCTACCCTGTCACTAAGCACCCACACTATACTATACAGTTTTACCCCCTAAACCGCCGCTCCCGGAGCCCCCCGCAACTGAGTAAACGTATTAACCCCTAAACCGCCGCTCCCGGACCCCGCCGCAACTACAATAAATATATTAACCCCTAAATCACCGCTCCCGGACCCCGCCGTCACCCACATAAAGTTATTAACCCCTATCCTGCCGCTCCCGGACTCCGCCGCCACCTACATAAGGTTATTAACCCCTATCCTGCCGATCCCGGACCCCGCTGCAACTAAATAAAATGTTTAACCCCTAAGCCGCCACTCATGGAGCCCGCCGCCACCTACATTACATATATTAACCCCTATCCTGCCCCCCCCACACCGCCACCACTATAATAAAGTTATTAACCCCTAAACTTAAGTCTAACCCTAACCCTAACACCCCCCTAACTTAAATATAATTTAAATACATCTAAATAAATATTACTATTATTAACTAAGTTATTCCTATTTAAAACTAAATACTTACCTATAAAATAAACCCTAAGATAGCTACAATATAATTAATAATTACATTGTAGCTATTTTAGGATTTATTTTTATGTTACAGGCAACTTTGTATTTATTTTAACTAGGCACAATAGTTATTAAATAGTTATTAACTATTTAATAACTACCTAGCTAAAATAAAGACAAAATTACCTGTAAAATAAAACCTAACCTAAGTTACAATTACACCTAACACTACACTATAATTAAATAATTACATAAACTAACTACAATTAAATAAAACTAATTACAATTAAATAAAATTAACTAAAGTACAACCCCCCCCACTAAGTTACAGAAAATAAAAAAATTACAAGAATTTTAAACTAATTACACCTACTCTAATCCCCCTAATAAAATAAAAAAGCCCCCCAAAATAATAAAATTCCCTATCCTATACTAAATTACAAATAGCCCTTAAAAGGGCCTTTTGTGGGGCATTGCCCCAAAGTAATCAGCTCTTTTACCTGAAAAAAAAAATACAATACTCCCCCCAACATTACAACCCACCACCCACACACCCAACCCTACTCTAAAACCCACCCAAACCCCCCTTAAAAAAACCTAACATTAACCCCCTAACCCCCTGAAGATCACCCTACCTTGAGCCGTCTTCACCCAGCTGGGCACAAGTGGACCTCCAGAGGGGCAGAAGTCTTTATCCGATCCGGGCAAAAGAGGACCTCCAGAACTTCAATCCTATTGACTGATTAGATCAGCCAATAGGATTTTTCCTACCTTAATTCCGATTGGCTGATAGAATCCTATCAGCCAATCGGAATTCAAGGGACGCCATCTTGGATGACGTCATTTAAAGGAACCTTCATTCTTCGTTAGGACGTCGATGGAAGAGGATGCTCCGCGTCGGATGGATTGAAGATGGACCCGCTCTGGATGGATGAAGATAGAAGATGCCGCCTGGATGAAGACTTCTGCCCATCTGGAGGACCTCTTCTGCCCGGATCGGATGAAGACTTCTGCCCCTCTGGAGGTCCATCTCTGTTTCATTTGAAAGAATATTGCTTCCTAAGGTCGCTAATTTGAAGTTCAGGAAGATTTAAGGGGTAGGCTTCCGTCTTATCTACATTTAGTTTGTAGAAGAATAGAGTACCAAAGAATTGGAAGAGATCTAGGAGGTATGGCAAGGAGTTAGTTGGGTCCGACAGAAAAACCTTTAGGTCATCCGCAAAGAGACTCAGTTTCTGGAGTGTCCCGTGGAGGTATAGGCCCTTAACATCTGAACTCTGCCTAATCGCGTTTGCCAAAGGCTCAATGGCCATGGTGAATAAGAGTGGGGAAAGGAGGCACCCCTGTCGAGTCCCATTACTGAGGGAGAAAAGGTCAGAACAGAAGCCCAGCCCTCTCACCCTGGCTGTGGGGTGGGAATGGAAAGCTCCAATCGCTGTTTGGAATTCTTTCGGAATACCCATGTGCCCCATAACTTCATTCATATATTCCCATCGGACCTTATCAAATGCTTTCTCAGCATCAAATGATAGGGTCAATAGTGGAAGGCCCCTAGTCTATGAGCCTCTGTGAAAATATTTAAGAGCCTCCTCATACTATCCGATCCTTGTCTATGAATAGTGAAACCTACTTGGTCCCTATGGATAACTTTGGTAATAGTAATTTGCAAAGTAATTTAACAAAGTAATTTACGAAGTCTGAAAGCTAGAATTTTGGAGAACAACTTAACATCTATGTTTATGAGCGATATGGGGCGATAGCTAGAGCATAACTGGGGGTCCTTACCTACTTATGGTATTGTCAGGATATTGGCCTAAAGGAATTATGGGAGTAGCGAACCAGAATCAAAAACCAGGGCAAATAGCTTCTGTAAAAAGGGAGCTAGAATGTTACTATAGGTTTTATAGAACAGGGGGGAGAAACCGTCTGGCCCTGGGGTCTTGTGAATCTTTGATTGCTTAATAGCAGATTTAATTTCTACGGTGCTAATAGGTTCAGATAGTTGTTTAACCCAATCTTGAGTTAGTTTGGGGATTTTTAGGGATTCCAAAAACCTAGAAATAACTGGGCGATCAGCTAGGTCTATGTCTTCTTGCTTTCCAATATTGTATAAGTTGTTGTAGTAGGTCCTAAACGCCTCCCCAATTTCTTTCGGAGAATAAACTACTCTATTCCCTAGTTTTAATTTTTGAATTTGGGACGATTTGAGTCTAGCCCTGAGCTTAGTTGTCAAAAGTCTATATGCCCGGTTTCCTTGGTAGTAGAATAATTGTTTGTATCTAAGAAAGTTGTCTTGGACTCTTTGTAGTTCCTTACTTGTTATTTACGAGCGGACTTCACCTATGCGAGCAGCTAATCTACTATTAGGGTTTTCCTTATTATCTCTTTCTAGGATCCTCAATTCCCCAAATAACTGTGCTAGGGTCGCCCCCCCTTTCACAACGTAAGTGTGCTGCTCTCTTCAGGAAGGTCCCCCTCATATAAGCCTTCATAGAGGCCCAAAGGATGTCATCCTGTATCTGTCCGGTGTCATTAAGGTTAAAAAATTCCTGTAGGTCTGTGGCAGTCTGGTTTAACCATGGGTTTTTAATTAGGTAGTCTTATAATCTCCATGCCCTGTTACCTCCGCCCTGTGGGTTAAGGCTAAGGGTAATTGTGACCATATCGTGGTCCGACCATGCTCGGGAAATTTTATCGAGTGACCATGAAATCACAGAAGAATGTATCAATCCGAGAATAAGAATTATGAGCTTTGGAGAACAATGTATAGTCACGGTCATTGGGGTCGAGGCATCTCCAGGAGTCAAATAAGTTATGTTGTATCATGATGTTTTGGAATTTCTTGGATTCCATTACTATTTTATCTTCCGGTTTAAATTTCTTGGTGTGTATTTTGTCTACCAGTGGGTCCCAAGTGATATTAAAATTGCCACCTATCGGGAGAGGTCCTCGTCTAATCTGTGTAACATGGTGCAGAACTTGCTGAACAAATGGCCCCTACTTCTCGTTTGGGGCATATATGTTCACAAGGGTACATATCACACTTCCTAATTCACATACTATAATTATATAGCTGCCATCTGGATCAGTATCAATTACGAGCGGGATATAAGCTATATTCCTCCTGAGGAGGGTCGCTACTCCTCTCTTTTTTGTTTGCTGTGTGGTGTGTACACAAGTGTTATATAAATTGGATCTTAGGGCACATTGGGGGGAGTCAGTCCTGTGGGTCTCCTGGAGGTAAGCAATGTCAATTTTAGCTTTCTGTAAATGTCTTAGTAAGAGGCTTCTCTTAGTAGGAGAGTTTAGACCCTTAACATTAAAGGTGGCTAGTCTAATTGGAGACATTTAAATGTTGATGGGGTGGGTCTGTGATTTTGTCCAAGGGTACACCAATTGGGAGAGAACAAACAAAAAACCCAGAAGGGGAGAAAATAAAGGGGGGGGCTAGGAGAGAAAAGGAATAGCCGTGAAGGGGAGGGAGTAGTGAGAAGGGAAAGGGGGCAAGGATTTCACTTGTACAAGATCACGCTGTAGACCCTTTTCCGAAGGACTCAGCATGGCACCAATATAAGTATGCATATACTTAAACTGTGGGGGTGGGGAGGGGAAGGGGGCAGATGGTGTGGGCATAAATATTTACCTCCCTGGCCGGGATAGGTGCACTGTGGTTGAATAGGTTCTTGAACAATAAGGATACTAGGGGCCCTTATGGGGTGAATAACGGACTCCTCCACAACAATTTTTTAGGGAGTAGATCCATCGCTTAGGGTATCCTATCCCCTCAAACTAGGGACCCAGTAAATTTAAGGCAAGTAAATGAGAGTGTCCTAAAATAGGGCTTATACGTTGTAGGGAGAATTTTAGTGTCTGGAAGGTCCCATCTTTAATGGGGAGCAGATCAATCACAGGCTACGGGCCTTTCTGGGATGGATAACTCGCTTTTTTGCCAAAAACTCCCAGAAAGGGGGTCCCTCCCTCTGGTTATCTTATCGGTTGTAAATAAATAAGGGCCCAATATATTCAGTACAGTTAGAGATGGAAGTAAATGGGAGTGTCACACACTAGGTCTTATAACTAATAAGGAGAATTGTAGTACCAGGGAGGGTCTGACCCTAAAGAAGGACCAACTCATCATATCATTAGTGCATATTCAACAATAACATAATCAACAATAACATAAACATCAGTGCTAAGAAAAAAAAAAAACTACATAGAAACCTTCAAAAACCTGTAAGAAAATATTAAGTCCTTAAATTTGTAAAGGATATTTGCAGAAGGGAATTTAACAGTCCTTCTTAGTGCTGCCACTCTGGACCATTGATTTGCAGAGCCGGTGGGCCTGTAGGTGTGTGAGCTGGATCATCCGGGGTAGCTTCCAATAGCTTCCATTTCTGAAGTAGCGATTGGGCCTGTTGGGGAGTTGATGCCATGTAGAGCTGGCCATCCTTTGTGATGTGTAACTTAACAGGGAGCCCCCATCTATATCTGATTACCTGGGCATGAAGGATCCTGGTGTAATTTTAAAAAGTTCTCCTTAAGAAAAGTGTATGCGTAGAGAGATCCAGGAAGATCTGAATATTTTCAAATTTCTCAGGCAAACTTTTAATATTATTATTCTTTATTTATAAAGCGCCAACAGATTCCGCAGCGCTGCCCATGGGTACAGGGATAACAGTACAATGGAGAAACAATACGATAAAACACAAAATTTTACAGACAACATACATGAGGGCCCTATTCCCGTGGGAACTTACAATCTAGATGGGTAGGAGGATGGAAAACAGGAGGTGTGGACTGCAAAGGTGAGAATGGTATTAGTGAGGAGATAGAGGGCAACTGTTAGTTAAGTGAAGTTAGTTTGTTAATAAGTCGGGTGATAAGCTTCCCTGAACAGAAATGTCTTTAGGGAATGTTTAAAGGAGGGGAGGTTAGGGACAAGTCTGACAGCACGAGGAAGCGCATTCCAGAGGGTTGGTGCCGCACGAGAGAAGTCCTGTAGTCTAGCATGAGAGGAGGTGATGGTAGAGGACGCAAGAAGCAGGTCATTGTTGGATCTTAGGGGGCGGGCAGGAGTATATTTGTTGATAAGTGAGGACAGATAGGGTGGGGCAGCATTGGTGAGGGCTTTGTAGGTCAGGGTGAGCATTTTGAATTTAACTCTGTTGTGAATGGGGAGCCAGTGAAGGGACTCACAGAGAGGTGCAGCAGAAACAGAACATTGAGAGAGGTGGATTAGCCTGGCAGATGCATTTTGGATGGATTGGAGGGGAGAGAGGGAGGCCGGTTAGTAAGTTGTTACAGTAGTCAAGTCGGGAAATTACCAGGGAGTGGATTAGCTGTTTAGTAGTTTCAGCACTTAGAAACGGATGAATTTTGGAGATATTGCGTAGGTGGTTGCGGCAGGATGTGGGGAATGAAGAACAGATTTGAGTCAAGCGTGACTCCGTGGCAGCGGACTTGGGATGATGGGGAGATAGTGGTGCCGCCAACAGTGATAGAAAAATTAGAAACTGGAGTAGAGTTAGAGGGGGGAATTAGAAGTAGTTCGGTCTTGGACATGTTTATTCTTAGGAGGTGAGAGGCCATCCAGGAGGAAATGCCAGATAAGCAGTCGCTGATGTGAGAATTGACAGAAGGAGAGAGTGCAGGGTTGGAAAGGTAGATCTGGGTATCATCAGCATAGAGATGATAGCTGAAGCCATAGCTGTTGATAAGTTTACCCAGTGAAGAAGTGTAAATAGAGAAGAGTAGAGGACCCAGGACAGAGCCTTGAGGTACTCTAACAGACAGATGCAAAAGAGAGGAGGAGTCACCAGCAAAAGAGACGGAGAAGGATCTGTTAGAGAGATAAGAGTGGATCCAGGACAGGGCAGTGTCACAGACCCCAATAGAGCTTAGAGTCCGTAGGAGAAGGGGATGGTCAACAGTGTCAAAGGCAGCAGAGAGGTCAAGTAAGATGAGTATAGAGTAGTAGCCTTTGTTTTTAGCAGAAAGGAGATCATTCGTAACCTTAGTGAGGGCAGTCTCAGTTGAGTGTTGGGGACGGAAGTCAGATTGCAGGGGGTTGAGCAATGAGTTGGAGGACAGGAATTGGGTTAGGCAATCGAAAACTAGTTTTTCAAGGAATTTTGAAGCTAGTGGGAGCAATGATATAGTGCGGTAGTTTGCAGGGGAGTTAGGGTCAAGGGAGGGTTTTTTGAGGATGGGGGTGAAATTTGCATGTTTGAAGGAGGCAGGGAATGAGCCGGTAGAAAGGCATAGGTTGAATATGTGAGTAAGAGCCGGAGTGAGGGTGGGAGACAGAGGAGGAATTATATGTGAAGGAATAGGGTCAAGTGGGCAGGTAGTGAGGTGTGAGGAAGACAAAAGGGAAGCCACTACACTCTCAGTGGTTGGGAGGAGGATGCAGAGAGTGGCAGAGGGGGTGACTGGGAGCGAAGTTGGGAGAATGCAGGTTTGTGTTAGGATGTTTCTTCGGATAGCAAGTGTTTTATTGAAAAAATAGTAAGCAAGGTCTTGAGCACTGAATGCAGATGATGGGGGTGGTGCAGGTAGATAGAGGAGAGAGTTGAAAATGGAGAAGAGTATTTTAGGGTTTGAAGAGTGAGTGGATATAAGAGAAGAGAAGTATATTTGCTTAGCTAAGCGAAGGGCAGAGGTGTAAGAGTAAAGAATGAACTTATAGTGCAGGAAATCGGGTTCAGAGCGGGATTTCCTCCAGGCACGTTCAGCAGTGCGTGAGCATTTTTGTAGGTAGCGTGTTTGTTGGGAGTGCCAGGGCTGGAACTGATGACGTGGGGCTTTGCGAAATTGGGACGGAGCGAGAGTGTCAAGTGTAGAGGAGAGAGTATTGTTATAGTGGGTTATAGCAAGGTCAGGGCAGGGTATCATGGAAGTGTGGGAGAGGCGTATGTGAATAAGATTGAAGAATTGGGGAGGGTCCACAGTGTGCAGATTTCTACTGGTGCGGGGGCGAGAGGGGGAAGTAGGTTTAGCATCTATATTAGGATTAAAGGTGAGCAGATGGTGGTCTGAAATGGGAAATGGTCGACAGGCAACATCAGAGAGAGAGCAGAGATAGGAGAAAACCAGATAAATCGAGTGTCCGTCACGATGGGTAGGGAATAGGGTGGATTGTGAGAGAAGTTTAGAGGCAGCAGGGGCAGATGGGTTGTCAATAGGGATGTTGAAGTCCCCCAGAATTAGGGTAGGTGTATTTGTAGAGAGAAAGTGAGGAAGCCAGGCAGCAAAGTTGTCAAGGAATTGGGAGGTTGGTCCAGGGGGCGATAGATAACTGCCACTCTGAGAGAGAGGGGTGAGAACAGGCGGATGCAGTGGACCTCAAAGGAAGAAAAGGAGAGATATGGACATGGAGATAGGTACTGATAGGAGCAGGAGAGGGAGAGTAAGATGCCAACACAGCCACCATGTCTCTCACCTGACCTAGGTGTGTGGCTAAAGTGAAGACCACCATGAGTGAGAGCAGCAATGGAAGCAGTGTCAGAGGAAGATAGCCAGGTTTCAGTAATTGCTAAAAGGTTTAAAGCGTTGGAAACAAACAGGTCGTGAACTGTTTGCACTGTGTGTTAATAGAGATGAGATTGTTGGTATTACGTGACCTAGAATTTTTGCTGTGGGAGGCGGAGTGAACGTGTAAATGTGTGGTGATTGCTGCAGGGCCAGGGTTAGGAGAGACATCAACAGCAAGCAGTAGTAGCAGTGAGAGTGACAGAAGGTGAGAGTGAGATTTGTAGGAGCGCGAATGACTAGACACAGAAGAGTTAGATGGGGAAGTGTTTCTAAGGAAACAGAGTAGTTCATGAGAGGACAGCATAGGGGTTAAGAGAAGGGAGGGTGAGATGTGGATAGTGTGGGGATTGTTGTTGTAGGGACATGCAGTGATTTTTAGGAGAAGGGCAGACAGAGAGAGCAGAAAAGACATGAAGAGCATTCTGTAGGTGTATAGTTATTAAGTTTACCTGTTAGTTGGTCTGCAGTTTCAACCTCCAGTTTCTTACTCCAGTGAGTAACTTTTAATCAAAGAGCCACTTTAGACTCAGAGAGCCAAGGCTCAAATGAGCTTATGGCTTGCAATATGTAGTAATGAGTGTAATGGAATAATTCTGTCCAGCTGATTAAAAGAAGTTGGGCTAGCCAGGAATTACACACTTGCAAATTAGAGGGGGGGAGGGTGGCAGGATGCATTACAATTATACAAAGTATATGATAAAATGATTACAGGTAGACAAGATGGAGACCTTTAGGGAGGTGCTAAGTAATTTATTCTTGAAGGCAAAGTAATGTAGCCTTGCCACTACATCTCTAGGTTTGTCCATTGCTATGGATCTGGGTCTTGCCACTCTGTGGGTCCTATCCATCATGAGATCACTATCTGAAGCCTCCATTACAATTTCTTTAAAGAGTTCTTTTAAGTAGGGTTCTATATCCTGGGGTTGAACCATTTCTGGAATGCCCCTAATGCGGACATAATTCCTCCGGGATCTATCTTCTAGATCTGCCAATTTCCTTTCCATATCCAACATTTGCGTAGAAATGGATTCTGTATAGGACAGTAGGTTAGAATGGTCGACAATTAGATCTTCCTGCTTTCTTTCCAACGCGTCCGTTCTATCGTCTATGTCCTTTTTTAATTCCGCTGTGGATTTATCTAATCTTTTTGTTAAAGAGTTGTGGTGCCCTTCCAACAAAGCTGTGATGGTTTTAACTAAGGCTGGATGAGCTTCCAAGCTAGCGGCTGAACGAGATAAAGTTTCTTATTGTTTTGTCTGGAATAGAGTTAGAGTCTGAGTTATCATCTTCTGAGGCACCCTGATGGGTAGAGGGGGTGAAATGGTAATGTTCTAACACAGATTTTTTTCTGTGAGCCAGACTTCTTCGGGCTTCTTCTTTTGGCTGTGTGACATTGCTAAACCGTTGATGTAAGAAGCCACTCGTGCCCCACTCGTGCCCCCTGTATATAAGAGCTCAGTGGTAGCCTAATCCAGATGAAAAGCCTCCTATGTTATAGAGTATGGGTGCCAGGGAGGTTTAACCAGTATTTGATTTCACATTTAGCTGTAGCTGGGTAGCTAGGGATATGTATCCCTCCTAAGCATGGATTCATGGATTCAGGACTAACAAAAGGAAAATCCCTGCACCCCCTTCCAAGGTAAAAGCCATTTAAGGCGACATGAAGGGCAAGAAGAAAAAGAAAATAAAGGCCTCTCAGTTGTGGCGTAATTAGCTTTCTCACTTAATTAGCTTTCTCTCACAGAGTGCAGAGTATTGGTGTTGTCTGTGTGTTGGGACTTTACTGGCAGGTCACTCACATGTTCCCAGTTCATCTAGGCTGCAAGCTGTAGGAGAATGGCGCCAATCTAGCACTCAATCCACATAGTGCCAGGCTCACCTAGAGTCCAGGATGTTCTGTTGCTCCGGAGTGGAGCCCCGATCCTCCGGAGTGGCTCTGCTAGGTGGGTCTCAGTGGAGGAGTCACTTAAAGTCTGTATTTAAGGCCCAAAAGGGCTGGGCCGAGGGTATGAGGCCTAGTAGGGGCCTTCCGCATGGGGTAGCGTTGTCCCTCAACGTGTCAGCAGTAAGTGGGTCAAGTGTCTCACAGACCAGGTGTAGAACGGATGTGCTTCTTACCCACATGCCTGCTTGGTTCTATGTCCCTCAGTGGTCCCGATCCTATAGAGTAGCTGCGTGGGTCGATGGATCGTTAGCAGGCTGCATCCGCCAGCCTGGCCCCAGGAGAGCTGTGCAGCAGTGAAGCTCAGGCCCAAAACAGTGGGCAGGATGTAAAAGCGGCTATATGGCTGCCGCGAATGATGTCTTCGTCGTTCCGATAGTTGTCCCCTCAGGTGAGGCCCACTTCCGCGTAGGCCGTAAAAACCGCTGTGTTTTCTAGCCGGCGGGAGATGCACTCGTCACGGGTGGACCTTCAGGCGGCCTCTAAGTGCAGTTGGAGTATTCCTAGTTGGGTCAGGAACTCTTTTTAGGCAGGTAATATAACCCAGAAAAAAATCTTAAACTCTAGGCTTGTCTCAAGAGCTCTTGAGGAACTCGTCTGCCCTGTTAGGCTGTCCGGCTCCGCCCCCCTCCCCCCTAGTTGCTGAAGATTTTTGTGCACACACTCTGCACAGTGATTGTTTTAGTAATACTCTCTCCAGTGAACCTGGTTAACAAATCTTGTAGTTTGTAGCCGGTGCCTCTTTTTCCCTGCATATGTTTGGAGAACTGTTTCACTAATAGCGTGCTACTATCATAAGCATGTGACAGGCTAGCCCCTTGCCAGTCTGATCTTTCACAGATTAACTTTTAGTCTGATTTATTCGATCATGGACACTGCTCTAAGAAGGTATATTTGTTGAAGTAACACATTAAACCATAGCCTTATGGTGCTGCTTATTTATTGTGCTTAGACTGACTTTTGTGGTTTTATGACTATATGTCTGTGTTCTAGTTGTGATTTGTTTTTTTTAATGTGTGTATATTTGTTTTTTATCCCACCTGATGTGTACGCTAATAACTATTTAAGAATTGAATAAATGTATATATTTTTTCAAAAGAGTGCTGAAATCCCTTTTTTTGAGCAAGACTTTAATCTGTCTTGTCCATATCTTTCTTATATGTTTTTGAATATTTGCATTTATAATGGTCTGCACCATTGCTGCTTAGTGTGAATTTATGGACAGTAAATTGAACTTTTGTGAGCAGGTTTTATGATCTAATTTAGAGGCATTATATCTCTCTCCACATTTTCCTTTTTAGAATAATAAATACATTAACTTCCATTTGATTAATCAGTATGGTAGATAAGGAGACAGTCCATTCAATCAATCCTTGATAATAAATATATGTATTGTCAATATGATATACATGGACATTAAGAGAAAGATTTAACATGAGGGGAATGTCCCGATCAGTTGCAGGCTTGTTAATTTGATTCTGCAACTGATATTTATGAAGCAGCGGTTTAAATTGTTTCCTTTATAAACCCTTTTGCCAACTTGGATTTGTTGATTGAAAACCACCCTGGATTTATTTGGCTGGGGTGATTGTCAAGCCTTACTCTCACTTAGTTTGTTGCACGATGGTAGAGGGGTAAATATGGGGAACATATGCGCCCCAAATTCTGCGATAGAATGTGGACAGATTTACCACATGTGAATCCTGTCCGTTCACAGAATGATACATTTTGGCCGAAGTATAATAATGATTTGTACAAATGTTTATATGACCGTGTATTGCATTTATATTAAGGATTTTGTTTATGTTTGGTTTTTGCTTAGCAGCAAATTTGAGCTGTTTGGTGCTACCATATTAATGGCATGGGGGTCTTATTTAATGTCTGGTTTGTGTTGACTTATGTCTGATGTGATCAAAATACAAGAATGTTTTAAATCCAGTGTGTGCCTACTTATGTGTAGAGCTGCAACAACTAATCAATATAATCGATAATGAAAATAGTTGTCAATGAATCTCATTATCGATTAGTTGGTCTGCGATTAGTTAGTTTGCGCACAGCACTAGCTGCTTCACTCCGATGAGCTCCTACACATGGTATTGTGTTTAATGGTTATGTCCTTGGCCTAAAGGACATTTACAGACCTTTACTTTTCACTTTTTAAGACAGTAAAAGTCTCTTTTTAAGATAACAACTACTCCTGGCTTATGTGGATTAGACCACCTGTGCAGCCCAGAAATAAGAGGAGTCATCATTTGGATTGTTTATATTAAATCTGTTTTTTTGGGAACATACTTTGTATGGTATATTGCCCAACGTATTATTTACCCTAAGCCCTAGATCACTGGTTTTCAAACCTGTCCTCAGGCCTCCCTAACAGGTCACATTTTGAGGATATCTGAACTAGAGCACAAGTGAAACAATCATATGATTAGTAAACTAACGGCTAGATTACGAGTTTTGCGTTATGAGCGGCTCGGTACTAACTTGCAAGTTATTTCCAACCGCTCACCTCCCTATAGCGCTGCTATTACAGGTTTTGCAAAAACCCCGGCGTCAGCAGGCAATATGGCAGCGTTGAGCAAAATTGAGCTCCATACCGCACACAAATACCAGCGCTGCTTTGAGCTGGTTTTACGTGCTTGTGCGCGATTTCCCCATAGACATCAATGGGGAGAACCGGCTAAAAAAAGCCTAACACCTGCAATAAAGGAGCGTAAAGCTCCATAACGCAGCCCCATTGATTCCTATGGGGAAAGAAAAGTTATGTTTACACCTAACACCCTAACATAAACCCCGAGTCTAAACACCTAAGGGCTATTAAATTAGGTGTAATTAGTTTAAATATTTGATAATTTTTTTTTTTTTTTGTGTAATTTAGTGTTTATATTTTTCTTCTGTTAAGTGTGATCAGTCCACGGGTCATCATTACTTCTGGGATATTACTCCTCCCCAACAGGAAGTGCAAGAGGATTCACCCAGCAGAGCTGCACACAGCTCCCCCCCTCTACGTCACCCCCAGTCATTCTCTTGCACCCAACGACTAGATAGGATGTGTGAGAGGACTATGGTGATTATACTTAGTTTTATATCTTCAATCAAAAGTTTGTTATTTTAAAATAGCACCGGAGTGTGTTATTACCTCTCTGGCAGAGTTTGAAGAAGAATCTACCAGAGTTTTTGCTATGATTTTAGCCGGAGTAGTTAAGATCATATTGCTGTTTCTCGGCCATCTGAGGAGAGGTAAACTTCAGATCAGGGGACAGCGGGCAGATGAATCTGCATAGAGGTATGTAGCAGCTTTTATTTTCTGACAATGGAATTGATGAGAAAATCCTGCCATACCGATATAATGTCATGTATGTATATTTTACACTTCAGTATTCTGGGGAATGGTACTTCACTAGAATTACACTGTAAGAAGTTCATAAAGCTGTTTAATAACTAGAAATTATGTTTAACGTTTTTGCTGGAATGTAAAATCGTTTTCATTTGCTGAGGTACTGAGTGAATAAATGTTTGGGCACTATTTTTCCACTTGGCAGTTGCTTAATCTTTTTTCTGACAGTTTCTGTTCTCTCTCACTGCTGTGTGTGAGGGGGAGGGGCCGTTTTTTGGCGCTTTTGCTACGCATCAAATATTTCAGTCAGCAGCTCATTGTATTTCCTGCATGATCCGGTTCATCTCTACAGAGCTCAGGGGTCTTCAAAACTTATTTTGAGGGAGGT
The DNA here is from genome assembly GCF_027579735.1 of Bombina bombina. NCBI lineage: Eukaryota > Metazoa > Chordata > Amphibia > Anura > Bombinatoridae > Bombina > Bombina bombina. Next base: position 913,404,069 of record NC_069502.1, on the reverse strand, counting down.
AATTTCTCTCAGCAGAGCTGTGAGAATTATAGTGGACTGAGATAAAAAACGTTTATTCTGTAATTTGTTTCCTGCTTTCAGAATTTGTTATCTTTGCTAATGGGATTAAACCTTTGCTAAAGTTGTGTTGTTTACACTATAACTGTTTTCAATTTATTAATTTTCAACTGTCATAGATCTTCTGTGCTTCTTAAAGGCACAGTACGTTTTTAATTTTATTCTAATTGAATTGTATTCCAAGTTGCAAGTTTATTTGCTAGTGTGTTAAACATGTCTGATTCAGAGGATGATACCTGTGTCATTTGTTGCAATGCCAAAGTGGAGCCCAATAGAAATTTATGTACTAACTGTATTGATGCTACTTTAAATAAAAGTCAATCTGTACAAATTGAACAAATTTCACCAAACAACGAGGGGAGAGTTATGCCGACTAACTCGCCTCACGTGTCAGTACCTGCATCTCCCGATCGGGAGGTGCGTGATATTGTAGCGCCGAGTACATCTGGGCGGCCATTACAAATCACATTACAGGATATGGCTACTGTTATGACTGAAGTTTTGGCTAAATTACCAGAACTAAGAGGTAAGCGTGATCACTCTGGGGTGAGAACAGAGTGCGCTGATAATATTAGGGCCATGTCAGACACTGCGTCACAGGTGGCAGAACATGAGGACGGAGAACTTCATTCTGTGGGTGACGGTTCTGATCCTAACAGACTGGATTCAGATATTTCAAATTTATAAATTTAAACTGGAAAACCTCCGTGTATTACTAGGGGAGGTGTTAGCGGCTCTGAATGATTGTAACACAGTTGCAATACCAGAGAAAATGTGTAGGTTGGATAAATATTTTTGCGGGGGGGTACCGGCGAGAGTACTGAGGTTTTTCCTATACCTAAGAGACTTACTGAAATTGTTACTAAGGAGTGGGATAGACCCGGTGTGCCGTTCTCACCCCCCTCCGATATTTAGAAAAATGTTTCCAATAGACGCCACCACACGGGACTTATGGCAAACGGTCCCTAAGGTGGAGGAGAGCAGTTTCTACTTTAGCTAAGCGTACCACTATCCCGGTGGAGGATAGCTGTGCTTTTTCAGATCCAATGGATAAAAAATTAGAGGGTTACCTTAAGAAAATGTTTGTTCAACAAGGTTTTATATTGCAACCCCTTGCATGCATTGCACCCGATCACGGCTGCAGCGGCATTCTGGATTGAGTCTCTGGAAGAGAACATTAGTTCAGCTACTCTGGACGACATTACGGACAGGCTTAGAGTCCTTAAACTAGCTAATTCATTCATTTCGGAGGCCGTAGTACATCTTACTAAACTTACGGCGAAGAATTCAGGATTCGCCATTCAGGCACGCAGGGCGCTGTGGCTAAAATCCTGGTCAGCTGATGTTACTTCTAAGTCTAAATTGCTTAATATACCTTTCAAAGGGCAGACCTTATTCGGGGCCCGGGTTGAAAGAGATTATCGCTGACATTACAGGAGGTAAAGGCCATGCCCTGCCTCAGGACAAAGCCAAAGCTAAGGCTAGACAGTCTAATTTTCGTTCCTTTCGTAATTTCAAAGCTGGAGCAGCATCAACTTCCTCTGCACCAAAACAGGAAGGAGCCGTTGCTCGCTACAGACAAGGCTGGAAACCTAACCAGTCCTGGAACAAGGGCAAGCAGACCAGGAAACCTGCTGCTGCCCCTAAAACAGCATGAATTGAGGGCCCCCGATCCGGGATCGGATCTAGTGGGGGGCAGACTTTCTCTCTTCGCCCAGGCTTGGGCAAGAGATGTCCAGGATCCCTGGGCGCTAGAGATAATATCTCAGGGATACCTTCTGGACTTCAAATACTCTCCTCCAAGAGAGAGATTTTCATCTGTCAAGGTTGTCAACAATCCAGACAAAGAAAGAGGCGTTTCTACGCTGCGTACAAGAGCTCTTGTTAATGGGAGTAATCCATTCCTGTTCCACGATCGGAACAGGGACAGGGGGTTTTACCTCAAATCTGTTTGTGGTTCCCAAAAAGAGGGAACTTTCAGACCAATCTGGACTTAAAGATCCTAAACAAATTCCTAAGAGTTCCATCGTTCAAGATGGAGACTATTCGGACAATTTTACCTATGATCCAAGAGGGTCAGTACATGACCACTGTAGATTTAAAAGATGCCTACCTTCACATACCGATTCACAAAGATCATTACCGGTACCTAAGGTTTGCCTTCCTAGACAGGCATTACCAGTTTGTGGCTCTTCCATTCGGATTGGCTACAGCTCAAGAATCTTCACAAAGGTTCTGGGGTGCTCTTCTGGCGGGTACTAAGACCGCAGGGGAATCTCGGTAGCTCCATACCTAGACGACATTCTGATTCAAGCTTCAAGCTTATCAAACTGCCCAAGTCTCATACAGAGTTAGTACTGGCATTTCTAAGGTCACATGGATGGAAGGTGAACGAAAAGAAAAGTTCACTCGTTCCACTCACAAGAGTTCCTTTCCTGGGGACTCTTATAGATTCTGTAGAAATGAAGATTTACCTGACAGAGGACAGGCTAACAAGACTTCAAAGTGCTTGCCGCACCCTTCATTCCATTCACACCCGTCAGTGGCTCAATGCATGGAGGTAATCGGCTTAATGGTAGCGGCAATGGACATAGTACCCTTTGCACGCTTACACCTCAGACCACTGCAACTATGCATGCTAAGTCAGTGGAATGGGGATTACTCAGACTTATCTCCTTCTCTGAATCTGGATCAAGAGACCAGAAATTCTCTTCTATGGTGGCTTTCTCGGCCACATCTGTCCAGGGGGATGCCATTCAGCAGACCAGACTGGACAATTGTAACAACAGACGCCAGCCTTCTAGGTTGGGGTGCCGTCTGGAATTCTCTGAAGGCTCAGGGACAATGGAGTCAGGAGGAGAGTCTCCTGCCAATAAACATTCTGGAATTGAGAGCAGTTCTCAATGCCCTCCTGGCTTGGCCCCAGTTGACAACTTCGGGGGTTCATCAGGTTTCAGTCGGACAACATCACGACTGTAGCTTACATCAACCATCAGGGAGGGACAAGAAGCTCCCTAGCTATGATGGAAGTATCAAAGATAATTCGCTGGCAGAGTCTCACTCTTGCCACCTGTCAGCAATCCACATCCCGGGAGTGGAGAACTGGGAGGCGGATTTCTTAAGTCGTCAGACTTTTCATCCGGGGGAGTGGGAACTCCATCCGGAGGTCTTTGCCCAAATACTTCGACGTTGGGGCAAACCAGAGATAGATCTCATGGCGTCTCGACAGAACGCCAAGCTTCTCGTTACGGGTCCAGATCCAGGGATCCAGGAGCAGCCCTGATAGATGCCCTGACAGCACCTTGGGACTTCAGGATGGCTTACGTGTTTCCACCCTTCCCGATGCTTCCTCGATTGATTGCCAGAATCAAACAAGAGAGAGCATCAGTGATTCTAATAGCTCCTGCGTGGCCACGCAGGACTTGGTATGCAGACCTGGTGGACATGTCATCCTGTCCACCTTGGTCTCTACCTCTGAAACAGGACCTTCTGATACAGGGTCCCTTCAAACATCAAAATCTAACTTCTCTGAAGCTGACTGTTTGGAAATTGAACGCTTGATTTATCAAGACGTGGGTTTTTCTGAGTCAGTTATTGATACCTTAATACAGGCTAGGAAGCCTGTTACCAGAAAGATTTACCATAAGATATGGCGTAAATACCTATATTGGTGTGAATCCAAAGGTTACTCTTGGAGTAAGGTTAGGATTCCTAGGATAATGTCTTTTCTACAAGAAGGTTTAGAAAAGGGGTTTAATCTGCTAGTTCATTAAAGGGACAGATTTCAGCTCTGTCCATTCTGTTACACAAAACGTCTGTCAGAAGTTCCTGACGTCCAGGCTTTTTGTCAGGCTTTGGCCAGGATTAAGCCTGTGTTTAAAACTGTTGCTCCACCATGGAGTTTAAACCTTGTTCTTAATGTTTTACAGGGCGTTCCGTTTGAACCCCTTCATTCCATTGATATAAAGTTGTTATCTTGGAAAGTTCTATTTTTAATGGCTATTTCCTCGGCTCGAAGAGTCTCTGAATTATCAGCCTTACATTGTAATTCTCCTTATTTGATTTTTCATTCGGATAAGGTAGTTCTGCGTACTAAACCTGGGTTCTTACCTAAGGTAGTTACTAACAGGAATATCACTCAAGAGATTGTTGTTCCTTCCTTGTGCCCAAATCCTTCTTCGAAGAAGGAACGTCTACTGCACAACCTGGATGTAGTCCGTGCTCTAAAATTTTACTTACAGGCAACTAAGGAATTTCGACAAACGTCTTCTCTGTTTGTCGTTACTCTGGGCAGAGGAGAGGTCAAAAAGCTTCTGCTACCTCTCTTTCTTTTTGGCTTCGTAGCATAATTCGTTTAGCTTATGAGACTGCTGGACAGCAGCCTCCTGAAAGAATTACAGCTCATTCTACTAGAGCTGTGGCTTCCACTTGGGCCTTCAAGAATGAGGCCTCTGTTGAGCAGATTTGCAAGGCTGCAACTTGGTCTTCGCTTCATACTTTTTCCAAATTTTACATATTTGACACTTTTGCTTCATCGGAGGCTATTTTGGGAGAAAGGTTCTTCAGGCAGTGGTTCCTTCTGTATAAAGAGCCTGCCTATCCCTCCCGTCATCCGTGTACTTTTGCTTTGGTATTGGTATCCCAGAAGTAATGAGGACCCGTGGACTGATCACACTTAACAGAAGAAAACATAATTTATGCTTACCTGATAAATTCCTTTCTTCTGTAGTGTGATCAGTCCACGGCCCGTCCTGTTTTTAAGGCAGGTAAATATTTTTTAATTTATACTCCAGTCACCACTTCACCCTTGCCTTTTCCTTTCTCGTTGGTCCTTGGTCGAATGACTGGGGGTGACGTAGAGGGGGGGAGCTGTGTGCAGCTCTGCTGGGTGAATCCTCTTGCACTTCCTGTTGGGGAGGAGTAATATCCCAGAAGTAATGATGACCCGTGGACTGATCACACTACAGAAGAAAGGAATTTATCAGGTAAGCATAAATTATGTTTTTGTAATTTAGTTAATTGTATTTAATTAATGTAATTGATTTAATTGTAGCGTAAGGTTAGGTGTTAGTGTAAGACAGGTTAGGTTTTATTTAAAAGGTAAATTTGTATTTATTTTAACTAGGTAGTTATTAAATAGTTAATAACTATTTATTAACTAGTCTACCTAAACTTAAACTTAACTGTGAAATAAAAATAAAACCTAAGATAGATACAATGTAACTATTAGTTATATTGTAGCTAGCTTAGGTTTTATTTTACAGTTAAGTATTTAGTTTTAAATAGAAATAATTTTGGTATTAATTGTAATTTTTATTTAGATTTATTTTAATTATGTTAAAGTTAGTGGTGTTAGGGTTAGACTTAGGGTTAGGTTTAGGGGTTAATAACTTTAGTATAGTGGCGGTGACATTGGGGCGGCAGATTAGGGGTTAATAAGTATAATGTAGGTGGCGGCGACATTGGGGTGGCGGATTAGGGGTTAATGAGTATAATGTAGGTGGCGGCAGATTAAGGGTTAATAAGTGTAGGTAGGTGGCGGCGACATTGGGGGCGGCAGATTAGAGGTTAATAAGTCCCATTGAAAAAGGACTTTTAGAAAGCTGCGGTAGTTACGTTGCGTTACTGCCAAAAAAGTGTTCGGGTACAGCTATACCTGCAGAACTCGTAATACCAGCCGTAGTGAAAAAGCAGCGTTATGAGGCTTTTTCACCATAACACGAAACTCGTAATCTAGCCGATAGTTATTTTACCTGCTCTCATCCAAGGTAATCCTGAATACCTGGCCTGTTGGGGAGGCGGAGGCCTGAGGAAAGGTTTGAAAACCAGTGTCCTAGATTGATGGGATTTGTTATTTGAATTGATGTGCCGAATTATCTGTTTGTATAATTATTACCTGTTTGCTTGCTATTGCTGATAATGGGCCAGATTACGTGCAAACACCACCAGAAGCAACTTAGCTTGTATAATACAAGTTGAAAGTAAATGGTTTGCGCACTAGTAAACACCTAACCCAATATATCTATTTTTCTGTCGGTCTATCTATCTATCTATCTATCTATCAATGTATCTATCTATCTATCTATCTCTCTATATATACACACACAAATTTAGACACACACACACACATGCAATATAGCCATTTCCATTCAAACACCTTTTCATATACCTTTTAACCCTTATACAAAATTGTGTAATATAGTGTACATATGAATGTGACACTTTATTTTAATGTATTTATGTTGTGTTTGGTGCACATTTATTTTTAGCCCGAGCCCTTTATTCAAGGTCTTCAGTCTTGCTAACCAGACAAGTGCAAATTTAGGCCTAGATTTGGAGTTTGGCGGTAGCCGTGAAAACCAGCGTTAGAGGCTCCTAACGCTGGTTTTAGGCTACCTCCGGTATTTGGAGTCATTAAAAAAAGGGTCTAACGCTCACTTTTCAGCCGCGACTTTTCCATACCGCAGATCCCCTTACGTAAATTGCGTATCCTATCTTTTCAATGGGATTTTTCTAACTCCGGTATTTAGAGTCGTGTCTGAAGTGAGCGTTAGAATTCTAACGACAAAACTCCAGCCGCAGAAAAAAGTCAGTAGTTAAGAGCTTTCTGGGCTACGCCGGTTCATAAAGCTCTTAACTACTGTACTCTAAAGTACACTAACACCCATAAACTACCTATGTACCCCTAAACCGAGGTCCCCCCACATCGCTGCCACTCGATTAAATTTTTTTAACCCCTAATCTGCCGACTGCCACCTACGTTATATTTATGTATCCCCTAATCTGCTGCCCCTAACACCGCCGGACCCGTATATTATATTTTGTAATCCCTAACCTGCCCCCCACTATGTCGCAGCCAGCTACCTACAATAATTAACCCCTAATCTGCCGACCGCAAAGTGCTGCCACCTACGTTATACTTATGTACCCCTAATCTGCTGCCCCTAACACCGCCGACCCCTATATTATATTTATTAACCCCTAATCTGCCCCCCTCAACGTCGCCTCCACTTGCCCTACACTTATTAACCCCTAATCTGCGAGCGGACCGCAACCGCTATTATTATAAAGTTATTAACCCCTAATCCGCCTCACTAACCCTATAATAAATAGTATTAACCCCTAATCTGCCCTCCCTAACATCGCCGACCACCTAACCTTCAAACATTAACCCCTAATCTGCCGACTGGAGCTCACCGCTATTCTAATAAATGTATTAACCCCTAAAGCTAAGTCTAACCCTAACACTAACACCCCCTAAGTTAAATATAATTTTAATCTAACCAAATAAATTAACTCTTATTAAATAAATTATTGCTATTTAAAGCTAAATACTTACCTGTAAAATAAATCCTAATATAGCTACAATATAAATTATAATTATATTAGTTATTTGTAGGTATTCGTATTTAATTAATTTATTGATAGTGTAGTGTTAGGTTTAATTGTAGGTAATTGTAGGTATTTTATTTAATTAATTTATTGATAGTGTAGTGTTAGATTTATTTTACAGGTAACTTTGTATTTATTTTAACCAGGTACAATAGCTATTAAATAGTTAAGAACTATTTAATAGCTAAAATAAATTACAAATTTACCTGTAAAATAAATCCTAACCTAAGTTACAATTAAACCTAACACTACACTATCAATAAATTAATTAAATAAAATACCTACAATTTCCTACAATTAAACCTAACACTACACTATCAATAAATTAATTAAATACAATACCTACAAATAACTACAATGAAATAAACTAACTAAAGTACAAAAAATAAAAAAGAACTAAGTTACAAAAAAAATAAAAAAATATTTACAAACATAAGAAAAATATTACAACAATTTTAAACTAATTACACCTACTCTAAGCCCCCTAATAAAATAACAAAGCCCCCCCCCAAAAAATGCCCTACCCTATTCTAGATTACTAGTTCAAAGCTCTTTTACCTTACCAGCCCTGAACAGGGCCCTTTGCGGGGCATGCCCCAAGAAGTTCAGCTCTTTTGCCTGTAAAAAAAAAAACATACAATATCCCCCCCAACATTACAACCCACCACCCACATACCCCTAATCTAACCAAACCCCCTTAAATAAACCTAACACTAAGCCCCTGAAGATCTCCCTACCTTGAGTCGTCTTCACCCAGCCGAGCCAAATTCCTTTAAATAACGGTTCCTTTAAATAACGTCATCCAAGATGGCGTCCCTCGAATTCGATTGGCTGATAGGATTCTATCAGCCAATCGGAATTAAGGTAGGAATATTCATGATTGGCTGATCCAATCGGATTGAACTTGATCTGATTGGCTGATTCCATCAGCTAATCAGAATATTCCTACCTTAATTCCGATTGGGCTGATAGAATCCTATCAGCCAATCGGAATTCGAGGGACGCCATCTTGGATGACGTCATTTTAAAGGAACCGTCATTCGTCGTTTCAGTCGTCGGCCAGGATGGATGTTCCGCGTCGGAGGTCCTTCAGGATCCTGCCGCTCCGCTCCGGATGGATGACGATAGAAGATCCCGCTTGGATGAAGACTTCAATCGGATGGAAGACCTCTTCTGCTCCGCTTGGATGAAGACTTCTAACGGATGGAGGACCTCTTCTTGCTCCGCTTGGATGAAGAATTTGGCTCGGCTGGGTGGAGACGACTCAAGGTCGGGAGATCTTCAGGGGCTTAGTGTTAGGTTTATTTACGGGGGGGTTTGGGTTAGATTAGGGGTATGTGGGTGGTGGGTTGTAATGTTGGGGGGGGTATTGTATGTTTTTTTTTACAGGCAAAAGAGCTGAACTTCTTGGGGCATGCCCCGCAAAGGGCCCTGGTCAGGGCTGGTAAGGTAAAAGAGCTTTGAACTTTAGTAATTTAGAATAGGGTAGGGCCATTTTTTTATTTTGGGGGGCTTTGTTATTTTTATTAGGGGGCTTAGAGTAGGTGTAATTAGTTTAAAATTGTTGTAATATTTTTCTTATGTTTGTAAATATTTTTTTATTTTTTGTAACTTAGTTCTTTTTTATTTTTTGTACTTTAAGATAGTTTATTTCATTGTAGTTATTTGTAGGTATTGTATTTAATTTATTTATTGATAGTGTAGTGTTAGGTTTAATTGTAGATAATTATAGGTATTTTATTTAATTAATTTATTGATAGTGTAGTGTTAGGTTTAATTGTAACTTAGGTTAGGATTTATTTTACAGGTTAATTTTGTAATTATTTTAACTATTTTAGCTATTAAATAGTTCTTAACTATTTAATAGCTATTGTACTTGGTTAAAATAAATACAAAGTTACCTGTAAAATAAATATTAATCCTAAAATAGCTATAATATAATTATAATTTATATTGTAGCTATATTAGGATTTATTTTACAGGTAAGTATTTATCTTTAAATAGGAATAATTTATTTAATAAGAGTTAATTAATTTCGTTTAGATTAAAATTATATTTAATTTAGGGGGGTGTTAGTGTTAGGGTTAGACTTAGCTTTAGGGGGTAATACATTTATTAGAATAGCGGTGAGCTCCAGTCGGCAGATTAGGGGGATAATAATTGAAGTTAGGTGTCGGCGATGTTAGGGAGGGCAGATTAGGGGTTTAATACTATTTATTATAGGGTTAGTGAGGCGGATTAGGGGTTAATAACTTTATTATGATAGCGGTGCGGTGCCGGTCGGCAGATAGGGGTTAATAAGTGTAGGCAGGTGGGAGGCGACGTTGTGGGGGGCAGATTAGTGGTTAATAAATATAATATAGGGTCGGCGGTGTTAGGGGCAGCAGATTAGGGGGTACATAAGGATAATGTAAGTAGCGGCAGATTAGGGGTTAAAATAATATGCAGGGGTCAGCGATAGCGGGGGGCGGCAGATTAGGGGTTAATAAGTGTAAGGCTAGGGTTTTAGACTCGGGGGTACATGTTAGGGTGTTAGGTGCAGACGTAGGAAGTGTTTCCCATAGCAAACAATGGGGCTGCGTTAGGAGCTGAAACGCGGCTTTTTTGCAGGTGTTTGGTTTTTTTTCAGCTCAAACAGCCCCATTGTTTCCTTTGGGTAGAATCTGTGCACGAGCACGTTTTTGAGGCTGGCGCGTCCGTAAGCAACCTCTGGTATCGAGATTGAAGCTGCGTTAAATATGCTCTACGCTCCCTTTTTTGGAGCCTACGCAGCCTTTATGTGGACTTCTCAATACCAGAGTTATTTTTATGGTGCGGCCAGAAAAAAGCCGGCGTTAGCTACGTGGGTCCTTACCGACAAAACTCTAAATCTAGCCGTTAGATTGCGCTTGGTGGTACGTGTGTTTGCTTTAACTTGTAATACGCAAGCAAGTAAGCATGGTTGCAATACTGCAATAACATAGTGAGCCACTTGTACTGACTAAATAACTGTGTAAGTCTGTGTCCTGTTATTGATATATAGTCCTTAGTGCTTTGCTCTTTTCCTTCATAAACGGGAAGAGTCCACAGCTGCATTCATTACTTTGGCAAGTCAGATCCTGAGCAACAGGGAGGAGGCAAAGACACCCCCAGCCAAAGGCTTTAGATACCACCCCCACTTCCCTCATCCCCCAGTCATTCTTTTACTTTCGTCTAGGAGGTTGGCAGAAAAAGTGTCAGAAGTTTGAAATAGTCCTCTTATTGAGGTTAATTACTCTTCAAAATGGGACTGAGTTTTACGTATTTCTGTCAGCCCTCTCATTTGGTGTAGGGAGAGCATGGATGGAAGGTTGCAGGGAGAGTCTTTCTGCAAAACCATACCGACTCATATTAACAGCTCCTTGGCAATCAGCGTTGGCGTGTTTCGCTGCCTGCTTTTATTCACTCAAGTCCATGTCAGAAGTGAGGCTACTATCTGTCACACTTGAAGGGCCATGTTCCTGTTCCACGGCGTTGATTCCGGTAAGATCATTTCATTTTATTTCATTATGTGAATGTGTTATTAACGAGAGAAGGTACGGTCCCAGTGGGACTCCTTTTATCTTAAAATAGGAATCATGGGTTAATATCTCCTGAGGGGGGTTATTGAACAGGGGGGGACTTTAATCATGTTTGTTATATGGTTCTATCTGCTAATGTGTAGTAATACCAGGCTCATGGCTTTTCGGAACATAACTGCTTTATCATCATTGGCGCAATCTCTTGAGATTGCCCACCCTTTTTGATACTGGCATGGTGCACCTCGTGACCGGGTTTAGTTATGTTGTTTTCCACTTCCGTATGCTGACTGTGTGGCGACATAGAGAGTCTGCTCGTGGGTTTTCTGGTTCACAGGAGGTGGTGAGTGCCCCAGCCATTGGGGGTGTAAAAAGGGTGCCGGTTAGTGTTCGTCATTGTTGTAATCCCAAGATTATGGAGGATTCTGATTTCTTAGACACGGATGAATGAATATGAAAATGGCCTGGGTAATCCATGCCCATCAGTTATGCCATTCTAGAGTACTATCTTCTCCCGAATCAGGGACCTTAGAGTGCGCTGAGCCATCCGCCTCCGAAGATTCCATGTCCCGTGAGGCGCGTGCCCCAGAATCTTCCTTTGCTATGCAAGCAGGTGTCCATATGGCCTTTACTCCTTCTCCGGAAGGTGACTTGTTTCCTCCAGAGGATACATCACGGTTCCGCATGGCCATTTTTATTGCGCTGGCTCATTTATATCTCCCAAGTGAAATATTTTTAAGATACTGTCCATGCTCTGTTAACCAGGGCCCGTCGGGCGTGGGATCGCCTGATTCAGTTCGGCCTCCTGGGGAAGCCTTGGCCTCTGAGGCTTCAGGGGCCCCAACCTCGGGCCGGGGTTGTTTATCCGGCGAGGAATGATTTTGTCTTCCGTTATAGGCTGACACGTTTTTGTGTCCTTTTAAGGCATGTTTTGGCGGTGCTAGAGTATTCCAGCCCTAGTGGGCCAAGGGATCCGAGGGCTTAGATGCTGATTAGCAAGCTGGATTAGACATTTGGGGATGAAGCTAATCTCCTTGACGTCTGTGTTTTTCTTTCTTTTATATTTCGGTTCCAGTTCTGAGCTTGAGTGAATGGGGCCTCTGATCGGCTGGTCCCGTTGGTGTATCCATTCACCTTGGGCGTTCACCCGCGGGTGCTGCCTTACTTTTATTTTGATCCGGATAGGATGTGTTTGATTTGTTTTTATTAAGCTCATGTCTGATATAATTCCGTTTTGGGAGCGTTCTTTCTCTGGAACTGATACTTGCGATTTTGTGGTTGCGTGGGCACTTCCCCGGAAGTTGCGCACTTTTAAATATCAGAGTTATGTTTTCTAGTTCATATTATCTAACCTTCAGGACGATTTTTCTTGGACCTTGGACAGTTCTGGAGTGTCCTTATACCAGGCAGGTATTGGTCGGGCACTTTCTGCTGTTACTTGGGTTCATCTAACCCTCATGGTGCTGATTGTATCCTGTCGGATTCTGAATGTCACTTGGACTATTAATATGGACTTTGGGCTGGGATCCTACTTCGAAGTATGGGGACTAGAGCGTAGATCCAACGCTTCTGGACGGAGGGTTGTGAGTTCCGATCTGGGTTGGCCTTTTCTGGCTATTCGCTTGGGATACGGGTTTGACTTTTTCAGACGTCATCATGGTTCTTAAAGGTCCCTGGGGACTCAGAACCGTAGTTTCCATTCCTTTGGAGTTGGGAGAAGTTCATGACCTCCGTAGTCTAGTTTTTTTCTAGTAGTGGTGAATGATTTGCGTCCTCGCTTGAGGTTTCTTCCGGATGTTGACTCTTTTAGCCTAATAGCCTTACTTTTGCGGTTGCGGAGTCTCTTTTCTTCCCGTCTTGGGTTAGGTCATATGTTTTGCAAGTGCGGGCATGTTCTTCTTCCTTTGCTCAGTGTTGAGTTGGCTCTAGCATGTGGAGTGCAGGGGTTACCCTACCTTCTGTGAGGAGCTGCAAGGCTCTCAGCCTTTGCCCTGTTAAATGGTTTTCGGGAGACCGATCCTGCAAGGATCTCTAGAGATCTTCGTCTTCTTCATATAGGATCTACCCATGGTCATACCATAGTCTTTCGACGCTCGGGTGTTATCCTTCGATCTCGTTGCAGATCTAGCCTTCGGGATTGAGAGTGGAGGTCCGAGGACCATTTATCTTCACCAGCGTGTGTATCAGGTAGTTAAGCCTGTCTACAAGGGTTTATCTTGGGATCCAAGGGCACTGGGTGCCAAATTCTTAAACTGGTCAGGAGTTCTTTCAGACTCTTGGGTTTGAGGCTGTTTGCTAGGTTCTTTAAGTCTACAGACTTTAGATGCTGCGCTCCTAATCATAGGAGGCAGCTAGACAAGCATAGACAGCAGAGACAGGATAACTATCCCAGCAGCTAACAAAGAGTTCTCCAAGAGAACACCGAGCCACCTGAAACAAGAACTCGCTATAGCGTATCATGTCCGCCAGACCTTGATAAATCGGCCCCTTAGTCTAAAGTTTATGTTTGTAGCACTCAGTTTGTGTATTTTATTTTAAATATATGCAAAAATATATTGAATTATTCTTTTATCCGCTACCGCCCTACTTAAGTGCTTAACATTACTTCATACAGTATATCACCAGTTCTAGGAAAATATTTAGTCCCTTAAAGTAAGTAGATTTAAAATACTCTGATACAATTCCATTAAAGAGACCTAAAACCCATTATATTTCTTTATTACTCAGAGCATGCATTAAAAGAACTTTCTAATTTACTTCTTTTATCTATTTTTTGTTCTTTTGGTATCTTTTGTTGAAAAGCAGGGACGTTAGCAGGCAAAGTTTCAGGTTTAATCACCCTTTTTTTATTGAAAGCAAGTTATGTGAATTCATTACATGAATGAAATAAACATTTTGAACAATAATCAACATATATCATAGAATATTGCAGAACATTTGACAGTTCAAGTTTCCAGAAAACATTTTCATACATAAACATTTTAACCATAAGTTCTATAGAGGCTGCCACTCAAATATAAAAGCCACATTAATTTTATGTTAACTAGTGATGTCGCGAATAGTTCGCCGGTGAATAGTTCCCGGCAAACATAGCATGTTCGCGTTCGCCGCGGCGGGCGAACATATGCGATGTTCGATCCGCTCCCTATTCTTCATCATTGAGTAAACTTTGACCCTTTACCTCACAGTCAGCAGACACATTACAGCCAATCAGCGGCAGACACTCCCTCCCAGACCCTCCCACCTCCTGCACAGCATCCATTTTAGATTCATTTGGAAGCTGCATTCTTAGTGAGAGGAGGGACAGTGTAGCTGCTGCTGATTTAATAGGGAAATTCATAGCTAGGCTAGTGTATTCAGTGTCCACTACAGTCCTGAAGGACTCATCTGATCTCTGCTGTAAGGACAGCACCCCAAAAAGCCCTTTTTAGGGCTAGAACATCAGTCTGCTTTTTTTTTTTTTCCTGTGTAATCTAATTGCAGTTGCCTGCCTGCCTGCCAGCGTGTGTGTCAGGCTCACAGCCCAGTGCCACCACTCATATCTGGTATAACAGTAGTGTACATTTAAAAAAAACAACACTTTTTTGATTGTGAAATAATAGCAGACAGCTGCCAGTACCCAAGATGGCCACCAATAAGGCAGATGGGGAGGGTTAGAGAGCTGTTTTGGGGGGGGGATCAGGGAGGTTGGGGCTAAGGGGGGGATGCTACACCACAGCATATGTAAATATGCTAAAAAAATAAATAAAAACTTTTTATTTTAGTACTGGCAGACTTTCTGCCAGTACTTAAGATGGCGGGGACAATTGTGGGGTGGGGAAGGGAAGGGAGCTGTTTGGGAGGGATCAGGAGGTCTGATGTGTCAGGTGGGAGGCTGATCTCTACACTAAAGCTAAAATTAACCCTGCAAGCTCCCTACAAACTACCTAAATAACCCCTTCACTGCTAGCCATAATACACGTGTGATGCGCAGCAGCATTTAGCAGCCTTCTAATTACCAGAAAGCAACGCCAAAGTCATATATGTCTGCTATTTCTGAACAAAGGGGATCCCAGAGAAGCATTTACAACCATTTGTGCCATAATTGCACAAGCTGTTTGTAAATTATTTCAGTGAGAAACCTAAAATTGTGAAAAATTTAACGTTTTTTTTTAAATTTGATCGCATTTGGCGGTGAAATGGTGGCATGAAATATACCAAAATGGGCCTAGATCAATACTTTGGGTTGTCTACTACACTACACTTAAGCTAAAATTAACTCTACAAGCTCCCTACAACGCCAAAACCATATAAGTCTGCTATTTCTGAACAAAGGGGATCCCAGAGAAGCATTTACAACCATTTATGCCATAATTGCATAAGTTGTTTGTAAATAATTTCTGTGAGAAACCTAAAGTTTGTGAAAAAGTGAACAATTTTTTTTATTTTATCACATTTGGCGGTTAAATGGTGGCATGAAATATACCAAAATGGGCCTAGATCAATACTTTGGGATGTCTTCTAAAAAAATATATGTACATGTCAAGGGATATTCCGGTATTCCTGACAGATATCAGGGTTCCAGTGTAACTAGCGCTCATTTTGAAAAAAAGTGGTTTTGAAATAGCAAAGTGCTTCTTGTATTTATTTCCCTATAACTTGCAAAAAAAGCAAAGAACATGTTAACATTGGGTATTTCTAAACTCAGGACAAAATTTAGAAACTATTTAGCATGGTTGTTTTTTGGTGGTTGTAGATGTGTAACAGATTTTGGGGGTCAAAGTTAGAAAAAGTGTGTTTTTTTTCCATTTTTTCCTCATATTTTATAATATTTTTAATAATAAATTATAAGATATGATGGAAAATAATGGTATCTTTAGAAAGTCCATTTAGTGGCGAGAAAAACGGTATATAATATGTGTGGGTACAGTAAATGAGTAAGAGGTAAATTACAGCTAAACACAAACACCGCAGAAATGTAAAAATAGCCCTGGTCCTTAAGGGAAAGAAATTGAAAAATGGCCTTGGTCCTTAAGGGGTTAAAAAAAAAACTAGAAATTTGACTGTGAAATAATAGCAGTCAGTGGAGGGGGGCGAGATCGGGGGCGGGGATGTCCGGGGGCGCGCACGTGCACGGGAGGGCGGGGGTGGGCGCGTGCACGGGGAGGGAGCGGGTGGGAACCGCTACACTACAAAAAAAGTTGGTGTAAAATTTAAAAAAAAAAGGAATACAAATTTAAAAAAAAAAGATCAGGCAGGTGGTTGGTCTGTGGGGGGGATGCTACACCACAGCATATGTAAATATGCTAAAAAAATAAATAAAAAATAAATAAAAAAACTTTTATTTTAGTACTGGCAGACTTTCTGCCAGTACTTAAGATGACAGGGACAATTGTGGGGTGGGGGAGGGAAGGGAGCTGTTTGGGAGGGATCAGGAGGTCTGATGTGTCAGGTGGGAGGCTGATCTCTACACTAAAGCTAAAATTAACCCTGCAAGCTCCCTACAAACTACCTAATTAAACCCTTCACTGCTAGCCATAATACACGTGTAATGCGCATCAGCATTTAGCGGCCTTCTAATTACCAGAAAGCAACGCCAAAGTCTTATATGTCTACTATTTATGAACAAAGGGGATCCCAGAGAAGCATTTACAACCATTTATGCCATAATTGCATACGTTGTTTGTAAATAATTTCTGTGAGAAACCTAAAGTTTGTGAAAAAGTGAACAATTTTTTTTTATTTGATCGTATATGGCGGTGAAATGGTGGCATGAAATATACCAAAATGGGCCTAGATCAATACTTTGGGATGTCTTCTATAAAAAAATATATACATGTCAAGGGATATTCAGGTATTCCTGACAGATATCAGGGTTCCAATGTAATTAGCGCTCATTTTGAAAAAAAAAGTGGTTTTGAAATAGCAAAGTGCTTCTTGTATTTATTTCCCTATAATTTGCAAAAAAAGCAAAGAACGTTAACATTTGGTATTTCTAAACTCAGGACAAAATTTAGAAACTATTTAGCATGGTTGTTTTTTGGTGGTTGTAGATGTGTAACAGATTTTTCAGGGCCTGCCAGGGCACAGTGTCACAACAGTGCAACTCATATCTGGTGTAAAAGTAGTGTACATTAAAAAAAAAAAACAATTTTGACTGTAATAGATTGAATAGCAGTTAGGTGTCTGCAAGTGTGTGTGTCAGGCCTACAGCGTCTACTCTGCCAACTTCTGCCAGTGCACAGTGCCACTCATATCTGTTGTCACAGTAGCTTGCATGCATAGTACCACTAATCGAAAAAAAAATGGTCTTGGTGCTGTGATTCCCTTTGGCCCTAGAATAATGCCCAGTGTTCAGAGGCCACGTACCCTGAACTCCAAAAGTTCTGAGGACATAGTTGACTGCCTAACACAGGACACCCAATCTTCTACAGCTTCCGCTCGGAACCTTGACGCACCATCCTCCTCCAGCGTAGCTTCGGGCACCTCTCAAGTTACCACTCGCCCGCCTGCCGCCACCACCAACACTAGCACCACAGCCGCTTCATTTGATCTGTCAGAGGAGTTATTTACACATCAGTTGGAAGAAATGAGTGATGCGCAACCATTATTGCCAGATGATGTAGATAACAGGGATATGTCTCAGTCAGGCAGCATTACACACATGGACGTACGGTGTGATGATGATAATGTTGTACCCGCTGCGGGAGTTTGGTCTGTCACTGTGAAGCGGGCGTAACCCTTACACTACTTGATCGATACAACATCATACCTGATGTTTTAAAGCACGTTATTCCAAACAATTTAGGAATGTTAGATGATTTATGCCCTTTATGGATTAAAACCAGACTCTGCATCAACTATGTCATTTTCCATGGGAGTTTTGTCATGGATCCCCCTCCGGCACGCCACAGTCCAGGTGTTAGTCCCCTTGAAAGCCCATTGAAGTCTATGGCGGTTTGCCCGGTTTGCCGGTTTGCGAACTTTTGCGGAAGTTCGCGTTCGCGACCCCAAATTTTTATGTTAGCGACATCACTAATGTTAACTTATAAAATCAATATTATGCGCCTTAACTCTAGCAAATTATAAAGGTACTTTAGTGGCAAAACCTGATAAACTTAAACTTTTCCAGGTCTTAATGTATTATATTAAAAAAAGAATTGATGGCACCACTTTTAATAATATTAGGGTCCATTACCGTTCTGATTAAGTTTTTCTGGCCTAGCAATATTGTATATATAGTGGTAAGATGGTGCTATGTATCAATGGAACAACATTCACTATTATCAGTTAAAGGAACTGAACAGAAAAGTTGATACTATGAGGCCTACTTATCAAGCTTCAACTATGCTACATTCGACGACACCAATACGCTCACCTGATATAGCCTAACATCGCGGCTGCGGACCTGAATACGCTCTCCATATTTATATAAAAAGCTGTCAAAAAGCCGCGCACCAAGTACGGGGCGATGAGCAGCGGACTGTTGTTAACTAACAGTCATCGATCTCGCTGCTATTCGGCTTTTTCCCAGCTTTATGTATATACTGTCACTAAACACCGCCACTATACTAAACTGTTTAACTAATATATGTGAAAAAAAACCAGTGCGCCAAATACCTGTAAAGAAATAAAGGTGAAAAAACCAACCTATAGTGCATTAAAATAAAGTACCCCTATATATATAAATACAAGAGTGAAAACTGCAAAAAATATACAATGTAGAAAAAGTCCCAATCAAACCAATATTGTAGATGATGGAAATGTGATATTGGACAGTTCATCTAGTCCATAATCCAGATTCTGATATCTGGAGCGGATGGCAGGCTGCTTCTTCGAAATTCTTGTCGGTGTCCCAAGATGTTAAATTCTGCAGAAGTAAAAGATAAAAAAAGAAGGCGCCACCATAGTGCACAATCAGATGATTATAACACGCCAAATATACAAGTAAGACCGTACTTACAAGCTGTATGACACTTGAGAAGTGTCACAAATGCCTTCTGGACTGTTAGGAGTCGTCCAGCTAACTCACACTGGTGGATATCGGAATTGCTCTGGAGTGTGGGAGCGGCGATAGCAAACAGCATGCAGTATCCAGCCACAGACTTTTCACAGAGCCGGTTCGTCTTATACTTGTCCACTGTTATGGTAGATACACTAGTAGATACAATGTATCATATGGATCAAACGAACCTGAACGAGTTAATGTCGACATTAACTCGTTCAGGTTCGTTTGATCCATATGATACATTGTATCTACTAGTGTATCTACCATAACAGTGGACAAGTATAAGACGAACCGGCTCTGTGAAAAGTCTGTGGCTGGATACTGCATGCTGTTTGCTATCGCCGCTCCCACACTCCAGAGCAATTCCGATATCCACCAGTGTGAGTTAGCTGGACGACTCCTAACAGTCCAGAAGGCATTTGTGACACTTCTCAAGTGTCATACAGCTTGTAAGTACGGTCTTACTTGTATATTTGGCGTGTTATAATCATCTGATTGTGCACTATGGTGGCGCCTTCTTTTTTTATCTTTTAAACTGTTTAACCCCTATCCCGCCGCTCCCGAAGGCCACCGCAACTCTAATAGACTTATTAACCCTTATTCCGCTGCTCCCAGACACTGCCGCAACTAACTAAATCTATTAACCCCTATCCCTCCTCTCCCGGAGCACACCGCAACTAAATAAATGTATTAACCCCTATCCCTCCGCTCCCGGAGCCCACCGCAACTAAATAAATGTATTGACCCCTAAACCCCTGGCCTCCCACATCATTACCACTTACTAAACCTATTAACCCCTAAACCGCCAGCCCCTCACATCGCCATAAACTAAATTAACCTTTTAACCCCTAAACCTAACAACCTGCTAATTTTATATTAAATATTAACTCATCCCTATCTTATAAATAATTAAAACTTACCTTTAGATTTAAATTAAACTATATTAAACTATTAATTAACCTACCCTAACTATTATACTTAAATTACATTAAACTACAAATTAAATTAACTATATTATATATTTAAAAACCTAACCCTACTCAGATAATTTAAATCTACTATTAAAAATTACAAAAGTACAAAAAACTAACAACTAAATTACACAAAATAACAAACACTAAGTTACACAAAATAAAAAATAAATTATCAAATATTTAAACTAATTAAACCTAATCTAAGAGCCCTATGAAAATATAAAAGCCCCTCAAAATAAAAAAAAACCCTAGCCTACAATAAACTACCAATGACCCTTAAAAGGGCCTCTTGTGGGGCATTGCCCCAAAGAAATCAGCTCTTTTACCTGTAAAAAAAAAAATACAAATAACCCCCCCAACAATAAAACCCACCACCCACACAACCAACCCCCCAAATAAAAACCTAATCTAAAAATCCTAAGGTCCCCATTGCCCTGAAAAAGGCATTTGTATGGGCATTGCCCTTTAAAGGGCATTTAGCTCTTTTTCCTTACCCAAACCCTAATCTAAAAATAAAACCCACCCAATAAACCCTTAAAAAAACCTAACACTAACCCCCGAAGATCCACTTACAGTTTCTGAAGACCCAACATCCATCCTCAATGAAGCAGCAGAAGTCCTCATCGAAGCCTGCAGAAGGCTTCATAAAAGCGGGCCGAAATCTTCATCCAACCGGGCAGAAGTCTTCATCCAGACGTTATCTTCTATCTTCATCCATCCGGCGCGGAGCGGCTCCATCTTCAAGACATCCGGCGCAGAGCATCCTCTTCTTTTGACGTTTACCTTTAAATGACGTCATCCAAGATGGCGTCCCTTAGATTCAGATTGGCTGATAGATTTCTATCAGCCAATCGGAATTAAGGTTGAAAAAATGATATTGGCTGTTGCAATCAGCCAATAGGATTGAGCTTTCATCCTATTGGCTGATCCAATCAGCCAATGGGATTGAGCTTGCATTCTATTGGCTGATTGGAATAGCCAATAGGATGAAAGCTCAATCCTATTGGCTGATTTGATCAGCCAATAGGATGAAAGCTAAATCCTATTGGCTGATTGCAACAGCCAATAGGATTTTTTCAACCTTAATTCCGATTGGCTGATAGAATTCTATCAGCCAATCAAAATCTAATGGACGCCATCTTGGATGAGTTCATTTAAAGGAACCTTTATTGTTGAAGAAGAGGTCGATTGAAGAGAATGCTCTGCGCCGGATGTCTTGAAGATGGAGCTGCTCCGTGCCGGATGGATGAAGATAGAAGATGCCGTCTGGTTAAAGACTTCTGCCGGCTTGGATGAAGACTTCGGCCCGCTTGGATGAAGACTTCTGCTGGCTTCGATGAGGACTTCTGCCGCTTTGTTGAGGATGGATGTTGTGTCTTCAGAAACTGTAAGTGGATCTTCGGAGGTTAGTGTTAGGTTTTTTTAAGGGTTTATTGGGTGGGTTTTATTTTTAGATTAGGGTTTGGGCTTTTGAAAAAGAGCTAAATGCCCTTTTAAGGGCAATGCCCATACAAATGCCCTTTTCAGGGCAATGGAGAGCTTAGGTTTTTTTTAGATTAGGTTTTTATTTGGGGGGTTGGTTGTGTGGGTGGTGGGTTTTTCTGTTGGGGGGGTATTTGTATTTTTTTTACAGGTAAAAGAGCTGATTTCTTTGGGGCAATGCCTCGCAAAAGGCCCTTTTAAGGGCTATTGGTAGTTTTTGTAGGCTAAGGTTTTTTTTATTGATGGGGGGGCTTTTATATTTTCATAGGGCTCTTAGATTAGGTTTAATTAGTTTAAATATTTGATAAATAACTTTTTATTTTGTGTAACATAGTGTTTATTTTTTTTGTAACTTACGCCTAGATTACAAGATTTGCGGTAAGGTGAAAAAGCAGCGTTAACAGGTCCTAGCGCTGCTTTTTTATGCCCGCTGCTATTACGAGTCTTGCAGGTATAGGTGTACCACACACTTTTTTGGCCTTACCGCAAACCAACTTACGTAAATTTCGTAAAGGCTTTTTCCTATGGGACTTTTATAGCTCCGGTATTACGAGTTTGTCCTGGGAGGCCAAAAAGTGAGCGGTACACCCTCTACCATCAAGATTCCTAACGCATTTTAAAGTCAGTAGTTATGAGTTTTACGCTACACCCATAAACTACCTATTAACCCCTAAACCAAGGCCCTCCTGCATCGCAAACACTAAAATTAAGTTATAAACCCCTAATCTGCCGCTCCTGACATCACCACCACTAGAATAAACATATTAACCCCTAAACCGCTGCACTCCCGCCTCGCAAACACTAGTTAAATATTATTAACCCCTAATCTGTCGCCCCTAACATCGCCGCCACCTACATTATACTTATTAACCCCTAATCTGCCATCCCCAACGTCGCTGCCACTATTCTAATTTTTTTTTTTTTTTAAAGTATTTAAAATATTTATTCAACTCACACACATACAACTTAAAAACACTGAGCAGTATGTCATGTTTTATACGTTAAGATGCTTATGATAGGGTGGAGGCACAGTTACAAATTCTACAATGATATTAATTTATATTTAGCCCTTGGATACGCGCCCACATCCGCATCGTTTCCGGCCTTAATATGTCAATTTACTTTCGGTACATAAAGGGTGCTATATGCAGCTCTTAACACTTTGCCTGTTCAATGCTCTAAAAGATTACTTAGACTTCAGATAGATAATCTATATCGTTATAATTCTACCTTCATGGTAAGGTAATTATACGATTATTTCTGTAATTGTATTATATAATCATACTGGGATCTATGCTTAAACCCTCCACCAATCCTCCCCAACGCTCTTTAGATCAATTATGTGACTCAATGGAATATAGTCAGAAGTGAATCACACGCGCCAACATTCACTGCGTGTTTGAAATTACAATTACACAACCCATCAGTCTGAATGTAAGATAGCCTGAGTCTCCTCGCTAATTAACAAAATCCTTTACCGCATTAAAAATCCTTAAGCCCTGACATGTTTCGCCACCAATTTGTTAGCTTCACAGCATGTTTTTTTTTTTTTTTTTTTAAATAATTTTTTTATTAAGGTAATGAGTAATAACAATAAAACAGAAAATATGTCCAGGCACGGATCAGAAGTAATAAAGACACTTATACATTGGTGTACTAGTGTAGCAGTTGTTATCGCAATATCCAACCAGTAGTAGTGCTATGTATATATATATAAATCAGAGCCAGTGTCTTGGAATATGGCAAGTTCAACAGTTGACATGAGTTATAGCACCACCTCTGAAACCATGAACATAATATGTGAAACAATATATAGAAAACACGGGTGACTGGATCATATAACAATGAAACCTCTATTTTTATATCATATAACTAATGATCCCTACCCTGAGATAAGAGGTACTCTATAAACTAAAAATGGTGAGAGGTAGGGAGTTGGCTTTTGTCTGGCCTCACGTGGGCCTAAGTGTATGGGGGAAGGGGGGATTCAGCGGGCAAGAGCCGTTCGAAATGGGTGGGAAAAGGGAGGGTAGAGCCAGTTAGGATGCTGGAAAGGTAAAAACTACAGGGCCATTAAACTTAATAGTGTAAAGAGCTCTAATATGGAGATTGGATATCAACAGCGCTGTGGTCAGTAACTATGCAAAAACTGTGAAATGAACCATTAGGTTAGCTACCAAGAAGAAATACCATTTTAATAACGTTGAACTAGCCCAGTGGGGACAAGGATCACACTGATGAAACATAAATATCTGTACATAAGCTGTATCTACATACTGGAGGCTCTGAATTATACTTGTTGCTATACACAAGCTGTACCTATATACTAGCGGGACTGTATTATACTAGTTACTACTATATACACAAACCTGTACTTATTAACTAGAGGCACTGTATTAGACTTGTTACTATACACAAGTTGTACCTATATACTAGGGGGCACTGTACTAGACTTGTTATTATACCTAAGCTGTACCTATATACTAGAGGCACTTTATTAGACTAGTTACTATACCCAAGCTGTACCCATACCCTAGAGGGCACGGTATTATTACTTGTTATTTATACACAAGCTATACCTATATACTAGAGGCACTGTATTAGACTTGTTACCATACATAGGCTGTACCTATATACTAGAGGTCCTATATTAGACTTGTTACTACATGCAAGCTGTACTTATATACTAGAGGGCACTGTACTAGATATGTTACTATACACAAGCTGTCCCTTCATACTAAAGGCACTGTATTATACTTGTTACTATACATAAGCTGTATCCATATACTAGATGGCACTGTATTCGACTTGTTACTATACCACACGGCTGTACCCTATATAACTAGGAGGGACGGTAATTATACTTATTACTATACATAAGCTGTACCTATATACTAGAGACACTGTAGTAGACTTGTTGCTATACACAAGATGTAGCAATATACTAGAGACACTGTATTAGACTTGTTACTATACCCAAGCTGTACTTATATCCTAGAGGACACTATATGAGACTTGTTACTATATATAAGCTATATCTATATACTAGAGGCACTGTATTAGGCTTATTGCTATATCCAAACTGTACCTATGTACTAGAGGCCCTGTATGAGACTTAATACTATGTACAAGCTATAGCTATATACTAGAGGGCACTGTATAACACTTGTTACTATACACAAGCTGTACCTATATACTAGAGGGCACTGTATAAGACTTGTTGTAGAGTTACTTCTTTTGTTTCTTAGCTCTGCTCTGGCTGATAAGGGTGCGGCACACGTTTTCTTCAGGGCCCTGGGGTGACCACTGAAATCACACACACATGCAACTGAGTGTTTTCACAAGAGTCCCCTTTATTGAAGAACACAAAGAATTTATAGTGATGTATACGTCATACATGAGGTCACAGGAAATATATAAAAAAACGTAGTTAACTTCACATCTGCATAAGAGGCCCACAGGAAATAAGAATGTTGTTATAGCACATAACAGAATATGCCCATATAACCATTTGTAGAGAGGATCTAATATTAGAACCATATGTTACAACTTATACAAAAAGAAACTTGTGGAATGCTGCATTATAAACATTTGATACAAGATTTAAGGTTACCCTCAATATGCTTAATATGTAAGATTCAAATTACCCATATAACATAATATATATATAATATATATATATATATATATATATATATATATATATATACACACACACACATATATACATACACACATATATACCCATCATTCCCCTCTTTGATCACATCGTGATCACATAACCTGTAATGTTCCTACAATATAAACTATCTGGGTCTACCTCTAATTAAATTTTGCAGTTGAACTTTTTCTGCATCTTGTATCATACCTGATATTTTCTTTTGTAAAGTACAAGACATGTAACAGTTAAACAATGTTAATAATAGTAAACAAATAGGTGTAAAGTGTTCAGCATCTTCAAGTGAGTAATAACATGCCGTTACTAATACTATTGGGATATACACAAAGATCAATATCCCCATTAGGAAAAGGAAGATCTTGCAGAAATGTCTTGGATCCATGATTGAGATCGTCATCCTGGTCTTTGTGAGGAGTGATCGATACCTTATCACCCACTTCTCTTTTGTAAGGGGTGACTGATAGCTTGTCACCCGCTTCTCCTCTCTTTGGACAGCGTTTCACTCGTGAAGCGTGTATCCAGATTTCCTTGTCGTCATTCAGTACGGCAGTCCTGGTTACAGCGATCACAGTGACTGGCTTGCTGAACGGGAAACCTCCTTTCTTTGCTTTATTCAGCTGGTGAATACAGACCAGATCTCCAGGCTTGAAAGGATGGGTTGGTTCCTGTGAGGGAAGAGGTAAATGGGAAGACACATCACCATAGATGCCATTCAATTTATCAATCAATTGTTTTACATATTGTTCCTTAATACAATCTAAATCACCATTTTTAATGATAAGTGGGCCTTTTACCCATGGAGTCGGGAATGGTCTACCCATTAGGACCTCAAATGGAGACAACATGGTTGTCCTATTTGGGGTCATTCTGATTTCTGCTAAAATCGCAGGTAAATAGTTTTGCCATTTAACCCATGTACCTGCTGTTGCCTTTAAAAGTTTTTCCTTGATATTGCGATTCATTCTTTCTACAATCCCTGAGCTTTGAGGATGGTAGGGAATGTGAAAGTTCCAATTAATCTGTAACCATTCTACTAACTCATGTGTGATTTTACTAATGAACGCTGGACCATTATCAGAATTAATCTGAAGCGGACAACCAAATCTGGGAATTATTTCAGTGGCTAAAATTTTAGCGACTGTTTTTGCATTTTCCCTCTGGGTAACAAAAGCTTCTGGCCACTTAGAAAATTGGTCAACTATTACAAGCAGATATAATTGTTTAGTGCCAGTTTTGGGAATATGTGTAAAATCAATTTGTAGATGTGTGAATGGGGCTGTAGGTGGGGGTAAGTGGTCATGCTGGGCTTTATTGGGGATGGTTGCATTGGTCTGTAAGCAATATACACATCTATTAATATATGCCTTGCAATGATCACCTATACCTCTAATGTAGAAAGATTGCTTCAACAAGTTAGTTGTTGGTTTTATACCTAGGTGTCCAACACCATGGGCTTGTGCTATAAAGAGTGGTGCACTGCTTTCCGGTATGCCCACCTTCCCCTCTTTAGAAAACAAACCATTCTCATCTAAAGTTAACCCATTAGTAGTCCAGAAAGATATGTCACTAGGAGTGGCATGTCCCTGGAGTTCAAGAAGCATATGGTCTGTAGGACATGAAGGTGGGGCTAAAACAGCATACATACGGATGGTGGATCCGGGTGTATGAGAAACATAAGCAGCCTCTTTAGCAATTTTATCTGCAAGCGCATTACCCAAGGAAATAGGGTCAGACTTGTATGTATGTGCACGGCAATGTATGATCGCTATGTCCTTTGGGAGTTGTATGGCCTCTAAAAGGTCATTAATCAGGTCTGTATGAGAGATGGTCTTGCCATCTGCTGAAACAAAACCACGTTGTTTCCATATCATACCAAAATCATACACAACCCCAAAAGCATAGCGAGAGTCAGTGTAAATGTTAATAGATTTATTTTCAAACAATTTACATGCTTTTGTGAGTGCTATTAATTCTGCAGCTTGTGCAGAAGGATAAGGAATGGGGCCTGCATCTAGAACAATGTCTGGTAGTTGCACAACGGCATAGCCTGTCTTATAAATACCGTCACTAGGTCGGGAACAAGAACCATCAACAAACACATTATCAGCATGGTCAAAAGGTTTATCCATCAAGTCAGGTCTTGGTGTGGTAATGTGGTGTATTACCTCTATACACTCATGGTCTGTTGGAAAGTCTGGTGATCCTTTAAGTAAGGCACTAAGTATTTGAGTTGGCCCTGAGGATACACTACTATATTTAATAGTCAGATTTGTATTATTCAGTAATATAAACATCCATAACCAATAGAAAGTATTTGAGAAGTCATGTGTTGGGTAGTGACATTTTTACAAGATGTAAAACTTGGTGACTAGTGTGTAGCACTATTGGATGGCCTAATGTGATTGTTTCAACCATCTCATACATCCATGGCGCAAGCCGCCAATGCTCGGAGACAATGCGGCATCCCTTGTACCGGTATTGGAACTACTTTGGAAAAGAAAGCTACGGACGCATATTAGCCTCCACCATGCTCTTGGGCACAGGACAGCAGCCATGGTTTTACAATTGTCCTTCGCATACAAGTGAAATGGTTTACAATAATCAGGTAGTCCTAAAGCAGGGGGCACTAAACAATGTGTTCTGTTTGAAGTATAATTCCCTCTATCTCTTGCTCTAGCTCTCCCTCTACCTCTCACATACATTCTATTACTCCCTGTATTATCCCTTTCCCTGGCCTGGAATGAATCACAAGGTGCTAAACTCTGCTTTTGATAAAAAGCAGCGTTTTTTCCTTCTAATTTCCTGATGTCAAAACAACCTGCCCCTTCTTTTTCATGAATTCTTTTCAAGAATTCTGGCTGGAGTCAACTCCGGCCAATCAGAGACAAGTTGGTTTCACCAAACAAAGAAAGCTGAGTATGCATATTACTAATGCAAGTCTGGACCTTCAGAGAGCCCATTGCATCTCCTGATTCCATTCCAGCCTCTTCCTTCCAGCATTTATTAAAACGCTTAACAAATTCTACTACTGTTTCCTTTGTATTCTGTTTGCACGCTAGTGCAATTGACATACTTTGTTTATCCTTCCATATTCTATGCCTTTCTATACTTAATTCTGTCCACATTTCATCAAGGTCCTTCACGTGTGTTTAGGGGCATAGTTAATTGTTGGATCTCGACTCAATTTACTAATACTCTTTACATTACCCCACTCCCAACCTGATTCAGGGTCATAGTCTAGAAGTGCATCAATGATAATTCTTATGTCTGTCTGTGTCATGTTTTGTCCTTGTAACATTCTTTTTAAATACATAATACAAGCTGATGGATGTTGACGGGGGTTTGGGGCTCCCTTGGTAATTTCCCTTAATTCACCCGGGGACAAAGTTTTAATAATTAATTGGTCTCCAACAGTAAGAAATGGCATACTAGCTTCTGGTACAGCTGCCTCCTCCTCCTCTACTTCTTCATTCCCTCTTTTATATTGTGGGGTTATTGTAGTGGGGTAGGAAGGTGTTACTGGTTCAACCTTAATCGGGGGTTTGGGCATAATTGGGGGTTTAGTGACCTCGTATCGGGGAGTTACAGAAAGTCCTGGCAAGGTCCATTCCTGGGGTACCTGAGCAGAGGCAATAGCAATAGTCTCTAGATCTATGTCACTAGGGGATGGGAGGCTAGGATATAGTCTGTTATATGATGGCAAAGGTAGGTGAGGGGTATTATATGGGGCAGGGGGGAGTGAATATGCTTTCTGTCTTTGCTTCTCACTTTTACCCTTTTTTTTATTCCCATCTATATCAATATATTGCCAGTATGGAGCAACAGTCAGCCAATTTTCCCCACCCCTTTTCATATAATCCATATTCCATCTTGGATCACCTTTATACCATGGAAATGCCTCTTCATCACCTAGACACAACCCTTTTACCATATTCATATGAAATTTATCATTATCCCCCTCTCTGGGGAATGGATCAGAGCTTCTCATAGCTTCTGTCCAATCTGCCATATTCTCCCACATAATCTTTACATTTTCTCCTTGCCTAGGTGATGGAAATTGTTTAGACTGGGATTTGCCCATTCTCAACTCCTAACTTATCTTTTAAAACTTTTACAACAAAATATAATACAATACAAAAAATAAATAAAAATAATAAAAAATAATAAAAATAAAAAAATACAATACCTTTACCTTTAAGAGTAATTAATTATTGAATCTTTTTGCAAAAACCACATTAACTAGAGTGGTTGTACTCCGTTACCAGTTATTGTGCTTAATGCTTAAGTTTACAACAAGAGAGAGAGAAAAAAATATCACTATGCTAGTTTCTTTCAGTAGTTTCTGGCATTAATTATCTCTAGGTCAAAGGTCACCCTTCACCAGAAAAAAATGTAGCGTTTTAACTAACATTCAGAAACAGCAATACATATAAGCAACAGTTTACTTTCTTAATACTTTATACAATAAGCAGTATTTTACTTCCTTAACACTTTATACAATAAACAGTATTTTGCCATACAGCATATTTACAAAGCAAGCAGCATAAGAATTCATATAAACAATGCAGCATTTATCTTATAACTTTAAAGCAATGTTAGCCATACAGCATATTTCAAAAGTAAGCAGCAAGAAAATGTGTGGTTTAACCCTTCAGCGAGACTTTATATAATCGGATTTCTACCAAAGAAATCTATTATTCCCTTTTTATTTTTAATCTACCAAAGATTTAATTAGAATCTACTAAAGATTCATATATATATTTAACCTGATTTCTACCAAAGAAATCTACTATTCCTCTTTTTAGACAATAGTTAGAATCTACCAAAGATTCACATATATATTTCCCAACTATTCCTATGTAAAATGAAACTTAAGGGGTCTCCGTGGTAAGGAGAAAAAAGGTCAGAATAAAAAAGACTCTTTGCTCAACTTACCTTCCGAGAGTTCCCTGTTTCATCCCACTTCTGACACCAGTTTGTAGGGTTAATTTTTTTTGTTTCTTAGCTCTGCTCTGGCTGATAAGGGTGCGGCACACGTTTTCTTCAGGGCCCTGGGGTGACCACTGAAATCACACACACATGCAACTGAGTGTTTTCACAAGAGTCCCCTTTATTGAAGAACACAAAGAATTTAGTAGTGATGTAGTACGTCATACATGAGGTCACAGGAAATATATAAAGAAACGTAGTTAACGTCACATCTGCATAAGAGGGCCCACAGGAAATAAGAAGTTGTTATAGCACATAA
Source organism: Bombina bombina (assembly GCF_027579735.1). NCBI lineage: Eukaryota > Metazoa > Chordata > Amphibia > Anura > Bombinatoridae > Bombina > Bombina bombina. Next base: position 913,373,714 of record NC_069502.1, on the reverse strand, counting down.
CAGAATATGCCCATATAACCATTTGTAGAGAGGATCTAATATTAGAACCATATGTTACAACTTATACAAAAAGAAACTTGTGGAATGCTGCATTATAAACATTTGATACAAGATTTAAGGTTACCCTCAATATGCTTAATATGTGAGATTCAAATTACCTATATAACATAATATATATAATATATATATACACACACACATATATATATATACACACACATATATACATACACACATATATACCCATCATTTGTTACTGTACACAAGCTGTACACACTTTGCCTTATGTCCAGCGACAGAAAAGGCTTAAAGGGAATAACATAGGCATTATTAATAAGCAAACCATGCCTCATATCCCGCTAGGTTTAGGTGGAGGTGATCCCTCCAATAGCTAGACTTGCAAGTTATGACCAAGTAACAGTTTATAATTTCGACTCAGAGCATTGAAATAACTATAGGAATTACATAACAATCCTCAGTAAAAGGGCAATGGGGGCTGTGTATAAATATTCAACAATATAGCACTGACCCAGGAGCATGGACCCTATACCCCTGGGCCTAGAGCAAAATGTATAATGCCCAAGGTTATAATATAAGAATATGGCCGATATATAAAAAGTAAGGGCTGGAGGATTATATATACAAAGTATATCATTATAACTTATGTCTTAAGTTTACTATAATAGTGTGTGCTAAGCTAGGTTTCCACTATTCTAAATTTATTAACCCTTTAAACCTAAGTCTAACCCTAACACCCCCTAACTTAAATATAATTAAAATATATCTAAATAAAATTCCTATAATTACCTAAATTATTCCTATTTAAAACTAAATACTTACCTATAAAATAAACCCTAAGCTAGCTACAATATAACTAATAATTACATTGTATCTATCTTAGGTTTTATTTTTATTTCATAGGTAAATTTGTATTTATTTTAACTAGGTACAATAGCTATTAAATAGTTATTAACTATTTAATAACTACCTTGGTAAAATAAATACAAATTTACCTGTAAAATAAAATCTAACCTAAGTTACACTAACACCTAACACTACAATTAAATAACTTCCATAAATTAAATACAATTAAATAAATGACATACAATTAGCTAAATTACAAGAAAAACCACACTAAATTACAGAAAATAAAAAATAAATTACAAGATATTTAAACTAATTACACCTAATTTAAGAGCCCTATATAAATAACCCCCCCCCCCAAAATAAAAAAAAACCCTAGCCTAAACTAAACTATCAATAGCCCTTAAAAGGGCCTTTTGCGGGGCATTGCCCCAAAGAAATCAGCTCTTTTACCTGTAAATAAAGATACAAAAACCGCCCAACATAAAACCCACCACCCACCACAACCAACCCCCCCAAATAAAACCCTAACTAAAAAAACCTAAGCTCCCCATTGCCCTGAAAAGGGGCATTTGTATGGGCATTGTCCTTAAAAAGGCATTTAGCTCTATGCGGCCACAAACCCTAACCTACAAATAACACCCACCCAATAAACCCCTTAAAAAATCCTAACACTAACCTCTGAAGATTCACTAACCGGGAGAAGTTCCTTCATCCAAGCGGCAAGATGTCCTCAACGAAGGCCACAGAAGTGGTCCTCCAGACGGGGCAGAAGTCTTCACCCATACGGCATCTTCTATCTTCAATCATCCGGTGCGGAGCGGCTCCATCTTCAAGACATCCGGCGCGGAACATGCTCTTCCAACAGAAGTCTTCTTCCAGAATGAATATCTCTTTAAGTGACGTCATCCAAGATGGCATCCCTTAGATTCCGATTGGCTAATAGGAATTCTATCAGCCAATCAGAATTAATGTTGAAAAAATCCTATTGGCTGATTGCATCCAATCAGCCAATAGAATGCTAGCTCAATCCTATTGGCTGCTTGGATCAGCCAATAGGATTGAAGTTCAATCCTATTGGCTGATTGCTTCAGCCAATAGGATTGATGTTTAATCCTATTGGCTGATTGCATCAGCCAATAGGATTTTTTCAACCTTAATTCTGATTGGCTGATAGAATTCTATCAGCCAATCGGAATCTAAGGGACACCATCTTGGATGACGTCACTTAAAGAGATATTCATTCTGAAAGAAGAATTCGTTTGATAGAGGATGCTTTGCGCGGATGTCTTGAAGATGGAGCCGCTCCGCGCAAGATGGATGAAGATAGAAGATGCCGTCTGGATGAAGACTTCTGCCCATCTGGAGGACCACTTCTGCCGCCTTCATTGAGGACATCTTGCCGCTTGGATGAAGACTTCTCCCGGTAAGTGAATCTTCGGGGGTTAGTGTTAGGATTTTTTAAGGGTGTATTGGGTGGGTTTTATTTTTAGGTTAGGGCTTTGGGCAGCAATAGAGCTAAATGCCCTTTTAAGGTCAATGCCCATCCAAATGACCTTTTCAGGGCAATGGGGAGCTTAGTTTTTTTTTAGTTAGGGTTTTATTTGGGGGGTTGGTTGTGTGGGTGGTGAGTTTTACTGTTGGGGGGGTATTTGCATTTTTTATTTACAGGTAAAAGAGTTGATTTCTTTGGGGCAATTCCCCGTAAAGGCCCTTTTAAGGGATATTGATAGTTTAGTTTAGGCTAGGGTTTTTTTTTTTTTAATTTTGGGTTGGCTTTTTTATTTTTATAGGGCTCTTAGATTAGGTGTAATTAGTTTAAATATCTTGTAATTTGTTTTTTATTATTTTCTGGTAATTTATGTTTGTTTTTTTTGTAATTTAGCTAATTGTATTTAATTTATTTAATTGTATTTAATTTATGTAAGTTATTAATTGTAGTGTAGTGGTTAGGTGTTAGTGTAACTTAGGTTAGGTTTTATTTTACAGGTAAATCTGTATTTATTTTAGCTAGGTAGTTATTAAATAGTTAATAACTATTTAGTAACTATTCTACCTAGTTAAAATAAATACAAACTTGCCTGTAAAATAAAAATAAACCCTAAGCTAGCTACAATGTAACTATTAGTTATATTGTAGCTAGCTTAGGGGTTTATTTTACATGCAAGTATTTAGTTTTAAATAGAATAATTTAGTTAATGATAGAAATTTTATTTAGATTTATTTAAATTATATTTGTTAGGGGGTGTTACGGTTAGGGTTAGATTAGGTTTAGCGGTTAATAAATTTAGAATAGTGGCGGCGACGTTGGGGTGCAGATTAGGGGTTAATAAAGTGTGGTAGGTTTCGGCGACATTGGGGGGAGGGAGATTAGGGGGTTAAAAGTATAATGTAGGTGACGGCGGATGTCCGGAGCGGCAGGGAGTAGGGGTTAATAAATATAATGTAGATGTCTGCGATGTCGGGGGCGGCAGATTAGGGGTTAATAAGTGTAAGATAAGATTAGGGGTGTTTAGACTCGGGGTTCATGTTAGGGTGTTAGGTGTAAACATAAATTTCGTTTTCCCATAGGAATCAATGGGGCTGCGTTACTGAGCTTTACGCTGCTTTTTTGCAGGTGTTAGGCTTTTTTTCAGCCAGCTCTCCCCATTGATGTCTATGGGGAAATCATGCACGAGCACGTACAACCAGCTCACCGCTGACTTAAGCCGCACTGGTATTGGAGTGCAGTGTGAAGCGCAATTTTGCTCTATGCTCACTTCTTGCCTGTTAACGCCAGGGTTTGTAAAAACCTGTAATACCAGCGCTGCAGGGAAGTGAGCGGTGAGAATATACTGCACGTTAGCACTGCACCCCTCATAATGCAAGACTCGTAATCTACCCGTATGTGTTTGTTATTTTTTGTAACTTAGTGTTTGTTATTTTGTGTAACTTAGTTGTTAGTTTTTTGTAACTTAGTAATTTTTAATAGTAGATTTAAATTATTTGAGTAGGGTTAGGTTTTTAACTATGTAATATAGTTAATTTAATTTGTAGTTTAATGTAATTTTAGTATGACAGTTAGGGTAGGTTAATTATTAGTTTAATATAGTTTTTTGTAATTTTAGTCTAATAGGGTAGATTAATTAATAGTTTAATATAGTTTAATTTAAATCTAAAGGTAAGTTTAAATTTATTATAAGATAGGGATGAGTTAATATTTAATGTAAAGTTAAGTGGTTGTTAGGTTTAGGAGTTAATAGGTTAATTTAGTTCATAGCGATGTGGGGGGCTGGCGGTTTAGAGGTTAATAGGTTTAGTAAGTGGTACTGATGTGGGAGGCCAGGGGTTAATAACTTTTAGTTGCAGTGGGCTCCGGGAGCGGCGGGATAGGGTTAATACTTTTATGTAGGTGGTGTCGGGGCGGTAGATTAGGGGTTAATAAATATAATGTAGGTGGCGTCGGCGTTGGAGCAGCAGATTAGGGGTGTTTAGACTCAGGGGTATATGTTAGGTTGTTAGGTGTAAACGTTACTGGTTTTCTATCATAGAAATCAATGGGATATCGGGCAGCATCGAACATAAGCTCTATTCCTATGGCATCCGCGGCCTCCAGGGTGGCGGATTGAAAAGCAGGTAAGCTGGCCCGGAATAGTGGCGAGCGTACCTGTTAGAGGTTTGATAACTAGCAAAAGTAGTCAGATAGTGCCAAATTTGTATTCGGAACATCTGTAATGACGTAAGCATCGATCTGTGTCGGACTGAGACCGGTGGATCATAGGTTACTTCTCAATTTTCAACTTTTGCCGGTCTGCAGGCTTTGATAAATGGGTCGGATCAAGCTTGCCACAATTACGCTGCGGAATTCCAGCGTATTTGCGGTTAACGGCTTGATAAATAAGCCTCTATGTAAGCACTCTTGTGAGACAATTGTGAGCATATAGTAATTAGGGTATTGGCATCATAGAACATTTAAAACATAAAACTTTATTAGAGTACTATTAAAAATGGGTCAATTAAAACTAAAATGCTAACAGTAATGAACCCCGGTTATATATTCCGGATATGATCACTGTATACACAGTTACTGTGCCAGCAAATAGGTATAGGCAACTTTACTATGCATGTAATACCGAGTTGCTAACTGACAGTAATATAAAGTCAGTATCACCCAACAATAGAATCAATATAATTATGAAGTAGATATATCCTCTAAGTGTATGCTGGTAACAGTTTGAAATAAGTTAAAGGTAGTACATATTATTCATTGTTCTATGATGCTAATACCCTAGTTACTATATCTTAAATGTATTATAATAAATAACTAAATATTTCTATTATATCCGGTACATTATATATTAGAGATAGACCAATATCTTTTTTTCAGGGCCAATACCAATAAAGATTATTGACCGTCTTTCAGGCCGATAACAGGGGCTGATATTCTGTACATTTAAAGTTTTGAAAAATAGACACAATTTCTACACAAATCTGGTATAAACTGAACATGCTTATTAAAATTTTAAACATTTAAAGTAAACAACTGGAAAAACTAAAGTGCTTGAAAATTAAAGTGAAGGTAAAGTTACCTTGATCTCAAACTGTAATAATAGTTGTTCCCCAAAATGAGTTTCATTCATCAATTTTTTTAAAATGTGAGTCTAAACTAAGTTTTCGCCATTTATACTCACTTTTTTTTGGTCTGCAAATTCAACCCCTATATATATATTTATTTTTTTCTTGGCTGGTCACGTTTTTTTCGTAGCCTATTGAAAATCTGGCCGTTAGGCGGCCGTCAATCTACGTCATCTGCCTCCCAGATGATCTGCGCATGTGTTAAGATTTATTTCCTTCATGTAATTGGCAAGAGTCCATGAGCTAGTGACGTATGGGATATACATTCCTACCAGGACGTGCAAAGTTTCCCAAACCTCAAAATGCCTATAAATACCACCACACCCACAATTCAGTTTTACAAACTTTGCCTCCTATGGAGGTGGTGAAGTAAGTTTGTGCTAGATTTCTACGTCGATATGCGCTTCTCAGCATGCTGAAGCCCGGTTCCTCTCAGATTGCAGTGAATGACAGAGGGATGTGAAGGGAGTATTACCTATTGAATGCAATGGTCATCCTAACGGGGATCTATTTCATAGGTTCTCTGTTATCGGTCGTAGAGATTCATCTCCTACCTCCCTTTTCAGATCGACGATATACTGTTATATACCATTACCTCTACTGATTCTCGTTTCAGTACTGGTTTAGCTATCTACTTTATGTAGATGAGTGTCTTTTGGTAAGTATGTTTTCTTTTATTTATGACACTCTCAGCCAGTGTTCCCTCTAAGGCTAGTTTTGTGAGCACCACAGCAGTGAAATAGTTCATAAGAGAACCACACCATGGAGTCTGTATTGTGTAGTGTTTGTTAATTGCTCTAATTAACTGTTTCCATGCTGGGCCGCTCACAAAACTGGTCTTAGAGGGAACAGTGCTCTCAGCTATGGTTTGGCACTTTATATGTAAAGTTCTAAATATATGTTTTATACTTATATTTGCCATGATTCAGGTTAATCAGTATATTTCCTTCTTACAGACTGTCAGTTTCATTTTGGGAAATGCATATGAAAAAATTATTTCTTACCTGAAAATTTTTCAAATTGACTTTCTTTTCTAAATTGCGAGCTGTTAGGCTTGCGGGAGCGCAAAATGCTATAATTTATTGCGTAATTTTTTTGGCGCGAGATTCACGTTTGTTGACGTAATGACGTCATTTCTGGCGTCTTAGTTGGTGGAGAAAGTTTTAACGTAGTTGCGTCATCTATGACGCTCGTGTTTGTTGCAGACGTTTTTGGCGCCAATAAATATTTTGTCAATTGTGGGCGTCCTACTTGGCGCCAGATTTTTGACATTATTTAAGTCATTATTTCTTTTTGCTTCTGGTTTCCAGAGGCTTATTCTGTTTGCATTTTTTCCCATTCCTGAAACTGTCATTTAAGGAAATTCATAATTTTGCTTTATATGCTGTTTTTTCTATTACATATTGCAAGATGTCTCAATCTGACCCTGTCTCAGAATCTACTTCTGGAATGCTGCTGCCTGATGTCGGTTCTACCAAAACTAAGTGCATTTGTTGTAAACTTGTGGTAACTGTTCCTCCGGCTGTAGTTTGTGTTAGTTGTCATGATAAACTTTCAAAAGCAGACAATATTTCCATTTGTAGTAATCCATTACCTGTTGTTGTTCCTTCAACATCTAATGTTTAGGATATTCCTGTTAATGTGAGAGAATTTGTTTCTAATTCTATTCAGAAGGCCCTGTCTGTTATACCACCTTCTAATAAACGTAAAAGGTATTTTAAAACTTCTTATAAATTTGATGAATTTTTAAATGACCGACAACATTCTGATTTATATATCTCTGATGAGGATCTCTCTGGTTCAGAAGATTCTGCCTCAGATATTGACACTGACAAAACTTCATATTTGTTTAAAATGGAGTATATTCGTTCTTTATTAAAAGAGGTGTTGATTGCATTAGATATGGAGGAGACTAGTCCTCTTGATATTAAAACCAGTAAATGTTTAAATTCGGTTTTTAACCTCATGTAGTTATTCCAGAGGTTTTTCCAGTTCCTGATGCTAGGGAATTTCTAGGGAATGGAATAGTCTGGGTACTTCATTTACTCCTTCTTCAAGGTTTATGAAACTGTACCCTTTGCCGACTGATAGATTGGAGTTTTGGGAAAAGATACCCAAAGTTGATGGGGCTATCTCTACTCTTGCAAAGCGTACTTCTATTCCTACGGCAGATAGTACTTCTTTTAAAGATCCTTTAGATAGGAAACTTGAATCTTATCTAAGGAAGGCTTATTTATGTTCAGGTCATCTTCTTAGGCCTGCTATTTCTTTGGCTGATGTTGCTGCGGCTTCAACTTTTTGGTTGGAAACTTTAGTGCAACAAGTACCAGATCCTAATGTGTATAGCATTGTTAAGCTAATTAAACATGCTAATAATTTCATTTGTGAAATTGGTTTCAGCTTGTCAGAACCTTCAGTTTCAGTCATTCCCTTCAGTAGCTATGTGCATGGAGGTTTTAGGTCTCATGACTGCAGCATCGGACGCGATCCCCTTTGCTCGTTTTCACATGAGACCTCTTCAGCTTTGTATGCAGAGCCAATGGTGCAGGGATTATACAAAGATATCACAATTAATATCCTTAAATCCCAATATTCGACGATCTCTGACTTGGTGGTTAGATCACCATCGTTTGGTTCAGGGGGCCTCTTTTGTTCGTCCAACCTGGGCTGTGATTACAACAGATGCAAGTCTTTCAGGTTAGGGAGCTGTCTGGGGATCTCTGACAGCGCAGGGGATTTGGAAATCTCAAGAGGCGAGATTACCAATCAATATTTTAGAACTCTGTGCGATTCTCAGAGCTCTTCAGTTTTTGCCTCTTCTGAAGAGAGAACCATTTATTTGTTTGTTTTAAGACAGACAATGTCAATCATCACGGTGGAACTCACAGTCCTCAAGCTATGAAAGAAGTATCTCGGATACTTGCATGGGCGGAATCCAGCTCTTGTCTAATCTCTGCGGTCCATATCCCAGGTATAGACAATTGGGAAGCGGATTATCTCAGTCGCCAGACTTTACATCCGGGAGAATGGTCTCTTCACCCAGATGTGTTTGTTCAGATGTGGGGGCTAGTGATGTCGCAAACCTAAAAATTTGGGTTCGCGAACTTCCCCAAAAGTTCGCGAACCGGGCAAACCCCCATTGACTTCAATGGGCAGGCAAATTTTTAAACCCACACAGACTCTTTCTGGCCACAATAGTGATGGAAAAGTTGTTTCAAGGGGACTAACACCTGGACTGTGGCATGCCAGAGGGGGATCCATGGCAAAACTCCCATGGAAAATTACATAGTTGATGCAGAGTCTGGTTTTAAGCCATAAAGGGCATAAATCACGTAACATTCCTAAATTGTTTGGAATAACGTGCTTTAAAACATCAGGTATGAAACGCACACGTGTGAAGGAAACTGACTGCTACTATTTAACACAGTCAAAAAAAGTGTTGTTTTTTTTAAATCTACACTACTGTTACACCAGATATGAGTTGCACTGGGGTGACACTGTGCCCTGGCAGGCAGGCACTGAAACGCACACGTGTGAAGGAACATGACTGCTATTATTTAACACAGTCAAAAAAGTGTTGTTTTTTTTAAATCTGCACTACTGTTACACCAGATATGAGTTGCACTGGGTTGACACTTTGCCCTGGCAGGCAGGCTCTGAAACACACACGTGTGAAGGAAACTGACTGCTACACTACTGTTACACCAGATATGAGTGGTGGCACTGGGCAAGTGGGCACAGTATACGCTGTGAGCCTGACACACACGCTGGCAGGCAGGCAACTGTGCAATTAGATTACACAGGAAAAAAAAAAAAAAAAGCAGACATGTTCTAGCCCTAAAAAGGGCTTTTTGGGGTGCTGTCCTTACAGCAGAGATCAGATGAGTCCTTCAGGACTGTAGTGGACACTGAATACACTAGCCTAGCTATCAATTTCCCTATTAAATCAGCAGCAGCTACACTGTCCTTCCTCTCACTAAGAATGCAGCTTCCAAATGAATGTAAAATGGATGCTGTCCAGGAGGTAGGAGGGTCTGGGAGGGAGTGTCTGCTGCTGATTGGCTGGAATGTGTCTTCTGACTGTGAGGTACAGGGTTAAAGTGTTACTGGGCTTTTAAGAATGAAGCTTCTGTTGATCAGATTTGCAAAGCAGCAACTTGGTCTTCTTTGCATACTTTTACTAAATTCTACCATTTTGATATTTTCTCTTCTTCAGAAGCAGTTTTTGGTAGAAAAGTACTTCAGGCAGCTGTTTCAGTTTGATTCTTCTGCTTATAATTTCAGTTTTTTTCATTATAAGATTAAAACTTTTGATTTGGGTTGTGGATTCTTTTTTCAGCGGAATTGGCTGTCTTTATTTTTATCCCTCCCTCTCTAGTGACTCTTGCGTGGAGTTCCACATCTTATGTATTTGCTATCCCATACGTCACTAGCTCATGGACTCTTGCCAATTACATGAAAGAAAACATAATTTATGTAAGAATTTACCTGATAAATTCATTTCTTTCATATTGGCAAGAGTCCATGAGGCCCACCCTTTTTGTGGTGGTTATGATTTTTTTGTATAAAGCACAATTATTCCAAATCCTTGTTGACGCTTTCGCTCCTTCTTATCACCCCACTTCTTGGCTATTCGTTAAACTGAATTGTGGGTGTGGTGGGGGTGTATTTATAGGCATTTTGAGGTTTGGGAAACTTTGCCCCTCCTGGTAGGAATGTATATCCCATGCGTCACTAGCTCATGGACTCTTGCCAATATGAAAGAAATGAATTTATCAGGTAAATTCTTACATAAATTATGTTTTTTCTGTCTTGCAATACAAGCGCGCTCCCGATTTGCGCATGCCTATTGGTATTATTATGGAATTCCCATAAAAAGTAATAGGCTTTCTTCAGATGGCTCCATTCCTGACGGCTAAAATTCTGACAAGCACATCACTTTATTAAAGTTTTAATTGAAAGTAAGTACCGCTGTGATAAAACTTAGAAAAAGTTATATTATTGATATTGATTAATCGCCTCTATGCGCATGCACAGTTCAACGGATCATCGTGAACTATAAGTCACTCAATAGAAGATAAGGAAATAGCAGCTGGGAGGAGTCAGGATCGCAACGGTAAGGAAATATAAAAACATTTTATTTCATAAATATAAAACACATTGGGGGAAAAAGTTAGCAATTTACTTATTTAAATAGTGACTAATTCATTAGTGTATTCAAGTAGTTAAAACTTTACCTTCACTTTAACTTATTAAATTGCTTCCCAAAACATAGAAAAATGGCATAAATACCTTTTAAATTGCACACTGATATAAAATAAATTTAAGTCACTACTGCAAAGCTAGACACTACACGATTTCTTCAGTACTCCCAGTTAAGTAGAAAAACATTATAGTGCAGAAAGCATAACATTTCAGCATGTTCTCTTGTTAAACGGCTTCTGTCTTTTTCATATATTGCTGCCACTTCACTAAAAACACGCTCACTTGGTATTCTTTACAGATAAGGGTTAAACGTAAAGTAAAAAAATATATATATATATATATATACTGCCACTTGATAGGGAAAGAAAGGACATGCTGGAATATCAGTGCTAGATTTATTTATTTGCTTTAGTTTGTAACTATAAGTTTCTTTATTATGTCTCTTATGGGCAGTTTTATACATGTGTAACAGCGCCATCTAATGGTCAGAGCATTGTTACCCACTGCTAGAGAATATTGATACTAGTCTCCTATACTGCATAGCTTTCTACTCAAGGTTTGTTGCTGTGGACATTTGTAAAATGTATCAGAATGCAACAAATAATGTTCTATTTGTCACAGCAATTAGCAAGCAGATTGATGTTATGTATTGTTGGCCCCTATGAGCAAAATCAAAAGTAATTTAGCTCTGTGTACTTCAAGGTAACTATGTAACTTTAAGTGCCACTTAAAGAGCACATTTTCCATTTAGGTATTAGTTTTTTGCATGCATCACTTCTAAAGTTACTTTCTAATATCCCTGGTATAATATCAGATATCAAATATCATTAATTCTATTGGAGTAATTAACTGCTGCAAGTTTTATAATAAGAGACCTCCCACTAGCTCACTCCCTTCCCTTGACATGTTTCACCGGCATTCCAGCTTTATCAAAGGGCGAAGGCGCCGCGGCGGCTTTTTATGACGTCAGACCTGCCTCTTTATTTGCATATGGCGAAGGGGATCCTTGGATTATCCTCCCCATCCTAAGATTGACATATCGTTCTGCGGTATGTTAGATAGCAACTGGCTGTTTTGGGAGATAATCCATCTCTATTTGTCAATCCAATACTCAGGAAAATGAAATATGTATATTATTACGCATAGATATTGTGTCTACATGTAATGACCGGATTTTGAATATCTCTAAGATAGTAGGTAAATACTGTAATGAAAAACACCAAAGTGTTTGCAAACATTAATTATGAATAGTAATTTAATATTAGATGCCTAGCTAAAATGCATGATTTTAAAGCTAATGTGCAATTAGAGTTTTATGTGATCCGTGACTATACAGTAAATTATATTTGTGTCTGTAATAGTGCTCGTTGCAAAGTTTTTTTTTCTATATTCAATACATTTGTGTATCAATTATGATCATACCTAGTGTGATAATAATAACATGATATGGTACCCAAAATTATTAATGGGGATATTATAGTGTTAACACGTAGTGCTCCAGCGTGGGAATAGTTGTGGAAATTTTAAAAAAAAAGTGCAAAATACTAAACATGACGAAGTGTGAAAAAGACCTAAGATATGTGCATTGGGCCGATCATAAATGTGTTTAAAGTCATAGAAATTCAAGTCCATAATTCTATGGGGAAGTATTCTATCTTCTTATAGATATGCAAAAAAATTATTATTTTCATTTAATCCATTCGGTTGGATTGAATTTAAGATATATCCAGCGACTTACTTCTCTCAAGAGTGACTGCTCTATGTCTCCTCCTCTTATTCCTAATCTAACTGTTTGAATACCAAAACAGCAAAATTCAGAAATATTGGCTTGATGTTTTTTAAAAAGTGTGATGCTACAGTGGTCAGGATTTTCTTTTCCTTTAAATCTTTGTTGGCATTTCTGATGTTACTCAGATGTTCCAACATTCTGATTCTCAATTTACGTGAGGTCATACCGACATAGACCACATTACAGTTACAGGTAGTTCCACAAATTACCGCCTCCGTGTTACAGTTAATATGAGAATTCATTTTATGTGTCTTGCCAAATCTGTCAGTGATAGATTTGAGAGGCACAATATGTTTACAGATACAGCAGTTTCTGCACTTGAAATGTTATGTTTTAATTGTTCTGTGATGCCAATACCCTAGTTACTTAAATATATTATAGTAAATAACTAAATATTTCTATTACATCCGGTACATTATATATTCAATAACAATATATTTACATATGTTTGATTATAAATGTTTTACAATATGTGTGACTACTAGTTAAATCTGGATTACCATTTCTTAAACCATACATTTTTATTCTTAAAATATTAAGAAATCCCATTGGATGATGCTATTTTCTATTTTATGTAGATTAACAGAAAAAAGAGAGGTAATAAAGAAAGGAACAAAAAAACTATAGAAAAGAAAAACAATACGGAAAAAAAGAAAAACAGTACCCCTCTCCCCCCAACCTGTATCACATAGCATGAATTAAAGTAATATCATCTACTCTAACCAGGTCTCTAGAAATAAACCAGATGTGATCTGTTCCATGAAAAAGGTAGACGTCAGAAAAGGATATAATTTGATGTTGAATATCGTCTAGAAATAATTTGATTACATTCAACCATTTATAGAAACATTTTCTAAGTTTTTTGTTTGTATAAATTGTTATATCATATTGTTCGAGAATCATCTGCATTTTAACTGAACCAATAAACTGTGAAAAGGGAATAGATTATGGAATAAAGGGAAAAGAGTATTATATAATATTTGCCATTATATACATCTGTTAGACATGAGTGTGGGATAGGATCAGTGATGAAAACTCTATATTACAGACATTAATTTGATGAGTGACAACTGACCTTCTTTATTGAAGAGTTATTAAAGGGACACTGAACCCAAATTGTTTCTTTCGTGATTCAGATAGAGCATGCAATTTTAAATAACTTTCTAATTTACTCCTATTATCAATTTTTCTTCATTCTCTTGCTTTCTTTATTTGAAATAGAAGTCATCTTAGCTATTTTTTGGTTCATAACCATGGAAAGCACTTGTTTATTGGTAGGTGAATTTACCCACCAATCAGCAAGAACAACACAGTTGCTTAAAATTGCATGCTCTATCTGAATCACGATAGAAAAAAATTGGGTTCATTGTCCCTTTAAGAGTAAAGCATTTATACTCTTTCCTGAAGACACTCTATGGCAGCAGTTTGCAACTATGTATAACATTGTTGCAAACACTGTTGCCAGATAGCTAGAGACACATGCATGTTCCGGAACTCGCCTAGGTTTACTCTTTAACAAATGATACCAAGAGAACTAAGCAAAATTGCTATCAGAAGTAAATGGGATTTCTCTTGTTAAGTGTATCCAGTCCACGGATCATCCATTACTTGTGGGATATTCTCCTTCCCAACAGGAAGTTGCAAGAGGATCACCCACAGCAGAGCTGCTATATAGCTCCTCCCCTCACTGCCATATCCAGTCATTCTCTTGCAACTCTCAACAAAGATGGACGTAGTAAGAGGAGAGTGGTGTATTATAGTTAGTTTTTTAACTTCAATCAAAAGTTTGTTATTTTTAAATGGTACCGGAGTGTACTGTTTCATCTCAAGCATTAGAAGAAGAATCTGCCTGTGATTTCTATGATCTTAGCAGAAGTAAGTAAGATCCATGGCTGTTCTCACATATTCTGAGGAGTGAGGTAACTTCAGAGAGGGAATGGCGTGCAGGTTTTCCTGCAATAAGGTATGTGCAGTTAATATTTTTCTAGGGATGGAATTTGCTAGAAAATGCTGCTGATACCGGATTAATGTAAGTAAAGCCTTAAATGCAGTGATAGCGACTGGTATCAGGCTTATTAATAGAGATACATACTCTTATAAAAGTGTAATATAAAACGTTTGCTGGCATGTTTAATCGTTTTTATATATGTTTGGTGACAAAACTTATTGGGGCCTAGTTTTTTTCCACATGGCTGGTTTGATTTTTGCCTAGAAACAGTTCCTGAGGCTTTCCACTGTTGCAATATGAGTGGGAAGGGCCTATTTTAGTGCTTTTCTGTGCAGATAAAAATACTGACAGAGACATTCAGCTTCTTCCTGCATGATCCAGGAAATCTCTGAAGGGCTCAAAAGGCTTCAAAGTCGTGTTTGAGGAGGGTAACAATCACAGTAGACTGTGGCAGTTGTTGTGACTGTGTTTAAAAAACGTTTTTGTCATTTATTATTCTGTTTTTGTTATTAAGGGGTTAATCATCCATTTGCAAGTGGGTGCAATGCTCTGCTGACTTGTTACATACACTGTAAAAATTTTGTTAGTGTAACTGCCTTTTTTCACTGTTATTTCAAATTTGTCAAAATTTGTTTCTCTTAAAGGCACAGTAACGTTTTTTATATTGCTTGTTAACTTGCTTTAAAGTGTTTTCCAAGCTTGCTAGTCTCATTGCTAGTCTGTACAAACATGTCTGAAACAGAGGATACATGTTCATTATGTTTAAAAGCCATGGTGGAGCCCCATAGGAGAATGTGTACTAAATGTATTGATTTCACCTTAAACAGTAAAGATCAGTCTTTATCTATAAAAGAATTGTCACCAGAGGGGTCTGTCGAGGGGGAAGTTATGCCGACTAACTCTCCCCACGTGTCGGACCCTTCGCCTCCCGCTCAAGGGACGCACGCTAATATGGCGCCAAGTACATCAGGGACGACGCCCATAGCGATTACTTTGCAGGACATGGCTGCAATCATGAATAATACCATGTCAGAGGTGTTATCCAGATTGCCTGAATTGAGAGGCAAGCACGATAGCTCTGGGGTTAGACGAGATACAGAGCGCGTAGATGCTGTAAGAGCCATGTCTGATACTGCGTCACAATATGCAGAACCTGAGGACGGAGAGCTTCAGTCTGTGGGTGACGTCTCTGAATCGGGGAGACCTGATTCAGAGATTTCTAATTTTAAATTTAAGCTTGAGAACCTCCGTGTATTGCTTGGGGAGGTATTAGCTTCTCTGAATGACTGTGACACAATTGCAGTGCCAGAGAAATTGTGTAGGCTGGATAAATACTATGCAGTGCCGGTGAGTACTGATGTTTTTCCAATACCTAAAAGGCTTACAAAAATTATTAGTAAGGAGTGGGATAGGCCTAGTGTGCCCTTTTCCCCACCTCCTATATTTAGAAAAATGTTTCCAATAGATGCCACTACACAGGACTTATGGCAGGCTGTCCCTAAGGTGGAGGGAGCAGTTTCTACTTTAGCAAAGCGTACCACTATCCCGGTTGAGGACAGTTGTGCTTTTTCAGATCCATGGATAAAAAAATTAGAGGGTTACCTTAAGAAAATGTTTATTCAACAAGGTTTTATTTTACAGCCCCTTGCATGCATTGCGCCTGTCACTGCTGCGGCGGCGGCATTCTGGTTTGAGGCCCTGGAAGAGGCCATCCATACAGCTCCATTGACTGAAATTGTTGACAAGCTTAGAACTCTTAAGTTAGCTAACTCATTTGTTTCTGATGCCATTGTTCATTTGACTAAACTAACGGCTAAGAATTCCGGATTCGCCATCCAGGCGCGTAGGGCGCTATGGCTCAAATCCTGGTCAGCTGATGTGACTTCAAAGTCTAAATTACTCAACATTCCTTTCAAGGGGCAGACCTTATTCGGGCCTGGTTTGAAAGAAATTATTACTGACATTACTGGAGGTAAGGGTCATACCCTTCCTCAGGACAGGGCCAAATCAAAGGCCAAACAGTCTAATTTTCGTGCCTTTCGAAATTTCAAGGCAGGTGCAGCATCAACTTCCTCTGCTTCAAAACAAGAGGGAACTTTTGCTCAATCCAAGCAGGCCTGGAAACCTAACCAGTCCTGGAACAAGGGCAAGCAGGCCAGAAAGCCTGCTGCTGCCTCTAAGACAGCATGAAGGAGCGGCCCCCTATCCGACAACGGATCTAGTAGGGGGCAGACTCTCTCTCTTCGCCCAGGAGTGGGCAAGAGATGTTCAGGATCCCTGGGCGTTGGAGATCATATCTCAGGGATATCTTCTGGACTTCAAAGCTTCTCCTCCACAAGGGAGATTTCACCTTTCAAGATTATCTGCAAACCAGATAAAGAAAGAGGCATTCCTAAGCTGCGTACAAGATCTCCTTGTAATGGGAGTGATCCATCCAGTTCCGCGGACAGAACAAGGACAGATCTGTTTGTGGTTCCCAAAAAAGAGGGAACCTTCAGACCAATTTTGGATTTAAAGATCCTAAACAAATTCCTCAGAGTTCCGTCATTCAAGATGGAAACTATTCGAACCATTTTACCCATGAACCAAGAGGGTAAGTACATGACCACAGTGGACTTAAAGGATGCCTACCTTCACATTCCGATTCACAAGAATCATCATCAGTTCCTGAGGTTTGCCTTTCTAGACAGGCATTACCAATTTGTAGCTCTTCCATTCGGGTTGGCTACAGCCCCAAGAATTTTTACAAAGGTTCTGGGCTCACTTCTGGCGGTCCTAAGACCGCGAGGCATAGCGGTGGCTCCTTACCTGGACGATATCCTGATACAGGCGTCAAGCTTTCAAATTGCCAAATCTCATACAGAGATAGTTCTGGCATTCCTGAGGTCGCATGGGTGGAAAGTGAATGAAGAAAAGAGTTCTCTATCTCCTCTCACGAGGGTTTCCTTCCTAGGGACTCTTATAGATTCTGTAGAAATGAAAATTTACCTGACGGAGTCCAGGTTATCAAAACTTCTAAATGCTTGCCGTGTTCTTCACTCCATTCCGCGCCCCACGGTGGCTTAGTGCATGGAAGTAATTGGCTTAATGGTAGCGGCGATGGACATAGTGCCATTCGCGTGCCTGCATCTCAGACCACTGCAATTATGCATGCTCAGTCAGTGGAATGGAGATTACACAGATTTGTCCCCTCTACTAAATCTGGATCAGGAAACCAGAGATTCTCTTCTCTGGTGGTTTTCTCGGGCCCATCTGTCCAAGGGTATGACCTTTCGCAGACCAGATTGGACAATTGTTTCAACAGATGCCAGCCTTCTAGGTTGGGGTGCAGTCTGGAACTCCCTGAAGGCTCAGGGTTCATGGACTCAGGAGGAGAAACTCCTCCCAATAAATATTCTGGAGTTAAGAGCAATTTTTAATGCTCTTCTGGCTTGGCCTCAGCTAGCAACACTGAGGTTCATCAGATTTCAGTCGGACAACATCACGACTGTGGCTTACATCAACCATCAAGGGGGAACCAGGAGTTCCCTAGCGATGTCAGAAGTCTCCAAGATAATTCGCTGGGCAGAGACTCACTCTTGCCACCTGTCAGCGATCCACATCCCAGGTGTAGAGAACTGGGAGGCGGATTTTCTAAGTCGTCAGACTTTTCATCCGGGGGAATGGGAACTCCATCCGGAGGTGTTTGCTCAATTGGTTCTCCGTTGGGGCAAACCAGAATTGGATCTCATGGCGTCTAGCCAGAACGCCAAGCTTCCTTGTTACGGATCCAGGTCCAGGGACCCAAAAGCGGCACTGATAGATGCTCTAGCAGCGCCTTGGTTCTTCAACCTGGCTTATGTGTTTCCACCGTTTCCTCTGCTCCCTCGTCTGATTGCCAAAATCAAACAGGAAAGAGTATCAGTGATATTGATAGCGCCTGCGTGGCCACGCAGGACCTGGTAAGCAGACCTAGTGGACATGTCATCCTTTCCACCATGGACTCTGCCTCTGAGACAAGACCTTCTAATACAAGGTCCTTTCAATCATCCGAATCTACTTTCTCTGAGACTGACTGCATGGAGATTGAACGCTTGATCCTATCAAAGCGTGGCTTCTCCGAGTCAGTAATTGATACCTTAATACAGGCACGAAAGCCTGTCACCAGGAAAATTTACCACAAGATATGGCATAAATATCTTCATTGGTGTGAATCCAAGAATTACTCATGGAGTAGGGTTAGGATTCCTAGGATATTGTCCTTCCTCCAAGAGGGTTTGGACAAAGGATTATCAGCTAGTTCTTTAAAGGGACAGATTTCTGCTCTGTCTATTCTTTTAAACAAGCGTCTGGCAGAAGTTCCAGACGTTCAGGCTTTTTGTCAGGCTTTAGTTAGAATTAAGCCTGTGTTTCAACCTGTTGCTCCTCCATGGAGCTTAAACTTGGTTCTTAAAGTTCTTCAAGGGGTTCCGTTTGAACCCCTTCATTCTATTGATATCAAACTTCTTTCATGGAAAGTTCTTTTTCTGATGGCTATTTCCTCGGCTCGAAGAGTCTCTGAGTTATCTGCCTTACATTGTGATTCTCCTTATCTGATCTTTCATTCAGATAAAGTTTGTTCTGCGTACAAAACCTGGGTTTTTACCTAAGGTGGTTTCTAACAAGAATATCAATCAAGAGATTGTTGTTCCATCATTATGTCCTAATCCTTCTTCAAAGAAGGAACGTCTTTTGCATAATCTAGACGTAGTCCGTGCCTTGAAGTTTTACTTACAGGCTACTAAAGATTTTCGCCAAACATCTAACCTGTTTGTTGTTTACTCTGGACAGAGGAGAGGTCAGAAGGCCTCGGCAACCTCTCTTTCTTTTTGGCTTCGGAGTATAATCCGTTTAGCCTATGAGACTGCTGGACAGCAGCCTCCTGAAAGGATTACAGCTCATTCTACTAGAGCTGTGGCTTCCACCTGGGCCTTTAAAAATGAGGCCTCTGTTGAACAGATTTGCAAGGCTGCAACTTGGTCTTCCCTTCATACTTTTTCCAAATTTTACAAATTTGATACTTTTGCTTCTTCGGAGGCTGTTTTTGGGAGAAAGGTTCTACAGGCAGTGGTTCCTTCCGTTTAAGTTCCTGCCTTGTCCCTCCCGTGTACTTTAGCTTTGGTATTGGTATCCCACAAGTAATGGATGATCCGTGAACTGGATACACTTAACAAGAGAAAACATAATTTATGCTTACCTGATAAATTTATTTCTCTTGTAGTGTATCCAGTCCACGGCCCGCCCTGTCCTTTTCAGGCAGGTCTAAATTTTAATTAAACTACAGTCACCACTGCACCCTATGGTTTCTCCTTTCTCGGCTTGTTTCGGTCGAATGACTGGATATGGCAGTGAGGGGAGGAGCTATATAGCAGCTCTGCTGTGGGTGATCCTCTTGCAACTTCCTGTTGGGAAGGAGAATATCCCACAAGTAATGGATGATCCGTGGACTGGATACACTACAAGAGAAATAAATTTATCAGGTAAGCATAAATTATGTTTTTTTTAAAAAAATCGTATGCTTTATCTGAATTATGAACATTTAATTTTGATTTTACTGTCCTTTTAATTCTTCCGTCCTGGAATTTAAACCCCTAGGTAGATAGACAGGGGTTGCAATTTAATACATTTCTTTGTTATTCTGTTAAGGTGTTGTTTAGTTGTAATTTAACACAATATGATCTACCATAAATACTTAAAGAGACAGTCAACACCAGAATTTTTTTGTTTTAAAAGATAGAAAATCCCTTAATTACCCATTCCCCTGTTTTGCATAACCAACACAGTTATAATAATACACTTTTTACCTCTGTAATTACCTTGTATCTAAGCCTCTGCAGACTGCCCCCTTATGTCAGTTCTTTTGACAGACTTGCATTTAATCAAATCAGTGCTCACTCCTTGGTAAATTCAAGTGCATGAGCTCAATGTTATCTATATGAAACACATGAACTAATGCCCTCTAGTGGTGAAAAACTGTCAAGTGCAGAGGCTGCCTTCAAGGTCTAAGAAATTAGCATATGAACCTCCCAGGTTTAGCTTTCAACTAAGAATACCAAGAGAACAAAGCAAAATTGGTGATGAAAGTAAATTGGAAAGTTGTTTAAAATTACATGCCCTATTTGAATCATGAAAGTTTCTTTTGGACTTGACTGTCCCTTTAATCAAAATTTAAATTAAAGTATAATCATAAAGTCAACATATCATTATATAAAGTACTAGGCGATAAGCCTGCCCAGAGGGCAGTCTATTTTCTTTAAGTGAGGTCCATCTATCCCTATCCATCTATCCCTCTATACCTGTCCATATCCCTATCCCTCTGTCCCTATCCCTCTATCCCTGTCCCTCTATCCCTATTCTTCTGTCCCTCTATCCCTTTGTCCCTGTCCCTATCCCTCTGTCCCTCTATCTCTGTCCCTATTCTTCTGTCCCTATACCTCTGTCCCTCTATCCTTTTGTCCCTGTCCCTATCCCTCTGTCCCTATCCCTCTGTCCCTATCCCTTTGTCCCTATTCCTCTGTCCCTATCCCTCTGTCCCTATCCCTCTATCCCTATCCCTCTATCCCTATCCCTCTGTCCTTATTCCTCTCCCTCTATCCCTATCCCTCTGTCAGGTAATTTTGTAATTATTTTAACTAGGTAGCCATTAAATAGTTATTAACTATTTAATAGCTATTGTACCTGGTTAAAATAATTACAAAGTTGCCTGTAAAATAAATATTAATCCTAAAATAGCTACAATATAATTATAATTTATATTGTAGCTATATTAGGGTTTATTTTACAGGTAAGTATTTAGCTTTAAATAGGAATAATTTATTTAATAAGATTTAATTTATTTTGTTAGATTTAAATTATATTTAACTTAGGGGGGTGTTAGTGTTAGACTTAGCTTTAGGGGTTAATACATTTATTAGAGTAGCGGTGAGGTCCGGTCAGCAGATTAGGGGTTAATACTTGAAGTTAGGTGTCGACGATGTTAGGGAGGGCAGATTAGGGGTTAATACTATTTATTATAGGGTTATTGAGGCGGGAGTTAGGTGGATTAGGGGTTAATACATTTATTATAGTAGCGGTGAGGTCCGGTCGGCAGATTAGAGGTTAATAATTGTAGGTAGGTGGAGGCGACGTTGTGGGGGGCAGATTAGGGGTTAATAAATATAATATAGGGGTCGGCGGTGTTAGGGGCAGCAGATTAGGGGTACATAGCTATAATGTAGGTTGCAGCGGTGTACGGAGCGGCAGATTAGGGGTTAATAATAATATGCAGGGGTCAGCGATAGCGGGGGCAGCAGATTAGGGGTTAATAAGTGTAAGGTTAGGGGTGTTTAGACTCGGGGTACATGTTAGGATGTTAGGTGCAGATTTAGGAAGTGTTTCCCAATAGGAAACAATGGGGCTGTGTTAGGAGCTGAACGCTGCTTTTTTGCAGGTGTTAGGTTTTTTTTCAGCTCAAAATGCCCCATTGTTTTCTATGGGGGAATCGTGCACGAGCACGTTTTTGAAGCTGGCCGCGTCCGTAAGCACCGCTGGTATTGAGAGTTGCAGTGGCGGTAAATTATGCTCTACGCTCCCTTTTTGGAGCCTAACGCAGCCATTCTGTGAACTCTAAATACCAGCGGTATTTAAAAGGTGCGGGGGAAAAAAAGCCAGCGTTAGCTACGCGGGTCATTACCGACAAAACTCTAAATCTAGGCGTCAATTATTTTATTTGCAGTAACTTGCGTGTATAATAGAGAAACTGAAAATTTTGTTATTTAAATTCACAGCATAGCTGGCAAGAATCAGGTCAGCTAATAATCCTGGCAAACCAGTGGAGGCTCCTCCAGTTGTGCACATTCGCACGTGAACCCCCCAGGGGGCAAGGAGGAAAAAAAAAAATTGAGCCAAAAAAAAAAAAAAAATCAGCCAAAAAAAAATTTGTTTATTTTTTTTTTTTTATTAGTGTGTGTGTTATTATATTGTTTAAACATGATGTAGGCTCTGTTTACTAGCTCATCCTGTAGGCTGTAGGACCGGTACAGCAGTACCACACCATTTACCATTATAGTAGTAAGTCAACTAGTCAAGATAGATTGAACTTGAAGCAGGAGGGAGCTAGGACCCAGGCGACCGCATCAGTCACTAGCATCTCCTCCTCGGGCTGCTGAGTCTCACTGCGCGAGTGCGCGCACTGTGCACACCAGACCAGACACTGTCACACTGATCGCACGTGCGATCAAGCAAAACCCTATCCTGCACAGTGATCTCTATGCATCACTGTGCAGGCGTTGCTCCTCCCAGCCCGGCACTGGTAATTGAGCCCTATTCGCACAAGCTGAAGTGTGCGAGCTGACTTCAGCCTGTGCTCTGGCTCCTCCCAGTCTGCCTGTCATGGGTGAGTCTCACCTCTGATACGCTACTAGCGTCATGTGACCGCCCTCACAAGGCTCCTCCCCCTCAACGGCGCGAAAATCTCATTGAGGAGATAGCCGTTGAGTGGAAAGGAGCTCTGTAACAACTAACAAGGTGTGTTGTCTTTATCCTAATTGTTGCTGCTGGTGCTAGCCAGCCTTTGGAAGCCTAAGGAGCACCCTGCTGCTAACTGATGTAGAGCAGGCAGTTAGCGTGGCATGACATTTTTCATTTTGCTTCTCCTGCACCCCTGCTTTTCTTCACAGTCTGTCTGTGAGTATCTGCAGAGGCAGTTAGCGCGGGAGCAGGGAGAAAGAATGCAGTGTCTTTTGAGTGGCAAACAGCAATATTTGAAGCTCTATTCTTCTTTGAGAGACTGTCACTGCCTGACCTGACCTTACTAAGCTAACTCTTTAGCGGCTGAGCCTGGCTGTTGTGATATCCCTGCAGTTTTCACTGCTCTCTGGCACATATCCTCCAGGCAACTGCTCAATACTTAAAGTGTTTAGTTTTGATGGAAATACAAAAACTAAATAAAAAAAAAGTTTTAATAGAGACGTCATAAAAGTCAAATTATGTAACCCATATAGTATTTTCATGTTTAATCCTGAATTAACTCTTCATACACATTGTGACAGCAAGGTCCCTTATATGTACCAGCCACTGGCAATAAAAATGTGCTTTGGTTTTGGAATGTGCAGTTCTTAGCAGATATTTATCCTCCGCTGTATGTGGGAATATCTAAGCAGTTATTTTATTTGTGTAGTCGGTTATTTATTAGCTCAAGAGCAGCAGAGGTTGTCCGTGTCTCAGCCAACACCCCAGGGCAGGCAGTAGTAGTACTGTGTGTGTTTGTGTGAAGAATTATTACACTGATACTGAATGAGGTAAGAGGGGGCTGTAAATAATGTGTGCTGCCATGCAGGACAGGACATAAAGGCTCCCAGCAGAACTCATCATGCTTTTTTAACCCTTATGCTCCTGTTAGAAATGGTTGTTATGCTGTGAAAATTGCTTACTATATATATATATATATATATATATATATATATATATATATATACATACATATACACTTTCTAAAAGGGTGTCCCTCTTTGGAAGTTTGAAATATTGGAAGGTATGTTGTTTTAATAGAATGATGACTTAACTACAGTATTCAGGAATCAAATGTTTATAAAAACATTAAAAATGCTTAATAACCACAAGTTACTAGTGCAGCATGTTTTCTTGTGCTGGTGGGGTTTCCTTCAATATTTCAAATTACTTTTATCCTAATTTGCAGTGCAATCAGTCTGTAACAGTATTTTGTTATACATGGTCTATGAAAAGTCCCACAGTAAACTAAAGGGTGATATTTTTATATATATATATATTTATATATGTGGTATGCATGCATATGAGTGTGTGTGTTGTGTGCATATGTGTGTGTTGTGTGCATATGTGTGTGTGTTGTGTGCATATGTGTGTGTGTTGTGTGCATATGTGGGTGTGTTGTGTGCATATGTGGGTGTGTGTGTTGTGTGCATATGTGGGTGTGTGTGTTGTGTGCATATGTGTGTGTGTGTGCATATGTGGGTGTGTGTGCATATGTGGGTGTGTGTGTTGTGTGCATATGTGGGTGTGTGTGTTGTATGCATATGTGTGTGTGTGTTGTGTGCATATGTGTGTGTGTGTGTTGTGTGCATATGTGGGTGTTGTGTGCATATGTGGGTGTGTGTGTTGTGTGCATATGTGGGCATGTGTGTTGTGTGCATATGTTGGTGTGTGTGTTGTGTGCATATGTGGTTGTGTGTATAACACAGCTTAGTTATGTACATACCTCACACACAAACTTTAACAACACACAGTAATACACATAACACACTGCCCTCACCTTGTTCCTAAGGATGTGTTAAGGTAACTGGCAGAGTGTGTGTATGTATGTGTATATAACAAAATTTATGCTTACCTGATAAATTCCTTTCTCCTGTAGTGTGGTCAGTCCACAGGTCATCATTACTTCTGGGATATTAACTCCTCCCCAACAGGAAGTGCAAGAGGATTCACCCAGCAGAGCTGCCATATAGCTCCTCCCCTCTACGTCACACCCAGTCATTCGACCGAGAACCAATGAGAAAGGAGAAGCCAAAGGGTGCAGTGGTGACTGGAGTATAATTTAAAAATTTAGACCTGCCATAAAAACAGGGCGGGCCGTGGACTGACCACACTACAGGAGAAAGGAATTTATCAGGTAAGCATAAATTTTGTTTTCTCCTGTTAAGTGTGGTCAGTCCACGGGTCATCATTACTTCTGGGATACCAATACCAAAGCTAAAATACACGGATGACGGGAGGGACAGGCAGGCTCTTTATACGGAAGGAACCACTGCCTTTCTCCCAAAAACAGCCTCTGAAGAAGCAAAAGTGTCAAATTTGTAAAATTTGGAAAAAGTATGAAGAGAAGACCAAGTTGCAGCCTTGCAAATCTGTTCAACAGAAGCCTCATTCTTAAAGGCCCAAGTGGAAGCCACAGCTCTAGTAGAATGAGCTGTAATTCTTTCAGGAGGCTGCTGTCCAGCAGTCTCATAGGCTAAACGTATTATGCTACGAAGCCAAAAAGAGAGAGAGGTAGCCGAAGCTTTTTGACCTCTCCTCTGACCAGAATAAACGACAAACAGGGAAGACGTTTGTCGAAAATCCTTAGTTGCCTGTAGATAAAATTTCAGGGCACGGACTACATCTAGATTGTGTAGAAGACGTTCCTTCTTCGAAGAAGGATTAGGACACAAAGATGGAACAACAATCTCTTGATTGATATTCCTGTTAGTGACCACCTTAGGTAAGAACCCAGGTTTAGTACGCAGAACTACCTTGTCTGAATGAAAAATCAGATAAGGAGAATCACAATGTAAGGCAGATAACTCAGAGACTCTTCAAGCCGAGGAAATAGCCATTAAAAACAGAACTTTCCAAGATAACAGCTTGATATCAATGGAATGAAGGGGTTCAAACGGAACACCCTGTAAAACATTAAGAACTAAGTTCAAACTCCATGGTGGAGCAACAGTTTTAAACACAGGCTTGATCCTAGCTAAAGCCTGACAAAAAGCTTGAACGTCCGGAACCTCTGACAGACGTTTGTGTAAAAGAATGGACAGAGCTGAAATCTGTCCCTTTAAGGCACTAGCGGATAAACCCTTTTCTAAACCTTCTTGTAGAAAAGACAATATCCTAGGAATCCTAACCTTACTCCATGAGTAACTCTTGGATTCGCACCAATATAAGTATTTACGCCATATTTTATGGTAAATCTTTCTGGTAACAGGCTTCCTAGCCTGTATTAAGGTATCAATTACTGACTCAGAAAAAACACGTTTTGATAAAATCAAGCGTTCAATTTCCAAGCAGTCAGCTTCAGAGAAATTAGATTTTGATGTTTGAAGGGACCCTGAATCAGAAGGTCCTGTCTCAGAGGCAGAGACCAAGGTGGACAGGATGACATGTCCACTAGATCTGCATACCAAGTCCTGCGTGGCCACGCAGGCGCTATTAGAATCACTGATGCTCTCTCCTGTTTGATTCTGGCAATCAATCGAGGAAGCATCTGGAAGGGTGGAAACACATAAGCCATCCCGAAGGTCCAAGGTGCTGTCAAAGCATCTATCAGAACCGCTCCCGGATCCCTGGATCTGGACCCGTAACAAGGAAGCTTGGCGTTCTGTCGAGACGCCATGAGATCTATCTCTGGTTTGCCCCAACGTCGAAGAATTTGGGCAAAGACTTCCGGATGAAGTTCCCATTCCCCCGGAGGAAAAGTCTGACGACTTAGGAAATCCGCCTCCCAGTTCTCCACTCCCGGGATGTGGATTGCTGACAGGTGGCAAGAGTGAGACTCTGCCCAGCGAATTATCTTTGATACTTCCATCATTGCTAGGGAGCTTCTTGTCCCTCCCTGATGGTTGATGTAAGCTACAGTCGTGATGTTGTCCGACTGAAACCTGATGAACCCCCGAGTTGTTAACTGGGGCCAAGCCAGAAGGGCATTGAGAACTGCTCTCAATTCCAGAATGTTTATTGGCAGGAGACTCTCCTCCTGATTCCATTGTCCCTGAGCCTTCAGAGAATTCCAGACAGCGCCCCAACCTAGTAGGCTGGCGTCTGTTGTTACAATTGTCCAATCTGGCCTGCTGAATGGCATCCCCCTGGACAGATGTGGCCGAGAAAGCCACCATAGAAGAGAATTTCTGGTCTCTTGATCCAGATTCAGAGTAGGGGACAAGTCTGAGTAATCCCCATTCCACTGACTTAGCATGCACAATTGCAGCGGTCTGAGATGTAGGCGTGCAAAGGGTACTATGTCCATTGCCGCTACCATCAAGCCGATTACCTCCATGCATTAAGCCACTGATGGGTGTTGAATGGAATGAAGGACACGGCATGCATTTTGAAGCTTTGTTAACCTGTCTTCTGTCAGATAGATCTTCATTTCTACAGAATCTATAAGAGTCCCCAAGAAGGGAACTCTTGTGAGTGGAAAAAGAGAACTCTTCTTTTCGTTCACCTTCCATCCATGCGACCTTAGAAATGCCAGTACTAACTCTGTATGAGACTTGGCAGTTTGAAAGCTTGAAGCTTGTATCAGAATGTCGTCTAGGTACGGAGCTACCGAAATTCCTCGCGGTCTTAGTACCGCCAGAAGAGCACCCAGAACCTTTGTGAAGATTCTTGGAGCCGTAGCTAATCCGAATGGAAGAGCTACAAACTGGTAATGCCTGTCTAGGAAGGCAAACCTTAGATACCGGTAATGATCCTTGTGAATCGGTATGTGAAGGTAAGCATCCTTTAAATCCACTGTGGTCATGTACTGACCCTTTTGGATCATGGGTAGAATTGTCCGAATAGTTTCCATTTTGAACGATGGAACTCTTAGGAATTTGTTTAGGATCTTTAAATCCAAGATTAGCCTGAAAGTTCCCTCTTTTTTGGGAACCACAAACAGATTTGAGTAAAACCCTTGTCCGTGTTCCGACCGCGGAACCGGATGGATCACTCCCATTAGTAAAAGATCTTGTACACAGAGTAGAAACGCCTCTTTCTTTATTTGGTTTGTTGACAACCTTGACAGATGAAATCTCCCTTTTGGGGGAGAGGATTTGAAGTCCAGAAGATATCCCTGAGATATGATTTCTAACGCCCAGGGATCCTGGACATCTCTTGCCCAAGCCTGGGCGAAGAGAGAAAGTCTGCCCCCCACTAGATCCGTTCCCGGATCGGGGGCCCTCAATTCATGCTGTCTTAGGGGCAGCAGCAGGTTTCCTGGCCTGCTTGCCCTTGTTCCAGGACTGGTTAGGTCTCCAGCCTTGTCTGTAGCGAGCAACAGCTCCTTCCTGTTTTGGAGCAGAGGAAGTTGATGCTGCTCCTGCCTTGAAGTTACGAAAGGCACGAAAATTAGACTGTCTAGCCTTAGGTTTGGCTCTATCTTGAGGTAGGGCATGGCCTTTACCTCCTGTAATGTCAGCGATAATTTCTTTCAACCCGGGCCCGAATAAGGTCTGCCCTTTGAAAGGTATGTTAAGTAATTTAGATTTAGAAGTAACGTCAGCTGACCAGGATTTTAGCCACAGTGCTCTGCGTGCCTGAATGGCGAATCCGGAATTCTTAGCCGTAAGTTTAGTTAAATGTACTACGACATCCGAAATAAATAAATTAGCTAGCTTAAGTGTCTTAAGCTTGTTTGAAATCTCATCTATAGTTATTGAGTCAAGAGTCTCTTCCAGGGACTCGGACCAAAAAGCGGCCGCGGCCGTGACAGACGCAATACATGCAAGGGGTTGCAATATAAAACCTTGTTGAACAAACATTTTCTTAAGGTAACCCTCTAATTTTTTATCCATTGGATCTGAAAAGGCACAGCTATCCTCCACCGGGATAGTGGTACGCTTAGCCAGAGTAGAAACCGCTCCCTCCACCTTAGGGACCGTCTGCCATAAGTCCCGTGTGGTGGCGTCTATTGGAAACATTTTTCTAAACACAGGAGGGGGGGAAAAGGGTACACCGGGCCTATCCCACTCCTTAGTAATTATCTCTGTAAGCCTCTTAGGTATAGGAAATACGTCAGTACTCGCCGGTACCGCATAGTATCTATCCAGCCTACATAATTTTTCTGGGATTGCAACGGTGTTACAATCATTCAGAGCTGCTAATACCTCCCCTAACAGTACACGGAGGTTTTCGAGTTTAAACTTAAAATTAGAAATGTCTGAATCCATTCTATTGGGATCAGAACCGTCACCTGCAGATTGAAGCTCTCCGTCCTCATGTTCAGCATACTGTGACGCAGTATCAGACATGGCCCTATTATCAACAGCGCACTCTGTTCTCACCCCAGAGTGATCACGCTTACCTCTTAGTTCTGGTAATTTAGCCAAAACTTCAGTCATAACATTAGCCATATCCTGTAATGTGATTTGTAATGGCCGCCCTGATGTACTCGGCGCTACAATATCACGCACCTCCCGAGCGGGAGATGCAGGTACTGACACGTGAGGTGAGTTAGTCGGCATAACTCTCCCCTCGTTGTTTGGTGAAATATGTTCAATTTGTACAGATTGACTTTTATTTAAAGTAGCATCAATGCAATTAGTACATAAATTCCTATTGGGCTCCACTTTGGCTTTAGCACATATAGCACAGAGATATTCCTCTGAATCAGACATGTTTAACACACTAGCAAATAAACTAGCAACTTGGAAATACTTTTCAAAGCAATTTACAAATAATATGAAAACGTACTGTGCCTTTAAGAAGCACAGAAAAAAATTATGACAGTTGAGAAATAATAAACTTGAGAAACTATAACATCAAATTCTTTCCGGTAAAAACACAATTTTAGCAAAGGATTGCCCCCATTAGTAATGGATAACTAACCCTGAATAGCAGAAAAAAAGTACAGAAATAAACGTTTTTTTATCACAGTCAGTTACAATCTCACAGCTCTGCTGTGAGTGATTACCTCCCTCAAAATAAGTTTTGAAGACCCCTGAGCTCTGTAGAGACGAACCGGATCATGCAGGGAAGACAAGAGACTTCTGACTGAATTTTTTGATGCGTAGCAAAAGCGCCAAAATAGGCCCCTCCCCCTCACACACAACAGCGAGGGAGATCAGTAAACTGTCTTAAATTAAATAAAACGACTGCCAAGTGGAAAAAAACAGTGCCCAAAACATTTTTTCACCCAGTACCTCAGAAAATTAAACAATTTAACATGCCAGCAAAAACGTTTAACATCAAATAAATGAAATGTCATTAGAAAGCCTGTTGCTAGTCACTGCAAATTAGGCTAAAGTCTTATGCATACAGTATTATCCCAGTGAAGTGCCATTCCCCAGAATACTGAAGTGTAAATATACATACATGACAGCCTGATACCAGTTGCTACTACTGCATTTAAGGCTGAGCTTACATTATATCGGTATGGCAGAATTTTCTCAGTCAATTCCATTGTCAGAAAATAATATGCTGCTACATACCTCTTTGCAGATTAACCTGCCCGCTGTCCCCTGATCTGAAGTTTACCTCACTCCTCAGATGGCCGAGAACAGCAATATGATCTTAACTACGCCGGCTAAAATCATACAAAAAACTCAGGTAGATTCTTCTTCAAATTCTACCAGAGAAGGAACAACACACTCCGGTGCTGTTATAAAATA
The DNA here is from genome assembly GCF_027579735.1 of Bombina bombina. NCBI lineage: Eukaryota > Metazoa > Chordata > Amphibia > Anura > Bombinatoridae > Bombina > Bombina bombina. The sequence continues at coordinate 913,343,194 of NC_069502.1, read as the reverse complement.
ACAAACTTTTGATTGAAGGTATAAAACTAAGTATAATCACCACAGTCCTCTCACACATCCTATCTATTAGTTGGGTGCAAGAGAATGACTGGGTGTGACGTAGAGGGGAGGAGCTATATGGCAGCTCTGCTGGGTGAATCCTCTTGCACTTCCTGTTGGGGAGGAGTTAATATCCCAGAAGTAATGATGACCCGTGGACTGACCACACTTAACAGGAGAAATATATATATATATATACACACACGCACATTAAAATGGGCGGAGCCATCTGAGGGGTGGGGCTAGTGCTCCCCCAGCTTCAAAAGTCACCAGCCGCCACTGTGGCAAACCATAAGAAAATTATATTATTACCAGATTCCTGATTGACCCAGTGTTAATTGTCAACAGATAAGACCAGGTTAACAGGAATTACCAAACAAAAATATTTGTGACTATAAAGGGCAAACCAGAATTGATTAACTCACCTGATTCAATAATAAAGCTTTGAATATAAATGTAACGAGCATAAATCATATTAACAAAACTGTTTCATATAGGTTTGTTTCATACTTATCAACATTGTGGGATCCTTCACTGGGGTTCAGTGTAAAAAGACCCTCTTAGGTTACCCCTGGACCCTCTCTTGCCATTATCCTGACTTTTCTATCTAGTCAGCTTAGCCTCCCATCCCCTCTGGATAGGGTGTGGTCCTCATGCATGCTCAGTGTGGCCCCTTGTGCAGTCTGCTTGTGTCCCCTCGTAACCCTTTTGTGGGTGAGTGTGTATTTTATGAAAAATGCTTAACTCCACCCCAACTGATAAGGTTAGGTTCACATAAATGATTGGCTAACACTAATTACAGATTAATTAACATTCTTGTTAATAAGCTAAGTTTAGCAGTTAGAATATTTTTCCCTCTGAAGATGGCACTCGTCACTAAGCTATAACAGACAAATATGTATTTTGTAAATATATTCTGAAAAACAAGTCAGTATCTCGATTTGACCGTTAACCAAGGTTGAACCCCACTAATGTTTATAGAAAAAGAGACTTACTGGAACCATGTATAAAAAACATGGGGATATTTGTAGATATTTATACCAGTAATATAATGATAGGAATCATGCAGCTATGTTGGGGACCTTGAATATAATAGTAACTAAACATGGATTATTTTGATAAAGTACAAAAACTTCACAGTAAGCAATTATATACTGACAAGCAGCACTAGCTAATAGCTACATATTAATACTGAAAAATAATATATATGTGTATGTGTACCTGAATATATAAGTAAATACACATGATCAATTGTACCCCTATATTATATAGCACAGGCATATGTGATTAATATGCAATATCAAAATGGTTAATTATACTGGACAATTGTCCTGACACTATGTATGCAAAATTTGCCACAGTGCGGGTCGGTATTCATCAGAGACATGTCAAAACTGCAATATGTCTTCATGAATTTGCATATAACGATGTATAATAAATCTAGAGAAAATTATTTCAAGAATTTCAGCACTTTCTCGTCACCTAATTGCACTAAGGCTATTAACCTGCTGTAATACTATCACGCATAATTCCTCTAATAACATTTATGAGTGCCACTTTTCTATCTTAATGTGTGCTGCTATATATAATCAGAAAAAACGTCAGTTTTTTGACCATACAGTAACCGAAAGCTAGAATCACCACAACGTTAAAGCACATTCTAATAAATACCAGAAACCACACTCCCTATATGCAGTGCACATAGGTCCCGAACACCGGAAGTCACCACATCACTAACCGGAAGTCACGGATTGTTTCCTCAGCAGATTCCTGACACTGTAAGGCACCAAAACAGCATGCCAGGAACGTCAACTATTAACGGACCAATCAGAGCAGTCATCCTCCAGTCGCTTATTGGCTAACGTTGTTTGTGCCACCAAATTGCAGTAGAGTTTAAAAAAAAAAAAAAAAATATATATATATATATAGATATATATATAGATATAGATATATATATATATATATATATATATATGTTTGTTAAGCCTTCCCGGAGGGCAGTCACCACAACTGCTGCATCCAGGTGGATTCTTTCACCACCCTGCCATTTTCAGAATTCTTTTGGCTGACGACGGCGACGGATGCGTTAGAAACGCGATTTATAGTATAGCTAATGCTTGGGATACACACTTCACAATATAGATAGTATTTCCTTCTTAATATGAGGAGAGTTCACAGCATCATTCCTTACTGCTGGGAAATACTGAACCTCGCCACCAGGAGAAGGCAAAGTTGAGAGGCTGTGTTTCTGTTCCATGTCATAGATTCTCGTAACATCGTTTTATTTTATATACATATGATAACGCAAGAAGACAGGGTCACAGTGTGGCTCCTATTATCTGTATGGAATCCAGGGTTAATATCTCCATTGGGGCTTAATCGCATAAATTTATTTTATTATGCTGCGACATGTGTGAGATGAGGCACAGGCAGATGTTGGAACGTACAGGGTTTACACTTTCGTTTTGGGAGCTGTGCAGCCTGAAGGCTTGGCCCGCTTTTTCACTAGTATAGCAGGGGCGGTCCTGCATTGCGCATCATGTGACCTGGTGTGGTCACACTTATTTCCTCTTTCCTGACTGTGCGGTTTACTGGAGAAAAAGCGGTTTCTCTGTTTGACCTGGGTCATAGGAGGTGGTGAGTGCCCCAACCATTGGGGGTATAAAGGTGCCGTTTTTTCTTAGTAATCAATAGTCTGCTTTGTTAGCGCAAGCTATGGAGGATTCTGATGAGTTAGAGGGTACTACCTCTTTACCTAAGTCTAATACCTGTCTTTATTGTGAGGAGGCCACGGTATACCCGCCTGCTCAATTATGTTCCACATGCCTTGATAAACTAATAATGTCGAAGAAAGTTAATATGTTGATACCACGGAGTCGTCCACCTCTGAGGAGTCTCCGTCCCGTGAGGTGGGCACCCTGCAGTCATCTACTAATACACATGCAGCTTCCTGTAGCACTCCTATTCCTCCATCTGGAGGGGCCCTTTTACCGCCAGACTTTACTGAGCAGTTACAAACGGCAGTGTCTTTGGCCTTTAGTGCTTTACCTTGCCCTGCTAAGCACAAGCGAAAGGTCAAATATTGCTATCCTTCCCAGGGGTCATCTACTAGCTTATTTGATTTATCTGGTACAAGATTATCTTATGATGAAGGCACCTCTGATACTTCAGAGGGTGCTCTTTCTGGGTCGGAATCTGCCGCCTCTAAGCCTCCAGCTGCGGAGGAACCAGACTTTAGATTTAGGATTGAGCATTTTACGCTTTCTGCTGAAGGAAGTTTTGGCTACGTTAGAGGTTCCAGAGCCCAAATTGCCTGAGGAACCTTTGATTCCTAAATTACATAAGGTCTATAAGGACAGGGTTGTGCCACAAATTTTCCTGGTTCCCGTAAAGATGGCGAACATTATTAAGAATGAAAGGAAAATAATTGGTTCTTCATTTTTCCTTTCTTCCTTTAAAAGATTGTTCCCGGTCCCGGACTCTCAATTGGAGTTGTGGGGTTCCATCATCAAGGTGGATGGTGCTATCTCCACGCTTGCTAAATGCACTACTATCCTGCTTGAGGATAGTTCGTTGTTTAAAGAGCCCATGGATAAGAAGATTGAAACTCTGTTAAGAAAGATGTTTCAACATACGGGATATTTGTTTTAACCAGCAGCGGCTGTTGCTGCAGTTACTGGAGCGTCTACCTACTGGTGCGACTCCTTATCTGAATTAATCGAGGTGGAGGGTCCCCTCGATGTGATCCAGGAAAGAATTAAAGTTTTAAGGGTTTTTAATTCTTTTATTTGTGATGCAAATATGCAAATTATTCGCCTGAATGCCAAGGCTTCAGGTTTTTCTGTTCAAGCCTGTTGGGCACTCTGGCTGAAGTCCTGGTCTGTGGACATGACTTCTAAGTCAAGACTTCTTTCCCTCCTATTTAAGGAAAAGATTCTATTTGGTCCAGGCCTGGACTCTATTATCTCCACGGTTACTGGAGGCAAAGGTGCCTTTTTACCGCAGGATAAGAAGAACAAGACTAAGGTACAAGGTCCTAATTTTCGTTCCTTTTATTCGGATAAATTCCAACGTCAGCAGCCCTCCGCAAAACCAGAGCAATCCAAGGGAACTTGGAAGCCAGCTCAGTCCTGGAATAAATCCAAACAGTGCAAGAAGCCCGCCAAGACAAAGTCGGCATGAAGGGGCGGCTCCCGATCTGGCTCAGGATGTTGTAGGGGCAGACTGTTGCTCTTTTCAGACGGTTGGTTTGGGGACGTGCAAGATAAGTGGGTCCTGGAGGTCAATGCTCAGGGATACAAGATAGATTTCAAGTCTCATCCACCCAGGGGCATATTCCTCCTCTCAAACCTGTCTTCAAGGCCAGAAAAGAGAGAAGCCTTTCTGGGGTGCGTCAGGGATCTCTCCTCCCTAGGAGTCATTGTCCCGATACCTCTTGCAGAAAGAGGTCTGGGGTACTATTCAAACCTTTTTGTGGTCCCAAAGAAGGAGGGAACTTTCCGCCCCATTTCTGGACCTAAAGTGCTTAAACAAATTCCTATTTGTCCCCACTTTCAAGAGGGAGACGATAAGGTCCATCCTTCCCTTAGTTCATGAAGGACAGTTCATGACCACTATCGATCTGAAGGATGCTTACCTTCACATTCCAATACACAAGGATCACTTCAAGTTCCTAAGGTTTACGTTCCTGGACCAGCATTTCCAGTTTATTGCACTTCCGTTTGGTCTAGCTACTGCTCCAAGAGTTTTTATGAAGGTTCTAGGGGCTCTGCTTGCAGTAGCCAGAACCAGAGGTATAGCAGTTCCTCCATACTTGGACGATATTCTGGTTCAAGCACCATCCTGTCGCCTGGCAGAAGACCATTCGAAAGCTCTTCTATTTCTTCTTCAATCTCATGGATGGAAGATAAACTTAGAAACGAGTTCTTTTATTTCCAGTACCAGGGTGGGACTCCATTTCTATGAGGATATTCCTTACAGACCAGAGATGTTACAAGCTAACTTCCGCTTTTCTTGCCCTCCAGACCTCCTTAAGGCCCTCTGTGGCTTGGTGTATGGAGGTGATTGGTCTCGTGTCCAGCATGGAAATCATTCCCTTTGCCAGATTACATCTCAGACCACTTCAGCTGAGCATGCTGAGACAGTGGAACAGCGATCATTTTGGATCTGTCTTAACAGATTTCTCTGGACAACCGGTCAAGAGGATCGCTTTCCTGGTGGCTCTGTCCAGATCACCTGTTCCAAGGGACATCCTTCTTGAGACCATCCTGGGATATTGTGACTACGGAGCAAGTTTATCAGGGTGGGGAGCTGTGTGGGGTGCCAGGAAGGCACAGGTTCTGTGGACTCGAGAGGAATCCCTCCTCCCAATCAACATTTTGGAACTTCGAGTGATCTTAAATGCTTTGAAGGCTTGGCCTCTTCTGGGTTCATCCCAGTTTATCAGATTCCATTCAGACAACATAACCTCGGTGGCTTACATCAACCATCAGGGGGGATCGAGGAGCTCCCTAGCAATGAGGAAAGTATCTCGGATTCTGGAGTGGGGGCGGAGGCCCACAACTGCTCACTGTAAGCGATCCACATTCCCTGTTGTGGACAACTGGGAATCGGATTTCAATAAGCAGACAATTCTTTCATCCGGGGAAATGGTCTCTCCATCCTGAGGTGTTTGCGGAGATTTGCAACAGGTGGGGGCGCCAGAGATAGATCTCATGGTGTCCCGGCTCAATTCCAAGCTACCCAGGTATGGGTCGCGGTCCATGGATCCTCAGGCGGAGCTAATAGATGCATTAGCGGTGCCTTGGAGGTTCAATCTAATTTACATTTTTCCGCCGTTACCACTTTTTCCCTGTGTAGTGGCCCGCATCAAGCAGGAGCAGGCATCAGTGATACTGATTGCGCCATTGTGGCTGCAAAGAATGTGGTTCGCGGACCTGGTGGGGATGTCCTCATGTCCTCCGTGGAAGTTACCTTGTCGCAGGGATCTGCTGGAACAGGGTCCTTTTGTACATCAAAATCTAGATTCTCTGAGGCTTACTGCGTGGAGATTGAACGCTTAGTCTTAGCCAAGAGAGGTTTCTCTGAGAGGGTTATTGACACTCTCATTCAGGCTCATAAGCCTGTTACCCACCGCATCTATCAAAAGGTATGGAGAGCTTACTTATTCTGGTGCGAAGAGCGTGGTTTAGCCTGGCATAAGGTTAAACTGAATGTCCATTTTGATGAATTATTGCCCACTTTTTAATAAACCTATTAAAAACAAGGGCACTTTAATTCATCAAAATTGACATTTCACTGTTTTCTTCAAAAACGTAACTTTTAATCCTGAATGCCGCTCCAGCGATTCCCCTGGCCGTCGGAAGCCTCTGCAGATGTCAGAAATGTCAAATCAGGCTTCCTCCTATCACAGCTTCCCTGATGCAACGCTGTGATTGGAGGAAGCCGGATTCGTCATTTTGGACCCGCGAAGATGGCTTGCGACGGGCGGAGGAGGTGCTGAAGCGGCTGCCAGGATTAAAAGGTACGTTTTTGAAGAAAACAGTGAAATGTCAATTTTGATGAATTAAAGTGCCCTTGTTTTTAATAGATTTATTAAAAAACGGGCACTAATTCATCAAAATGGACTTTCACTTTAAGGCTGCCAGGATTGTTTCCTTTTCCAGGATGGTCTGGAGAAGGGCCTTTCTGCCAGTTCCCTGAGGGGACAGATTTCGTCCCTTTCTGTTTTGCTGCACAAGAGACTTGCAGAGCTCCCTGACGTGCAATCTTTAGTTCAGGCTTTGGTTAGTATCAGACCTGTGTTTAGATCTAACGCTCCACCTTGGAGTTTGGATCTTGTTCTTAAGTTTTTACAACGGGCTCCGTTCCGTGTAAGCCTATGCATTCAGTTGACATCAAATTGTTGTCCTAGAAGGTTATTTTTCTTTTGGCTATTGTGTCGGCACGCAGAGTTTCTGAAATGGCTGCCTTGCAATGTGAGCTTCCTTATCTGGTGTTCCACACTGATAAGGCTTTCCTTCGTACCCGCTTAGGTTTTCTACCTAAGGTGGTGTCTGATGGTAACATTAATCAGGAGATTGTGGTTCCTTCCTTATGTCGTAATTTACTTCATAATCTGGATGTGGTTTGAGCTTTGAAGTTTTATCTTCAAGCTACTAAGGATTTTAGGCAAACTTCTTCCTTATTTGTTATCTATTCTGGGAAGTGTAAGGGTCTGAAGGCTTCTTCGACATCCTTATCTTTTTGGTTGAGGAGTGTTATACGCTTAGCTTACGAGTCAGCGGGACTTAAACCTCCTCAGAGGGTTACGGCTCATTCCACTAGAGCGGTGGCTTCCTCTTGGGCCTTTAAAATCGAGACCTCTATGGATCAGATTTGTAAGGCGGCTACCTGGTCCTCCTTACATACTTTTTCAAAATTCTACAAGTTTAACGTTTTTGCTTTGGCTAAAGCAGCTTTTGGGAGAAAGGTTTTACAGGCGGTGGTGCCCTCAGATTAGGGTCCCCTTTTTTTTACCCCTCCCGTTATCATTCAGTGTCCTCTAGAGCTTAGGTATAGTTTTCCCAACAGTAAGGAATGATGCCGTGGACTCTCCTCATACAGAAGGAAATTAAATTATCAGGTAAGCATAATTTATGTTTTATTCTGCTTTAAAACAGGGAGAATAGACACAAGATTCTACCATAGCAAGAACAAGTCTATTGTTTCAAAGTTAATATGCCATAGGAATAGGTCATAATTGAATTCTTCATTCAGCCCTCCTGGTTTGAGGCATTCATATCATAAATCTACCTGCATTCGGCTTTTAATAGTTCCCAATCTAGAACTCCCCCTCTCATGTAGAAATCTGAAATTGAGCTATTATGTCTTTCAATGAAATATATTGCTAGACCACTTAATTCAGTTTTTTTGTTAATATTATTCCTCTTGTGTTCTTTTATACACTCCCTCAGTTCCCTATAGGTTCTATATACATATTGTAGGGAAGATGAACAGGAGGCCAAATGTACCACCCCAGGGAGCTGATGTAATCCTATGTTTGCGGTTGTTTGCATCAATAGCAATATCACTTTTCTTCCGGCAGACATCGCTGAATGCGGACAGCATACTCTGTCTGCATTCAGCATTGCACAAGCAGTTCTAGTGAACGCTTGTGCAATGCCGCCCCCTGCAGATTTGCGGCAAATTGGCTGCTAGCAGGGGGTGTCAATCAACCAGATCGTATTCGATCGGGTTGATTGCTGTACGTTGCTCAGAGGCAGCGGATCCAATTAAGGTGCAGCGGTCTTAAGACCCCTGCTTCTTAACTCCTGTTTTTGCGAGCCTGAAGGTTCATGCGGAAACAGGGCGAGTTAGCCCCCTACATCTCCCACATGGATAATTACCATTCTTAGAATAAAATTCCTCTTACCAATTTTGTGACTCTTTACTGTGGCTGTGTAGTAATTTGACTCTTAAATTAGGTGAACTCCTGGGTGTGTTTACCAATTCAGCCACTTGTGGATCTATAACACATCCCAATGTTTCTGCATAATGGCGCTGATATCTTGCCATTTATATCTTTATATATCTTAGAATAGCCTCTATCCAGTAATATAATTTGTAATGCATCAAAAAAGAACAATAAACTTGATGTCACTATGGAAGAATCAATTGTCTATTTTACAGCACAATAAATAATATCTACAATGTTAAGTGTGCATCCCCAGCATTATACTTTATATAATGATACACAAACTTTATAATTTACTTTAATTTCAGTTTTGATTAAATATTTACGGTAGATCATATTGTGTTAAATAACAGGTATATACCACCTTAATTAGAATGACTAAGAAATTTACAAACCCTGTCTATCTACCTAGGCGTTTAAATTCCCAGAGGGGAGAACTGACTGTAGGACAGTGACGCCAGGAAGAAACCGCGCCACATTGCCTGAATTGCGAAACATGCGTTACATGGAATCTGATAACTGGCTCTGCAGGGCCCGCAGTGTGTTATCTCTTTGGAAAAATTTAGATTATTAAGTCCCGAACTGCAGTCACTGTGGAGAGTAGCTATTTAAGGGAGGTGAATCCTATCTGAAAATTCACTACTGGTTTTTCCCTGACATAAAATGTGGGATTTATACTGGTGACCGGATTTACTCTAAAGTGGATGAACTGTGCATATTGTAGGTGAGACTGTTTCATCTTGTATTTGGAATCCCTCTGTGGGATTTAGTCATGGGAGAGAGGATAACCTCTCAATTGACATTCCCCTTAGCAGGGGCTAAATAAATTATTTACAGTATATGACTGCTAATTTGTGATACCGGTCCTTATATTCATGTCTGCTTTAAAGTGAATGTAAATTTTGATGAATCAGTGCCTGGTTTTTAATAATCCTATTAAAAACATGGGCACTTTCATTCATCAAAATTTAAATTTCACTGCTTTTTTAAAAATACTTACCTTTTTTTCTGCAAGCAGCTCCAGCGTTTTCTCCGCCCGTCGCAAGCCTCTGCCGATGTCAGAAATGACGATTCCGGCCTTCCACCAATCACGGCGTTGCTTTAGGCAATGATTCCCCGGGGGGAAAGCCGTGGTTGGAGGATGCCAGCATCGTCATTCTTAGCATAAGAAGAGACTTGCGACGGGCTGGAGAAGCACTGGAGCGGCTTGCAGAAAGAAAAGGTGAGTATTTTAACAAAAGCAGTGTAATTTAAAGTTTGGTGAATGAAAGTGCCCCTGTTTTTAATAGGATAATTAAAAACTGGGCACTCATTCCTCAAACTTTACATTCACTTTAAGGAACTTTTGTTAAGGTTTCTGTAATGGCTACAAAAATCCTTTCCTCTCTTTATTGTAGTTTCTTTCTAATCACACGGTGAGTCCACGGATCATCATAATTACTATTGGGAAATACCACTCCTGTCCTGCAGGAGGAGGCAAAGAGCACCACAGCAAAGCTGTTAAATACCACTCCCCTTATCCACAGCCCCGAGTCATTCTCTTTGTTTTTAGTGCATGGAGGTGGTAAAGTTAGGTGTCTAATTCTTCAATCAAGAATGTTTTATTTTTCTAAACAAAGCAAGTTTGTTTTTGTTTTGTTTTTCCTTGGGGGTTTAGCTGTATTCCACGTCAGTCTCTTCAGTAGAGCTGTGGTGGCTTTTGAGCTTCTGAGAACTTGGGGGGTATAATCCCCTCTGCGCCCCTAAGGTTGTGATGCTGTCCTTTTTTTTTGATAAGAGACCATGTAGGTTTACTTAGTCTTTTGTTTCTAAAGGTCCTTGTTTGGATGGAATCCTTTCAAGCCTAGGGAACTGCCTTGCTGCCGGGAAGTATATTCTGGAAAAGTAAGTGCTATTTTTTTTTTTCTCATTTTCTGCTGGGCTACACAGGAAAGATTCTTATGGCACTTATTGGATAACTCTGCTTTGCAGGTTATCTTTTCTGGCAGGGACTGTGTTCCTCTGTTATTTGCTTATTGGTGTGGGGCACTGTGGAGGATATGTTGGGAGTTTTGGGCTCATAGGCCTAGATTTGGAGTTCGGCGGTAGCCGTCAAAACCAGCGTTAGAGGCTCCTAACGCTGGTTTTGGCCGCCCGCTGGTATTTGGAGTCAGTGATTAAAGGGTCTAACGCTCACTTTACAGCCGCGACTTTTCCATACCGCAGATCCCCCTACGCCATTTGCGTAGCCTATCTTTTCAATGGGATCTTTCTAACGCTGGTATTTAGAGTCGTTTCTGAAGTGAGCGTTAGAGCTCTAACGACAAGATTCCAGCCGCCTGAAAATAGCAGGAGTTAAGAGCTTTCTGGCTAACGCCGGTTTATAAAGCTCTTAACTACTGTACCCTAAAGTACACTAACACCCATAAACTACCTATGTACCCCTAAACCGAGGTCCCCCCACACCGCCGCCACTCGATTAAAATTTTTAACCCCTAATCTGCCGACCGCCACCTACGTTATATTTATGTACCCCTAATCTGCTGCCCCTAACCCCGCCGACCCCTGTATTATATTTATTAACCCCTAACCTGCCCCCCACAACGTCGCCGCCAGCTACTTACAATAATTAACCCCTAATCTTCCGACCGCAAATCTCCGCCACCTACGTTATCCCTATGTACCCCTAATCTGCTGCCCCTAACATCGCCGACCCCTATATTATATTTATTAACCCCTAATCTGCCCCCCTCAACGTCGCCGACACCTGCCTACACTTATTAACCCCTAATCTGCCGAGCGGACCTGAGCGCTACTATAATAAATGTATTAACCCCTAATCCGCCTCACTAACCCTATCATAAATAGTATTAACCCCTAATCTGCCCTCCCTAACATCGCCGACACCTACCTTCAATTATTAACCCCTAATCTGCCGACCGGAGCTCACCGCTATTCTAATAAATGTATTAACCCCTAAAGCTAAGTCTAACCCTAACACTAACACCCCCCTAAGTTAAATATAATTTTTATCTAACGAAATAAATTAACTCTTATTAAATAACTTATTCCTATTTAAAGCTAAATACTTACCTGTAAAATAAATCCTAATATAGCTACAATATAAATTATAATTATATTATAGCTATTTTAGGATTAATATTTATTTTACAGGCAACTTTGTAATTATTTTAACCAGGTACAATAGCTATTAAATAGTTAAGAACTATTTAATAGTTACCTAGTTAAAATAATAACAAATTTACCTGTAAAATAAATCCTAACCTAAGTTATAATTAAACCTAACACTACCCTATCAATAAAATAATTAAATAAACTACCTACAATTACCTACAATTAACCTAACACTACACTATCAATAAATTAATTAAACACAATTCCTACAAATAAATACAATTAAATAAACTAGCTAAAGTACAAAAAATAAAAAAGAACTAAGTTACAGAAAATAAAAAAATATTTACAAACATAAGAAAAATATTACAACAATTTTAAACTAATTACACCTACTCTAAGCCCCCTAATAAAATAACAAAGCCCCCCAAAATAAAAAATTCCCTACCCTATTCTAAATTAAAAAAGTTACAAGCTCTTTTACCTTACCAGCCCTGAACAGGGCCCTTTGCGGGGCATGCCCCAAGAATTTCAGCAATTTTGCCTGTAAAAAAAAACATACAATACCCCCCCCCCAACATTACAACCCACCACCCACATACCCCTAATCTAACCCAAACCCCCCTTAAATAAACCTAACACTAATCCCCTGAAGATCTTCCTACCTTGTCTTCACCATCCAGGTATCACCGATCCGTCCTGGCTCCAAGATCTTCATCCAACCCAAGCGGGGGTTGGCGATCCATAATCCGGTGCTCCAAAGTCTTCCTCCTATCCGGCAAGAAGAGGACATCCGGACCGGCAAACATCTTCTCCAAGCGGCATCTTCGATCTTCTTCCATCCGGTGCGGAGCGGGTCCATCTTGAAGCAGGCGACACGGATCCATCCTCTTCTTCCGATGTCTCCCGACTAATGACGGTTCCTTTAAGGGACGTCATCCAAGATGGCGTCCCTCGAATTCCGATTGGCTGATAGGATTCTATCAGCCAATCGGAATTAAGGTAGGAATTATCTGATTGGCTGATGGAATCAGCCAATCAGAATCAAGTTCAATCCGATTGGCTGATCCAATCAGCCAATCAGATTGAGCTCGCATTCTATTGGCTGTTCCGATCAGCCAATAGAATGCGAGCTCAATCTGATTGGCTGATTGGATCAGCCAATCGGATTGAACTTGATTCTGATTGGCTGATTCCATCAGCCAATCAGAAAATTCCTACCTTAATTCCGATTGGCTGATAGAATCCTATCAGCCAATCGGAATTCGAGGGACGCCATCTTGGATGACGTCCCTTAAAGGAACCGTCATTAGTCGGGAGACATCGGAAGAAGAGTATGGATCCGCGTCGCCTGCTTCAAGATGGACCCGCTCCGCACCGGATGGAAGAAGATCGAAGATGCCGCTTGGAGAAGATGTTTGCCGGTCCGGATGTCCTCTTCTTGCCGGATAGGAGGAAGACTTTGGAGCACCGGATTATGGATCGCCAACCCCCGCTTGGGTTGGATGAAGATCTTGGAGCCAGGACGGATCGGTGATACCTGGATGGTGAAGACAAGGTAGGAAGATCTTCAGGGGATTAGTGTTAGGTTTATTTAAGGGGGGTTTGGGTTAGATTAGGGGTATGTGGGTGGTGGGTTGTAATGTTGGGGGGGGGTATTGTATGTTTTTTTTTACAGGCAAAAGAGCTGAAATTCTTGGGGCATGCCCCGCAAAGGGCCCTGTTCAGGGCTGGTAAGGTAAAAGAGCTTGTAACTTTTTTAATTTAGAATAGGGTAGGGAATTTTTTATTTTGGGGGGCTTTGTTATTTTATTAGGGGGCTTAGAGTAGGTGTAATTAGTTTAAAATTGTTGTAATATTTTTCTTATGTTTGTAAATATTTTTTTATTTTCTGTAACTTAGTTCTTTTTTATTTTTTGTACTTTAGCTAGTTTATTTAATTGTATTTATTTGTAGGAATTGTGTTTAATTAATTTATTGATAGTGTAGTGTTAGGTTAATTGTAGGTAATTGTAGGTAGTTTATTTAATTATTTTATTGATAGGGTAGTGTTAGGTTTAATTATAACTTAGGTTAGGATTTATTTTACAGGTAAATTTGTTATTATTTTAACTAGGTAACTATTAAATAGTTCTTAACTATTTAATATCTATTGTACCTGGTTAAAATAATTACAAAGTTGCCTGTAAAATAAATATTAATCCTAAAATAGCTATAATATAATTATAATTTATATTGTAGCTATATTAGGATTTATTTTACAGGTAAGTATTTAGCTTTAAATAGGAATAAGTTATTTAATAAGAGTTAATTTATTTCGTTAGATAAAAATTATATTTAACTTAGGGGGGTGTTAGTGTTAGGGTTAGACTTAGCTTTAGGGGTTAATACATTTATTAGAATAGCGGTGAGCTCCGGTCGGCAGATTAGGGGTTAATAATTGAAGGTAGGTGTCGGCGATGTTAGGGAGGGCAGATTAGGGGTTAATACTATTTATGATAGGGTTAGTGAGACGGATTAGGGGTTAATAACTTTATTATAGTAGCGCTCAGGTCCGCTCGGCAGATTAGGGGTTAATAAGTGTAGGTAGGTGTCGGCGACGTTGTGGGGGGCAGATTAGGGGTTAATAAATATAACATAGGGGTCGGCGATGTTAGGGCAGCAGATTAGGGGTACATAGGGATAACGTAGGTGGCGGCGTTTTACGGAGCGGCAGATTAGGGGTTAAAAGTGTAATGCAGGGGTCAGCGATAGCGGGGGCGGCAGATTAGGGGTTAATAAGTGTAAGGTTAGGGGTGTTTAGACTCGGGGTACATGTTAGGGTGTTAGGTGCAGACGTAGGAAGTGTTTCCCCATAGGAAACAATGGGGCTGCGTTAGGAGCTGAACGCTGCTTTTTTGCAGGTGTTAGGTTTTTTTTCAGCTCAAACAGTCCCATTGTTTCCTATGGGAGAATCGTGCACGAGCACGTTTTTGAGGCCGGCCGCGTCCGTAAGCAACTCTGGTATCGAGAGTTGCATTTGCGGTAAAAATGCTCTACGCTCCTTTTTTGGAGCCTAACGCAGCATTTGTTTTAACTCTCGATACCAGAGTTAAATTTATGGTGCGGCCAGAAAAAAGCCCGCGGAGCGTTAACAGCCCTTTTACCGCCGAACTCCAAATCTAGGCCATAGTTTTTTATTTTCCCCTATTGTTCTGGTCTTCCAGGGTTTGGAAGAAGGTTAGAGGGGTTCCGCTTGGTTTTCACTTGCCCTTTGCTTTGAGCGTTATGCTGCGCTGTGCTCCCGGCGGCTGTTTGTTTTACTCTTAGGCCATCCGGGAGGTACGCCCACGATGGGAGGTGTTTTGCTTTGTTGCGAGTTTTCATGCACTCTCCTCATTACTATGGAGCTGCCGTAGTGTGCACTTCCTGTTGTTGTCTGTATTTTCAGTGGTACGCTGAACGGGTGCAGTGTTTTTCTTCCCCAAGTCCGGATTCCGTTTCTGTTTCTGGTTGGAGGGGGTAAGATTTGCACCTCAGCAAAAGTTGTTTGTTGAGGTGTAGAGGTGTGCTGTAGGTTTTCTGTCGGCATTTAAGAAGTTCAGCCTGTTTGGTTTGTGTTTGTTTTTTTTTTGTTTTTTTAAAAAGTCTATTAAAGGGACAGTAACGTTTTATTTTTGGGCAGTTTTTTTTGTAAAATTTTATTTTTCTGTTTAAATTGTGTGTACTATGGACCAGGAGGACTTGCAGGCTGTGACCTGTAATTTATGTTTAGATGCCAATATAGAGCCTCCTATCCCTTTCTGCTCCTCATATATAGAGAGGACTATGCAGTATAGGGATACACTCTTTGATCCAGAGCCTTCATTTTCTAGGGAGACTGTTGTTCAGGAGTCTCCTGTTCAAGCTGGAGCTCAGCTTTCTCCCAATTCTTCCCAATCTCAATCCTCTCCACATGCAGTGCCCTGCGTTTCATCTCAGACTAGTTTTTCTTTGCAGGATTTGTCTACCCATATATCCTTTGCTATATCTGAGACATTGTCTGCCTTTCCTGTGGTACAGGGTAAGCGCAGAAGGATTTCTGACTCTGTTGCAGTTTTATCTAATGTTTCTTCTCTCAGGTCTGAGGAAGAAAATATTTCAGTAGCGTCTGAGGGTGAAATTTCAGACTCTGATAGTGTGCCTCCTTTGGCGGATTCTGAGGTTGTTTCTTTCATATTTAAACTGGAGCACCTTCATTTGTTACTCAGGGAGGTTTTTGTTACTTTGGATGACTCTGATTCGACGGTCATTGTTACTCCCAAGAACGCTAGCAAACAATACATTTTTTGATGTTCCTTCTGTGGCGGAAGTTTTTCCTGTTCCAGATAGGGTTTCAGATATTATTTCTAGGGAATGGGAGAAGCCTGGAATTCCTTTTTCTCCTTCTCCTATTTTTAAGAAGATGTTTCCTATTGCAGATTCTTTTAAGGAATCCTGGCAGACGGTTCCTAAGGTAGAGGGAGCTGTTTCTACTTTGACTAAGAGGACCACTATTCCTATTGAGGCTAGTCGCTCTTTTAAAGATCCTATGGATAAGAAGTTGGAGGCTTTGCTTAAAAGGATTTATGTTCACCAGGGGTTTCAATGGCAACCTGCTGTGTGTATTGCCATGATTTCCAGTGCGGCGGCATACTGGTTTGATGCTTTGGCTGATTCTATTCAAAAGGATTCTCCTTTGGATGAAATTCTGGATAGAATTCAGGCTTTGAAGTTGGCTAATTCCTTTATTGCGGACGCTTCCCTTCAGGTTATCAAGTTAGGAGCAAAAATTTATGGCTTTGCCATTTTGTCTTGCAGGGCCTGATGACTAAAGTCTTGGTCTGCAGATGTATCCTCTAAATCTAAGCTTTTATCCATTCCTTACAAGGGAAATACCTTGTTTGGTCCTGGATTGCCTGAAATTATCTTGGATATTTCTGGTGGGAAGGGACATTCTCTTCCCCAGGATAGGAGAAATAAACAGAAGGTTTGTCAGAGTAATTTTTGTTTCTTTCATTCCTTCTCCGGTAAGCCTTCCTCCTCTAAACAGGATCAGTCCAAGCCCTCTGGGAGGTCCAATCAGTCCTGGAGCAAGGGGAAGCAGTCTAAGAAGCCTGCCGCTGACTCAAAGTCAGCATGAAGGGTCTGCCCCCGATCCGGGAAAGGATTGTGTGGGGGGCAGGCTGTCTTTGTTTGCTCAAGCCTGGGAAAGGGATGTTCCAGATCACTGGGTGTTAGATATTGTATCCCAGGGATACAAACTGGAGTTCAAGACTTTTCCTCCCAGGGGCAGGTTTCATCTCTCAATGTTATTGTTAAATCCGTTAAAAAAAAAGAGGCATTCTTAAGTTGTGTCCAGGATCTTTCTGATATGGGAGTGATCATTCCTGTTCCAGTTTCAGGAGCAGGAACTAGGGTTTTATTCCAACCTGTTTATCGTCCCCAAAAAAGAAGGACCTTTCAGACCCATCCTAGATCTCAGGTTAGTAAACAAATTTCTCAAGGTTCCATCCTTCAAGATGGAAACTATTCGGTCAATCCTTCCTCTGGTCCAAGAGGGTCAGTTCATGACTACAGTAGATCTGAAGGATGCATAAATACATATTCCCATTCACAAGGGTCATCACAAGTTTCTGAGATTTGCTTTTCCAGATCAACATTTTCAGTTTGTGGCCCTTCCTTTTGGTATCGCAACGGCTCCCAGGGTGTTTTCAAAGGTCCTGGGTGCTTTACTGGCAGTTCTCAGAATTCAGAGGGTTGTAGTAGCTCCCTACCTGGACGACATTCTAGTTCAGGCTCCATCTTTTCAGCTTGCAAACTCCCACACGGAGTTGTTGTCTTTTCTGCGCTCCCACGGTTGGAAGGTGAATTTAGGAAAAAGTTCCTTGGTTCCAGCTACAAGAGTGGTATTCTTGGGAAGTATTCTTGGGAACCATAACAGATTCTCTGGAAATTAAGATTTTTTTTAAAAGAAGCAAGAAAGTAAAAAATGTTCAATTCTTGTCTGGCTCTTCAGTCATCTCCTTGGCCATCGGTGGCCCAGTGTATGGAGGTTATTGGTCTGATGGTTTCAGTCATGGACATCATTCCGTTTGCTCGGTTTCATCTCAGGCCTCTGCAGATATGCATGCTGAGACAGTGGAACGGGGATTATATGGATGTATCTCCAAAGATTGTTCTAAATCAGGCTGCAAGAGATTCTCTTCTGTGGTGGTTGTCTCAGGATCATCTCTCTCAGGGAACTTGCTTTTGCAGACTTTCCCGGGTGATTGTGACAAGGGACGCCTGTTTGCTGGGTTTGGGAGCTGTCTGGGGTTCCCTGAAGGTGCAGGGTCTGTGAACCTGGGAGGAATCGGTTCTTCCTATAAATGTCTTAGAATTGAGGGCAATCTTCAATGCTCTTCTAGCCTGGCCTCAGTTGGCTTCAACCCAGTTTATCAGATTTCAGTCAGACAATATAAAGTCCGTGGCTTACTTCAATCATCAGGGAGGAACTCGGAGTTCCTTGGCGATGAAGGAGGTAGCCAGGCTTATTCAGTTGGCAGAGGCTCGCAATTGTTGTCTGTCTGCGATCCACATTCCAGGGGTGGACAATTGGGAAGCGGATTTTCTGAGCAGACAGTCTTTTCATCCAGGGGAGTGGGAGCTTCATCCGGAGGTGTTTTCCAGTTTGAGTCTCAGGTGGGGTCAACCGGAGTTGGATCTTATGACATCTCATCACAATGCCAATCTTCCGAAGTACGGGTTGAGGTCAAGGGATCCTCAAGCGGTTCTAATAGATGCTCTAGCAGTTCCTTGGAGGTTCAGTCTGGCATACCTGTTTACCCCGTTTGCCCTTCTTCCTCGGGTCATTGCTCGGATCAGGCAAGAGAGGGTGTCAGTGATTATCATTATACCAGCCTGGCCTTGCAGGATCTAGTATGCAGATCTGGTGGAAATGTCATTGTCTCCTCTGTGTAATCTTCCATTAAGGAAGGACCTTCTACTTCAAGGGCCCTTCCTTCACCCAAATCTTGTTTCTCTGAAGCTGACTGCTTGGAGATTGAACGCTTGATTTTATCTAAGCGTGTTTTTTCTGAGTCAGTTATTGAGACATTCTTAAGTTGTGTCCAGGATCTTTCTGATATGGCAGTGATCATTCCTGTTCCAGTCTCAGGAGCAGGGACTAGGGTTTTATTCCAACCTGTTTATCGTCCCCAAAAAAGAAGGAACTTTCAGACCCATCCTAGATCTCAGGTTAGTAAACAAATTTCTCAAGGTTCCATCCTTCAAGATGGAAACTATTCGGTCAATCCTTCCTCTGGTCCAAGAGGGTCAGTTCATGACTACAGTAGATCTGAAGGATGCATAAATACATATTCCCATTCACAAGGGTCATCACAAGTTCCTGAGATTTGCTTTTCCAGATCAACATTTTCAGTTTGTGGCCCTTCCTTTTGGTATCGCAACGGCTCCCAGGGTGTTCTCAAAGGTCCTGGGTGCTTTACTGGCAGTTCTCAGAATTCAGAGGGTTGTAGTAGCTCCCTACCTGGACGACATTCTAGTTCAGGCTCCATCTTTTCAGCTTGCAAACTCCCACACAGAGTTGTTGTTGTCTTTTCTGCGCTCCCACGGTTGGAAGGTGAATTTAGGAAAAAGTTCCTTGGTTCCAGCTACAAGAGTGGTATTCTTGGGAAGTATTCTTTGGAACCATAATAGATTCTCTGGAAATTAAGATTTTTTTAAAAGAAGCAAGAAAGTAAAAAATGTTCAATTCTTGTCTGGCTCTTCAGTCATCTCCTTGGCCATCGGTGGCCCAGTGTATGGAGGTTATTGGTCTGATGGTTTCAGTCATGGACATCATTCCGTTTGCTCGGTTTCATCTCAGGCCTCTGCAGATATGCATGCTGAGACAGTGGAACGGGGATTATATGGATGTATCTCCAAAGATTGTTCTAAATCAGGCTGCAAGAGATTCTCTTCTGTGGTGGTTGTCTCAGGATCATCTCTCTCAGGGAACTTGCTTTTGCAGACTTTCCCGGGTGATTGTGACAAGGGACGCCTGTTTGCTGGGTTTGGGAGCTGTCTGGGGTTCCCTGAAGGTGCAGGGTCTGTGAACCTGGGAGGAATCGGTTCTTCCTATAAATGTCTTAGAATTGAGGGCAATCTTCAATGCTCTTCTAGCCTGGCCTCAGTTGGCTTCAACCCAGTTTATCAGATTTCAGTCAGACAATATAAAGTCCGTGGCTTACTTCAATCATCAGGGAGGAACTCGGAGTTCCTTGGCGATGAAGGAGGTAGCCAGGCTTATTCAGTTGGCAGAGGCTCGCAATTGTTGTCTGTCTGCGATCCACATTCCAGGGGTGGACAATTGGGAAGCGGATTTTCTGAGCAGACAGTCTTTTCATCCAGGGGAGTGGGAGCTTCATCCGGAGGTGTTTTCCAGTTTGAGTCTCAGGTGGGGTCAACCGGAGTTGGATCTTATGACATCTCATCACAATGCCAATCTTCCGAAGTACGGGTTGAGGTCAAGGGATCCTCAAGCGGTTCTAATAGATGCTCTAGCAGTTCCTTGGAGGTTCAGTCTGGCATACCTGTTTACCCCGTTTGCCCTTCTTCCTCGGGTCATTGCTCGGATCAGGCAAGAGAGGGTGTCAGTGATTATCATTATACCAGCCTGGCCTTGCAGGATCTAGTATGCAGATCTGGTGGAAATGTCATTGTCTCCTCTGTGTAATCTTCCATTAAGGAAGGACCTTCTACTTCAAGGGCCCTTCCTTCACCCAAATCTTGTTTCTCTGAAGCTGACTGCTTGGAGATTGAACGCTTGATTTTATCTAAGCGTGTTTTTTCTGAGTCAGTTATTGAGACATTCTTAAGTTGTGTCCAGGATCTTTCTGATATGGCAGTGATCATTCCTGTTCCAGTCTCAGGAGCAGGGACTAGGGTTTTATTCCAACCTGTTTATCGTCCCCAAAAAAGAAGGAACTTTCAGACCCATCCTAGATCTCAGGTTAGTAAACAAATTTCTCAAGGTTCCATCCTTCAAGATGGAAACTATTCGGTCAATCCTTCCTCTGGTCCAAGAGGGTCAGTTCATGACTACAGTAGATCTGAAGGATGCATAAATACATATTCCCATTCACAAGGGTCATCACAAGTTCCTGAGATTTGCTTTTCCAGATCAACATTTTCAGTTTGTGGCCCTTCCTTTTGGTATCGCAACGGCTCCCAGGGTGTTCTCAAAGGTCCTGGGTGCTTTACTGGCAGTTCTCAGAATTCAGAGGGTTGTAGTAGCTCCCTACCTGGACGACATTCTAGTTCAGGCTCCATCTTTTCAGCTTGCAAACTCCCACACAGAGTTGTTGTTGTCTTTTCTGCGCTCCCACGGTTGGAAGGTGAATTTAGGAAAAAGTTCCTTGGTTCCAGCTACAAGAGTGGTATTCTTGGGAAGTATTCTTTGGAACCATAATAGATTCCCTGGAAATTAAGATTTTTTTAAAAGAAGCAAGAAAGTAAAAAATGTTCAATTCTTGTCTGGCTCTTCAGTCATCTCCTTGGCCATCGGTGGCCCAGTGTATAGAGGTTATTGGTCTGATGGTTTCAATCATGGACATCATTCCGTTTGCTCGGTTTCATCTCAGGCCTCTGCAGATATGCATGCTGAGACAGTGGAACGGGGATTATATGGATGTATCTCCAAAGATTGTTCTAAATCAGGCTGCAAGAGATTCTCTTCTGTGGTGGTTGTCTCAGGATCATCTCTCTCAGGGAACTTGCTTTCGCAGACTTTCCTGGGTGATTGTGACAAGGGACGCCAGTTTGCTGGGTTGGGGAGCTGTCTGGGGTTCCCTGAAGGTGCAGGGTCTGTGAACCTGGGAGGAATCGGTTCTTCCTATAAATGTCTTAGAATTGAGGGCAATCTTCAATGCTCTTCTAGCCTGGCCTCAGTTGGCTTCAACCCAGTTTATCAGATTTCAGTCAGACAATATAAAGTCTGTGGTTTACTTCAATCATCAGGGAGGAACTCGGAGTTCCTTGGCGATGAAGGAGGTAGCCAGGCTTATTCAGTTGGCAGAGGCTCACAATTGTTGTCTGTCTGCGATCCACATTCCAGGGGTGGACAATTGGGAAGCGGATTTTCTGAGCAGACAGTCTTTTCATCCAGAGGAGTGGGAGCTTCATCCAGAGGTGTTTTCCAGTTTGAGTCTCAGGTGGGGTCAACCGGAGTTGGATCTTATGATATCTCATCACAATGCCAAGCTTCCGAAGAACGTGTTGAGGTCAAGGGATCCTCAAGTGGTTCTAATAGATGCTCTAGCAGTTCCTTGGAGGTTCAGTCTGGCATACCTGTTTACCCCGTTTGCCCTTCTTCCTCGGGTCATTGCTCGGATCAGGCAAGAGAGGGTGTCAGTGATTCTCATTGCACCGGCCTGGCCTTGCAGGATCTAGTATGCAGATCTGGTGGAAATGTCATTGTCTCCTCCGTGTAATCTTCCATTAAGGAAGGACCTTCTACTTCAAGGGGCTTTCCTGCATCCAAATCTCGTTTCTCTGAAGCTGACTGCTTGGAGATTGAACGCTTGATTTTATCTAAGCGTGTTTTTTCTGAGTCAGTTATTGAGACTATGATTCAGGCGCATAAGCCTGTGAGTAGAAAGATTTATTACAAGATATGGCATAAATATCTGTATTGGTGTGAATCTAAGGTCTACTCTTGGAGTAGAGTTAGGATTCCTAGGATGTTGTCTTTTCTCCAGGAGGGTCTGAGGAAAAGTTTGTCTGCTAGTAAATGGTCAAATTTCTGCTTTATCTATTTTGTTACATAAACGTCTGGCGGATGTGCCCGATGTTCAGTCTTTTTGTCAGGCCCTTGTAAGAATTTGGCCTATTGTTAAGTTTGTAACTCCTACTTGGAGTCTTAATTTAGTTCTGAGAGTTCTTCAACAGGCTCCATTTGAGCCTATGCATTCTTTGGATATCAAGTTGTTAACCTGGAAGGTTTTGTTTTTGGTTGCTATCTCTTCGGCTCAAAGAGTTTTGGAGCCCTCTGCTCTGCAGTGTGAGTCTCCTTTCCTCATTTTTCATTCAGACAAAGTAGAACTTTGTACTGCTTTGGGTTTTCTGCCCAAGGTTGTTTCTGATAAGAATATTAATCGAGATTGTTGTTTCTTCTTTGTGTCCTAATCCTTCTTCTCATAAGGAACGTTTGTTGCACAATTTGGATGTAGTTCGTGCTTTGAAATATTATTTGCAGGCGACTAAGGATTTTCGCCAGTCTTCTTCTTTATTTGTTTTTTTTTCTGGGAAACGTAAAGGTCAGAAAGCTACGGCTACTTCTCTTTCTTGTTGGTTTAGGAGTGTTATTCACTTGGCATATGAGACTGCTGGTCAGCAGCCTCCTGAGAAAATCATGGCTCATTCTATGATGGCTGTTTCTTCTACTTGGGCTTTCAAGAATGGTGCTTTTGTAGATCAGATTTGCAAGGCTGCCACTTGGTCATTGTTACACACTTTTTCTAAATTTTAGAAATGTGATACTTTTGCTTTGGCTGAGACTGTTTTTGGGAGAAAGGTTCTTCAAGCAGTGGTGCCTTCTGTTTAGGCTATCTGTCTTGTCCCTCCCTTATCATCTGTGTCCTCTAGCTTGGGTATTGATTCCCAATAGTAATTATGATAATCTGTGGACTCACTGTGTCATTAGAAAGAAAATGAAATTTATTCTTACCTGATAAATTTGTTTCTTTCTTGGCACGGTGAATCCACGGCCCGCCCTGTATTTTCAGACAGTTTATTTTTTCATAAACCTCAGGCACCTCTGCACCTTATATTACTTTCCTTTCTCCTTTCCCTTTGGTCAAATGACTGGGGGTTGTGGGTAAGGGGAGTGGTATTTAACAGCTTTGCTGTGGTGCTCTTTGCCTCCTCCTGCAGGCCAGGAGTGGTATTTCCCAATAGTAATTATGATGATCCGTTGACTCACCGTGTCAAGAAAGAAACAAATTTATCAGGTAGGAATAAATTTCATTTTTTATATATTTCTTTATTAACAGCTGTCTATTGGATACATTTTATAGTAATGGGTTCTGATCTATGTATCTTACATGTATTTTGTTTTAGGGACTATATATTCTCATAGGACTAGATTACAAGTGGAGCGATCAATTATTGTGCTCTCGTTTGTGGGAGCGCAATAATTAACCAGCCACTACAAGTTGCTGGTTATAGCTCGCGCTAATTGATTAGATCTCTGGTTATTTTTCTAAAAGGGCCCCAAATGCCCTTAAAATAGAAGGTTTTATAGTTTTTAATTAAAAAAATTTAGCAGTTTTTGGTGTCTAAAGTTGGTTTTAGAAAAAAAAAATGTCACTGAAAAGTGCCTTTACATTGCGGTCTCTGGGAACTGTGTGATTTTATACATATATATTTGTGTTAATATGTGTAAATACAAATATTAATACAAAAATATATATGTATATAATCAAAAAAATGCTGTGCAAGGTTCTGATGCCGTCTGTAGATGCACACTCTTGCTCGCAAGCGATATTTAGTGCTTCTCTTGTAATCTGGCCCATAGTGTCTACAAGAGGGCAATTTTTAAGGTGGTAAAATACCCTTTGCAAATTTTCTCTATATGTAACCCTTATATGAACATGTACCCCAAAAAACAGGATATAAACAAGAATAAACAAAGAAAAGGTTGCACTAAAAACCCAGAGTATAAGGTAGAGTCAGAATCAATCTCTACTTAAAGGGACAGTGTTGAAGAAAAAATTACATAAGGCAGCTGTTCCAAATTTAAAAGGTTATAATTGTACAATTAAACAAAATTACATCATAATGACAACAGGTCATTATACATAGTAATACAAAGTGTGGCCCACCGCCTCAAATAAGAGCAGTGTCTCTTTTATAGCCCATGTGCTGTGCTTCTTAACCAACCAGGGATCTTCCCAAGTAGGCAATTCAGCAGTCTTCTTTATCTGCCCCATGCAGATTTGGGTGTTGTTACTTTAGCTGAAAAGTCATAATTAGACATTCATGATTCAGATAGAGCATACCATTTTAAAAAACGTTCCAATTTACTTCTATTCCTTCTCTTGTTATCCTTTGCGGAAAGGTTTATTTAGGTGAGTTCAGAAGCAGCAAAGAACCTAGGTTCTAGCTGCTGATTGGTGGCTGCATATATATACCGATTGTCATTGGCTCACCCATTGTTCAGCTAGAAACCAGTAGTGCAGTGCTGCTCCTTCAACAAATGATACCAAGAGAATGAAGCACATTTGATAATAGAAGTATACTGGAAAATCATTTAAAATTGTATGTTCTATCTGAAACATGAAAGGTTTTTTTTTGGGTTTCATGTCCCTTTAAAATGTTTATATATACATATAGATTAGATTTGCAAATATCTCGACCATGGATTCTTAAAAGATTATAGGCTCCATTTATAAAGCACCGAAAGGACAAAGGTGTAAAACTATTAATCTGTTTCACCGGCATTGCGGCTAGCATTGAACAGTGCCGAAGCATCTGCTCGCCCATGACCGTCATTATACATAGTAATACAAAGTGTGGCCCACCACCTCAAATAAGAGCAGTGTCTCTTTTATAGCCCATGTGCTGTGCTTCTTAACCAACCAGGGATCTTCCCAAGTAGGCAATTCAGCAGTCTTCTTTATCTGCCCCATGCAGATTTGGGTGTTGTTACTTTAGCTGAAAAGTCATAATTAGACATTCATGATTCAGATAGAGCATACCATTTTAAACAACGTTCCAATTTACTTCTATTATTTAATTTGCTTCCTTCTCTTGTTATCCTTTGCGGAAAGGTTTATTTAGGTGAGTTCAGAAGCAGCAAAGAACCTAGGTTCTAGCTGCTGATTGGTGGCTGCATATATATACCGATTGTCATTGGCTCACCCATTGTTCAGCTAGAAACCAGTAGTGCAGTGCTGCTCCTTCAACAAATGATACCAAGAGAATGAAGCACATTTGATAATAGAAGTATACTGGAAAATCATTTAAAATTGTATGTTCTATCTGAAACATGAAAGTTTTTTTTTTGGGTTTCATGTCCCTTTAAAATGTTTATATATACATATAGATTAGATTTGCAAATATCTCGACCATGGATTCCAAAAAGATTATAGGCTCCATTTATAAAGCACCGAAAGGACAAAGGTGTAAAACTATTAATCTGTTTCACCGGCATTGCGGCTAGCATTGAACAGTGCCGAAGCATCTGCTCGCCCATGACCGTCGATCACTATAATCGGACAAGTTTGGGGCATTGCGAGCGTCCAGCTCATAGCTGACAAATAGGTTAGGTTAGAAAGCAGCGATCTGATGACCACTGCCTCTTAACTATCGGCTGCAGGCTGGCTCATGTAAGCCTGCACAAAGGCGCTCCAAAGCGGCATCCGCAGCTTGTTAAATGGGCCCTATATCTGGATTTTATTGCAGAAACTGTGTTTTAAGTTGTTATTTTAATTGCAAACCTATTAAATGTGTATTTAAAGGGACAATGAAATCCAATTTTTTTTATTTCGTGATTCAGATAGAGCATGCAATTTTAAGCAACTTTCTAATTTACTCCGATTATCAAATTTTCTTTGTTCTCTTGCTATCGTTATTTGATAAAGAAGGCATTTAAGCTTTTTTTGGTTAAGCACTCTGGATAGCACTTTTTTATTGGTGGATGAATTTATCCACCAATCAGCAAGGACAACCCAGGTTGTTCACCAAAAATGGGCCGGCATCTAAACTTACATTCTTGCATTTCAAATAAAGATACCAAGAGAATGATGAAAATTTGATAATAGGAGTAAATTAGAAAGTTGCTTAAAATGTCATGCTCTATCTGTGAATCACAAAAGAAAAAATTTGGGTTCAGTGTCCCTTTAAGTAAATATTTGTTCTGACAACTCTAGCTGTATACTGATGTTTTTATAGCAACCTTTTAATTTTGCATGTTTAAGGGTTTAATTGGTAAGTATTCTCAATTCACAGTACATAAATATCTTCCAATCTGCTCATGCTCGGGTGTGTATTCATTGTGCTGATCACATACACTCACATTCTATGCTCCTTTAAATAATATTTTTGTTGCTGCCTTGTTTGTTGCTGTCTTCTTTATAATTATTTTTAGGGTCTATTGTATTTAATTTTGTTCTATCTCTAGATACATATGCATGTAGAATTCCTGCCTCACTGAAAATGTTCTATATTGTTGCACTGAAACTTTTAATTACTTGATGTTATTTTTGACCTATTAGAACCTAGCGTAGAATCAAAAACTGTGTCAGGAACATTTTTCTGGCAGTGTTTCCTTACTGTAAACAAATTGCTACAATTCCAGTTACTTATTTTTTATTTTTATTTTTTACAGTTTTAATTAAAGTACAAAAAAGTAATTGGTGAAATAAAATATTGCTTTATATAAAAAGATGCTTTGTCATACTTTAGTGTCATGTAGATAGCTTTGCAGGAGCACACTATTGAGAATGATAGAACAGTATTAAAGGACCAGTAAATACAGTAGATTTTCATGATCAGCAAATGCATGATATTCAAAGTATCGACAGACCGTTGGGAAACTGCTTTACTGACCTCGCCGGGCTCCTGGAACTCAATGCTGGACCAGAATTGAGCCTCGTAAAAAGGGTGCTGATCGAGCAGGGTGCAGGGGATCAAGTCGCCCTTTCAGTATGTTGCTAGCAATTTGATGAGGCACCTAGGGATATTGTTTGGGGTGCTACCTTCTGGTAGGATTGGGGGACACTTCAAATTAATTCCCAATTCTCCCAGAAGGTAGCACCCCCAAATAAGTATCCCTAGGTGCCTCATCAAATTCTGCCACCTCCACTCCCCAATCATCTTCCACACTGGGGCCCTCTTCCTCCAGGCACCGGGGACCCATCTTCGTGGAAGCTGCTTTTGGCATCCTCTTCCACCAATTTCACTCTGCAGCTTCTTTTTTTGACTCTCTTCTATGAGCCATCCTCTTTTTGTGGTCACCACCACACACTGAAATTCCGGAAGCACGGAACCCCAATATATATGGGCACCACTTAATTCTGATTGGCTGATTTTAAATAAGTCAATCCCTATTGGCTGATTTAAGTCAACTAATAGCAAGAACGTTGTAACTTAGGGGAGTTAGTTTAGAGGGGGGTTAGGTTTTAGGTAAAATAGGGTTAGATTGCTTTTGGGGTTGTGGCGGTTTAGGTTTAATTTTATTTTATTTGTAACTTAAAATTTTATTTTAACTTCAGGGGTTTAATTTATAGGGGGTTAGGTGTTATTTTGCATTTGGGGTATGTGACGGCATAGGGGTTTATAGTTAGATACTTGTGTCGGTTATGTAGCGGTATTGGGGTTAATAGTTGGTTAATTGCGGTGTGTATGTGGCAGCATAGGGGTTAATAGTTTAGTACTTGTGGTGAGTTTGTGGTGGTATAGGGGTTAATAGTTAGATACTTGCAGTGGGTATGTGGCTGTATGGGGTTTTTAGTTTAGTAGTTATGGTGGGTATGTGGCTGTATAGGGGTTAATTGTTAGATACTTGCTGTGGGTGTGTGACGGTATAGGGGTTAATAGATACTAGGGCTGAACGATTAGCCGCATATGTGCTTTTAAATCGCGATTAACCGCCGCGGTTTAAAAACTACGAGAGTACACAATTTTTATCCCGCCCCCTATGACTTACAAATGGAGAGTGGTGGAGCCCCTTGTGTAAAGAAAAGAAAACTGGAGGAGGAGCAGTGACTGATCATGTGATTACTTCTATATTGTCCCTGGTGGGCTTAACACAAAGCAACGTTCCCGTTGCAAACCCACATGTCTGGTACGCTGTACATACTGCTGTATAGTGTCTACCTAGACCGGGATTGTAATGGGTCAGCTGGGTAATATGCAGCTTCACAGCACCTTACACTTCGTAGTGAGAACTAATAAGTCAAATCAAAGGCGCGTAACATATGCAGTAACTTCAGATTTGCACGTTTTTTTTTTTTATTTAGTGGCCTCTCTGTCATGCTTTGCTTTGACATTTTTGTATTATATCACAAAAATAATGACACTTTCTAATCCTACAACAAAACAACCTTATTCACTCGTTTTCTACTCCTAAGATAATGAATGTTAAAAACAATCTTTTTCCATCATGCATGGAAGTGGATAGTGCTGCTGCGTATAGGCTATCTACAGTTTCGGTTTGGCACCAGCACTTCTCTGCAGCTCCTAAGCAGTACTTTAATTATGTAGTATCTAACCCTTTAGAATTGAAGGGTTGCTAATACTATTGTTACATTTTCCACTATAATTGCCTTTTAATAGAGTAATAATTATACAAATTATTTAAGACTTTATGAATAATAAAACCAAACCAATATTATTTAAAAGTTATGTCTGTAAAGGACAGAATAAATATTGACTAATTTAATTAAAGGACAGTAAACTCTAAATAATGTGTGTATATATATATATATATATATATATATATATATATATATATATATATATATATATATATATATATATATATATATATATATATAATTTATATACATTTATATAAACGTATTACTTGCACGTCAGGTATCTGTACTTATATTTTATTGTGTGTATTTTAATGCTCTCAGCTTGTATTGGTCAATGAGAAATATGTTCTTTAAAGGGACATTAAACCCAGAATTTTTCTTTCATAATTCAGACAGAGAATGCAATTTTAAACAACCTTCCAATTTACTTCTATTATCTAATTTGCTTCATTCTTTAGATATCCTTTGTTAAAGAAATAGCAATGCGCATGGGTGAGCGAATCACATAAGGCGAATATGTGCAGCCACCAATCAGAAGCTACTGAGCCTATCTAGATATGCTTTTCAGGAAAGAATATCAAGAGAATGAAGCAAATTAAAGAATAGAAGTAAATTAGAAAGTTGTTTAAAATGGTATTCTCTATCTGAATCATGAAGAAAAAAAATTGGGCTTAATGTCCTTTTAAGATTCTGTACAGTTTAATGCATTTTCATTGAGAAATGTATGTATACCCTTTGAGTGCTAAGCACTTTCCCACCTGGGTGCTAAGATTTTTTTAATATTTTTTTTTTTTTTTTAAT
The DNA here is from genome assembly GCF_027579735.1 of Bombina bombina. NCBI lineage: Eukaryota > Metazoa > Chordata > Amphibia > Anura > Bombinatoridae > Bombina > Bombina bombina. Next base: position 913,313,482 of record NC_069502.1, on the reverse strand, counting down.
TTTTTCCCCCCAAGACTTACACTGTTGGAAAGGTTAATGGCGGTTTAGATATTTACCCATGGGCAGCGCTGCGGAATCTGTTGGCGCTTTATAAATAAAGAATAATAATAATAAAATAATAATATTTATTAGTGTAGTGTTAGTTTGCGATTGTGGGGTTCTTTATAGTAAACGCCTCTTGGTGATGCTGCTATGTCGGGAGCTTGGAATATTTTGACAGGCTTGCTGGACATAGCGGCGAATTCCTTGGAATATTTCGCCACCTCGTAGCACTTTCGATCGTCGGGGCTTTAGTTTGAACTGGATTATTTTACTGACAAATGTCAAAGTTATATCTATTTCCACTCCTCCTGAATCATGTGAAAGCCATTAACCAATCACAAATGCATATACGTATATTCTGTGAAATCTTGCACATGCTCAGTATGAGCTGGTGACTCAAAAAGTGTAAATATAAAAAGACTGTGCACAGTTTAATGGAAGTAAATTGGAAAGTTATTTAAAATTGCATGCTTTTTTCTGAATCATGACAGTTTAATTTTGACTTGAGTGTCCCTTTAAAAGAGTACAGTTGCAGTTAAAAAGTATAAAGTTTGCAATTGCTCTACAAAAGGGTCAAGCTATAAGTGTGCGCATGGCTTCAACATGGAAATACTGATAATATTGCTGCCTGATAATTTCTAAAACATTGTACTTTGCAGGTAAATCATTCCATCCTATTACTGCTGTAAACTCTTCTTTAGATCAGTTTCTCCAGAGCATATGACAGGTCAAGGCCAAGCAACAGTCTGCTTGGACCTGTACAGAGGATAATAATATTGAAGAAATTGAAGCTATTAAGCTCTTGCGGCAAACAAAATGTTCTTTCAGCAACGTAGGCTAATTGCTGTTTGCTTAGAAAGATTCAGCGTTCTACAAATGTACTCCTTAAAGGGATATTAAACAGTAAATACATGCTAGACATATTGATGTATTCAAAGCAAAGATTAGCTATAGAATATTATGAAGCTGTATTTTTACCATTATATTTGTAGTTTTAATATTGATGTGTGAAATTCATTTTCTATAAAGTACTCTAGATTCTTTAAAGGGACACTAAACCCAATTTTTTTTTTCTTTCGAGATTCAGATAGAGCATGCAATTTTAAGCAACTTACTAATTTACTCCTATTATCAATTTTTCTTCATTCTCATGGTATCTTTATTTTAAAAAGCAGTAATGTTAGCATAGAAGCCGGCTCATTTTTGGTTCAGCACCTGGGTAGCACTTTCGGATTGGTGTCTAAATGTAGCCACCAATCAGCAAGCGCTACCCAGGTGCTGAAACAAAAATAAGCTGGGTCCTAAGCTTACATTCAATTAAAGATGAGTTAAAGAGAATGAAGATGAATTAAAGAGAATGAAGAAAAGTTGATAAAATTAGTAAATTATACACTCTGGGCATTATTACATATGCGGCGCAAGCTTCAGCGTAACCGCTGAAACCCGCGTCGCCTGTAATTTCACCTCGCACATCGGGGTATCACATATACGGCGCCGGAAGTTCATAAAGTGCCGTAAGTCGGATAAACTAGCGATGTCCAGAAATGAGCGTAAATAAAAATATCTGTCGCCAGTGTCGTATGGCGGTTTAGAAACTGCTGGCGCCTAAGAAAATAAAAAAAAAAGTAAAATCTCCCGTAAAAGTCTAACCGTCTCCCAAAAATAAACCCAGCCCGTAAAAAAACCCTATATCCACCATCAAACCCACATCGGAACTAATAATAAAAGTATTAAACCCTAAACCGACAACCCCCCACAACGCAATATGCCTAATTAAACTATTAACCCCCTAATCCGCCATTCACCCACATCGTGATTTACCTAATAAAAGTATTAACCCCTAAACCCGCCAACACCAACATTGCAAACTACATAATAAATGTATTAACCCCTAACATCCAGTAGCTCTCATCCGGAATTTGAAGACTCAAATCAGCCAATAGGAATTCAAGGCACCCCATATTTAAACGCATACCTTGAATTCAATCCTCAGTGTGCGGTGGTGATCGTACGAAGAGGATCTCCACGCCCCATGGCTCCGCGGTCCCCGGTCTTCAGTTCAGCCGTTTCTGGTATTTAGTTCCGACGTCACCAGTCTTCAGTTCCGCCCTCCGCTCCGTGCCGGCTTGTTCCTGGAAGAAGATAGAAGATATCGCTCCTTATAAGAAGACTTCACCGCCGGATTTCAGGAACGGTGAGTACCTATCTGAGGGTTAGACTTAGGCTTTTTCTCCAACATTGGTGTGTCCGGTCCACGGCGTCATCCATAACTTGTGAGAATATTCTCTTCCCCAACAGGAAATGGCAAAGAGCACAGCAAAAGCTGTCCATATAGTCCCTCCTAGGCTCCGCCCACCCCAGTCATTCTCTTTGCCGCTGAACAAGCAGCATCTCCACGGAGATGGTGAAGAGTATGTGGTGATTAGTTGTAGTTTTTTATTCTACTATCAAGAGTTTGTTATTTTAAAATAGTGCTGGTATGTACTATTTACTTTGAAACAGAAAAAGATGAAGAGTTCTGTTTGTGAGAGGAATATGATTTTAGCAGCAGTAACTAAAATCGTTTGCTGTTTCCACATAGGACTGTTGAGATGAGATAACTTCAGTTGGGGGAAACAGTTGGCAGACTTTTCTGCTTAAGGTATGACTAGCCATATTTCTAACAAGACTGTGTAATGCTGGAAGGCTGTCATTTCCCCTCATGGGGACCGGTAAGCCATTTTCTTAGTCTCAAACAGAATAAAGGGCTTAATATGGGCTATAAAACTGGTAGACACTTTTATGAGCTAGATCGATTGCTTTATTTGGGCATTTTATACAGCTTTATGTTGAAATTCACACTTCATAAACTTTGGGGAACGTTTTTTTTTACGTCAGGCACTGGTTTAGACACCTTCCCAGTCAGGAAGGGCCTTCTCTGTAGTAGGCAGAGCCTCATTTTCGTGCCATTACTGCGCAGTTACTTTTGAGAGCAGGACATGCAGCTGCATGTGTGTGGGTCTGAAAGTAGTTGAAAAGGTTCCTAGAAGGCTTCATTTGGTATCGTATACCCCCTGGGTTTGGTAAAGTCGCAGCAAAGGCTGTAGCTGGGACTGTAGAGGGGTTAAAACTGTAACCGGCTCCGGTTTCCTCATTTTAAGGGTTAAAGGTCTGAAATTTGGGGTGCAATGCTTTGAATGCTTTAAGACACTGTGGTTAAATTTGAACAATTCCTTCATAGTTTTTCACATATTCAGTAATAAAGTGTGCCCTGTTTAAAATTTAAAGAGACAGTAACGGTTTTGTTTTAAAACGGTTTTTGTACTTTATTGACAAGTTTAAGCCTGTTTAACATGTCTGTGCCTTCAGATAAACTATGTTCTGTATGTATGGAAGCCAATGTGTCTCCCCCTTCAAAATTATGTGATAATTGTGCCATAGCGTCCAAACAAAGTAAGGACAGTGCTGCCACAGATAATAAAGTTGCCCAAGATGATTCATCAGATGAAGGGAGTAGACATAGTTCTACATCATCTCCTTCTGTGTCTACACCAGTTTTGCCCACGCAGGAGACCCCTAGTACTTCTAGCGCGCCAATGCTTGTTACTAAGCAACAATTGACGGCAGTAATGGATAACTCCATAGCAAATATTTTATCCAAAATGCCTGCATTTCAGAGAAAGCGCGATTGCTCTGTTTTAAACACTGTAGAGCAGGAGGGCGCTGATGATAATTGCTCTGTCATACCCTCACACCAATCTGAAGTGGCCATGAGGGAGGTTTTGTCAGATGGGGAAATTTCTGATTCAGGTAGAATTTCTCAACAGGCAGAACCTGATGTTGTGACATTTAAATTTAAATTAGAGCATCTCCGCGCACTGCTTAAGGAGGTGCTATCTACTCTGGATGATTGTGACAACCTGGTCATTCCAGAAAAATTGTGCAAGATGGACAAGTTCCGAGAGGTTCCGGTGCACCCCGACGCTTTTCCTATACCCAAGCGGGTGGCGGACATAGTGAATAAGGAGTGGGAGAAGCCCGGCATACCTTTTGTCCCCCTCCTATATTTAAGAAATTATTTCCTATGGTTGACCCCAAAAAGGACTTATGGCAGACAGTCCCTAAGGTCGAGGGGGCAGTTTCTACACTAGCCAAGCGCACTACTATTCCTATCGAGGATAATTGCGCTTTCAAAGATCCTATGGATAAAAAATTGGAGGGTTTGCTTAAAAAGATTTTTGTACAGCAAGGTTACCTCCTGCAACCTATTTCGTGCATTATTCCTGTCACTACAGCAGCGTGGTTCTGGTTCGAGGAACTAGAAAAGTCGCTCAGTAGAGAGACTTTGTATGAGGAGGTTATGGACAGAATTCACGCACTTAAGTTAGCTAATTCCTTTATTTTAGATGCCGCTTTGCAGTTAGCAAGATTAGCAGCGAAAAATTCAGGGTTTGCAATTGTGGCGCGCAGAGCGCTCTGGCTAAAGTCTTGGTCAGCGGATGTATCTTCCAAGACAAAATTGCTTAATATCCCTTTCAAGGGTAAAACCCTTTTTGGGCCAGAATTGAAAGAGATTATCTCAGACATCACTGGGGGTAAGGGCCACGCCCTTCCACAAGATAGGCCTTTCAAGGCCAAGAATAAGTCTAATTTTCGTTCCTTTCGCAATTTCAGGAACGAACCAGCCTCCAACTCTGCAGCCTCTAGACAAGACGGTAATGCTTCACAAACCAAACCAGCTTGGAAACCGATGCAAGGATGGAACAAGGGTAAGCAGGCCAAGAAGCCTGCTGCTGCTACCAAAACAGCATGAAGGAGTAGCCCCCGATCCGGGACCGGATCTAGTAGGGGGCAGACTCTCTCTCTTTGCTCATGCTTGGGCAAGAGATGTTCAGGACCCCTGGGCACTAGAAATAGTTTCTCAGGGTTATCTTCTGGAATTCAAGGAACTACCCCCAAGGGGAAGGTTCCACATGTCTCACTTATCTTCAAACCAAATAAAGAGACAGGCATTCTTACATTGTGTAGAAGACCTGTTAAAAATGGGAGTGATACACCCAGTTCCAACCGTGGAACAAGGAATGGGTTTTTACTCAAATCTGTTTGTAGTTCCCAAAAAAGAGGGAACTTTCAGACCAATTCTGGATTTAAAGATCCTAAACAAATTTCTCAGAGTGCCATCGTTCAAAATGGAAACTATTCGAACGATTTTACCTACAATCCAGGAGGGTCAATTTATGACTACCGTGGATCTAAAGGATGCGTATCTACATATTCCTATCCACAAAGATCATCATCAGTTCCTAAGGTTCGCCTTTCTGGACAAACATTACCAGTTTGTGGCTCTCCCATTCTGGCCTTTCTCAGATCTCACGGATGGAAAGTGAACATAGAAAAAAGTTCCCTGTCTCCGTCGACAAGAGTTCCTTTCTTGGGGACAATAATAGATTCTTTAGAAATGAAGATTTTCCTGACAGATGTCAGAAAGTCAAAACTTCTAAACACTTGTCAAGTTCTTCACTCAGTGCATGGAAGTAGTAGGGTTGATGGTTGCAGCAATGGACATAGTTCCTTTTGCGCGAATTCATCTAAGACCATTACAACTGTGCATGCTGAAACAGTGGAATGGGGACTATACAGACTTGTCTCCAGTGATTCAAGTAGATCAGAAGAACAGAGACTCACTCCGTTGGTGGCTAACCCAGGATCCCTGTCCCAGGGAATGAGCTTCCGCAGATCAAAGTGGGTCATCGTCATGACCGATGCCAGTCTACTGGGCTGGGGCGCGGTCTGGGACTCCCTGAAAGCTCAGGGGCTATGGTCTCGGAAAGAGTCTCTTCTCCCGATAAACATTCTGGAACTGAGAGCGATATTCAATACTCTCAGGGCTTGGCCTCAACTAGCAAAGGCCAGATTCATAAGATTCCAATCAGACAACATGACGACTGTTGCTTACATCAACCATCAGGGGGGAACAAGGAGTTCCCTGGCGATGAGAGAAGTGACCAAAATCATAAAATGGGCGGAGGATCACTCCTGCCACCTATCTGCGATCCACATCCCAGGAGTGGAAAACTGGGAGGCGGATTATCTGAGTCGTCAGACATTCCATCCGGGGGAGTGGGAACTCCACCCGGAGATATTTGCCCAGTTGACTCAATGATGGGTATTCCAAACATGGATCTGATGGCGTCTCGTCAGAACTTCAAGGTTCCTTGCTACGGGTCCAGATCCAGGGATCCCAAGGCGACTCTAGTGGATGCATTAGAAGCGCCTTGGACCTTCAACCTAGCTTATGTGTTTCCACCGTTTCCTCTCATTCCCAGGCTGGTAGCCAGGATCAAGCAGGATAGGGCCTCGGTGATCTTGATACCTCCTGCGTGGCCACGCAGGACTTGGTATGCAGACCTGGTGAATATGTCATCGGCTCCACCATGGAAGCTACCTTTGAGACAGGACCTTCTAGTACAAGGTCCATTCGAACATCCAAATCTAGTTTCCCTCCAGCTAACGGCTTGGAAATTGAACGCTTGATTTTATCTAAGCGTGGGTTTTCGGATTCTGTAATAGATACTCTGGTACAAGCCAGAAAACCTGTAACTAGAAAAATTTACCATAAAATATGGAAAAGATATATCTGTTGGTGTGAATCCAAGGGATTCTCATGTAGTAAGATCAAAATTCCTAGGTTCCTTTCCTTTCTACAAGAAGGTTTGGATAAGGGATTATCAGCGAGTTCTCTAAAGGGACAGATTTCTGCTTTATCTGTCTTGTTACACAAACGACTGGCAGCTGTGCCTGATGTTCAAGCTTTTGTTCAGGCTTTGGTCAGGATCAAGCCTGTTTACAGACCTTTGACTCCTCCCTGGAGTCTGAATTTAGTTCTTTCAGTTCTTCAAGGGGTTCCGTTTGAACCTCTACATTCCATAGATATCAAGATGTTATCTTGGAAAGTTCTGTTTTTGGTTGCTATTTCTTCTGCTAGAAGAGTTTCTGAGTTATCTGCTTTGCAGTGTAATCCGCCCTATCTGGTGTTCCATTCAGATAAGGTTGTTTTGCGTACTAAACCTGGTTTCCTTCCAAAGGTTGTTTCCAACAAGAATATTAACCAGGAAATAGTTGTGCCTTCTTTGTGTCCGAATCCAGTTTCAAAGAAGGAACGTTTGTTACACAATTTAGATGTAGTTCGTGCTTTAAAGTTCTATTTAGAAGCAACAAAGGATTTCAGACAAACGTCTTCTCTGTTTGTCGTTTATTCTGGCAAGAGGAGAGGTCAAAAAGCTACTGCTACCTCTCTTTCCATTTGGCTGAGCAGCATCATCCGATTGGCTTATGAGACTGCCGGACGGCAGCCTCCTGAACGCATCACAGCTCACTCTACTAAGGCTGTGGCTTCCACATGGGCCTTCAAGAACGAGGCTTCTGTTGATCAGATATGTAAGGCAGCGACTTGGTCTTCCTTGCACACTTTTGCCAAATTCTACAAATTTGATACTTTTGCTTCTTCGGAGGCTATATTTGGGAGAAAGGTTTTGCAAGCCGTGGTGCCTTCTGTTTAGGTAACCTGATTGGCTCCCTTCATCCGTGTCCTAAGGCTTTGGTATTGGTTCCCACAAGTTATGGATGACGCCGTGGACCGGACACACCAATGTTGGAGAAAACAGAATTTATGCTTACCTGATAAATTACTTTCTCCAACGGTGTGTCCGGTCCACGGCCCGCCCTGGTTTTTTAATCAGGTTTGATGAATTTCTTTCTTTAACTACAGTCACTACGGCACCTTATGGTTTCTCCTGTTTTTTCTCCTGTCCGTCGGTCGAATGACTGGGGTGGGCGGAGCCTAGGAGGGACTATATGGACAGCTTTTGCTGTGCTCTTTGCCATTTCCTGTTGGGGAAGAGAATATTCCCACAAGTTATGGATGACGCCGTGGACCGGACACACCGTTGGAGAAAGTAATTTATCAGGTAAGCATAAATTCTGTTTTTTTAATTTTTGGGGGTTTGGTTTTTTTAGATTAGGGTTTTAATGGGCCTTTGAAAAAGAGCTGAATGCCCTTTTAAGGGTTATGCCCATACAAAAGATTTTTTAGTGTTAGGTTTTTTATTTTGGAGGGTTTGGTGGGTGGGGGGTTTTACTGTTAGAGGGGGGGACTTAGTAATTTTTAAAGTAAAAGAGCTGTTTAACTTAGGGCAATGGCCTACAAAAGGCCCTTTTAAGGGCTATTGGTAGTTTAGCATTAGATTAGGGGGGTTTTATTTGGGGGGGCTTTTTTATTTTCATAAGGATTAGGTTTAATTTTTTTATTTTTGATAATTTGGTTTATTATTTTATGTAATGTTAGAATTTTTTAATTTTTGTAATCTTAGATTAATTTAATCTTAGTTTTTTTATTTTTAAGTAATGTTTGCTTTTTTATTTTAATTGTGTGTAATTTAGTATTTTTTAAATTAGGTAATTGGGGTTAATTTAGGGGGCTTAGTAATTTAATTAGTTATTTGCGTTGTGTGGGTTTGGCAGTTTAGGGGTTAATAGTTTTATTAGGATTGTTGTGTAGGTTTGGAGGATTAGGGGTTAATAGGTTAATTAAGTTTATTGCATTGGTGGGGGTGGCGGTTAAGGGGTTAATAGTTTTAATAGGTACTTTGCGATATGGGTGAATGGCGGATTAGGGGTCAATATTTTAAGGTGTATTGCGTTGTGGGGTGATGGGGTTTTAGGGGTTAATAGGTTAATTAGATGTTATTCTATGTGGGGGTTGGCGGATTAGGGGTTAATATAGTTTATTAGTTATTGCGGTGGGGGTGATGACGGTTGAGAGGTATATAGATATTGCATGTGTTAGGTGTCAGTTATTTTCAGGAGGTAGATAGATATTGCGCATGCGTTAGGTGCTAGTTACTATTTTCAGGGGATTACGGTGCTCAAATACTCAGCGCAAGTGTTGCTGCGACTGCTTATGTGTGGCAAGGTGAAAATGGAGTAAAATGTCTCCATTTTCGCCACGTAAGTCCTTGCACTGAATATGTGATACCGATTTGCAACACGGTACTATTTTAGCTTATGGGAGTAAAAATTGCGGGCGACAAGTGAAATATACGCGCCACTTTTACATGCAGCGCCGTATATGTGATACCAAAACTGCGTAAAAAATGGCTTTTGCGGCGATGCCGCATATGTAATCTTGCCCAATATGTGATACAGATTTGCGACGCAGTTCTATATTAGCTCATGGGAGTAAAAAGTTTGGGCGACGGGTAAAATATACACTTCACATTTATATGTGGTGCTGTATATGTGATACCAAAACCACGTAAAACCCGGTGTCGCATATGTAATCTTGCCCTCTATCTGAATCATAAAAGAAAAAAATTGGGTTTAGTATCCCTTTAAAGTAATGGATGCTGCCATGTTTGAAATAGTTTTCTATTTATCTCTATCTTATATAAACCAGGCAACATAGTTTTTGTTAAATGGACAGTCTACACCAGAAATGTTATTGTTTTAAAAAGCTAGCTAATCCATTAATCACCCATTCCCTAGTTTTGCATAACCAACACAGTTATATTAATACATTTTTTACCGTTGTGATTACCTTGTATCTAATCCTCTGCAGTCTGCCCCCTTATTTCAGTTCTTTTGACAGGCTTGCATTTTAGCCAATCAGTGCTGACTACACAGGCAGGAGCACAATGTTATCTATATGACACACATGAACTTACATCCTCTAATTGTAAAAAAAATGTCAAAATGCATTCAGAAAAGAGGTGGCCTTCAAGGGCTAAGAAATTAGCATATTAACCTCCTAGGTTTAGCTTTCAACAAATAATACCAAGAGAACAAAGCAATATGTATGATATAAGTAAATTGGAAAGTTATTTAAAATTATATGCCCTATCTGAATCATAACAGTTTATTTCTCTTGTTAAGTGTATCCAGTCCACGGATCATCCATTACTTGTGGGATATTCTCCTTCCCAACAGGAAGTTGCAAGAGGATCACCCACAGCAGAGCTGCTATATAGCTCCTCCCCTCACTGCCATACCCAGTCATTCTCTTGCAACTCTCAACAAAGATGGACGTAGTAAGAGGAGAGTGGTGTATTATAGTTAGTTTTTTAACTTCAATCAAAAGTTTGTTATTTTTAAATGGTACCGGAGTGTACTGTTTATCTCAGGCAGTATTTAGAAGAAGAATCTGCCTGCATTTTCTATGATCTTAGCAGAAGTAACTAAGATCCATGGCTGTTCTCACCTATTCTGAGGAGTGAGGTAACTTCAGAGAGGGAATGGCGTGCAGGTTTTCCTGCAATAAGTTATGTGCAGTTAATATATTTCTAGGGATGGAATTTGCTAGACAAAATGCTGCTGATACCCGATTAATGTAAGTTAAGCCTTAAATGCAGTGATAGCGACTGGTATCAGGCTTATTAACAGAGATACATACTCTTATAAAAGTGTAATATAAAACGTTTGCTGGCATGTTTAATCGTTTTTATATATGTTTGGTGACAAAACTTATTGGGGCCTAGTTTTTTTCCACATGGCTGGTTTGATTTTTTGCCTAGAAACAGGCTTTCCACTGTTGCAATATGAGTGGGAAGGGCCTATATTAGTGCTTTTCTGTGCAGATAAAAATACTGACAGAGACATTCAGCTTCCCTCTGCATGATAAAAGACATCTCTGAAGGGCTCAAAAGGCTTCAAAGTCGTGTTTGAGGAGGGTAACAATCACAGTAGACTGTGGCAGTTGTTGTGACTGTGTTTAAAAAACGTTTTTGTCATTTATTATTCTGTTTTTGTTATTAAGGGGTTAATCATCCATTTGCAAGTGGGTGCAATGCTCTGCTGACTTGTTACATACACTGTAAAAATTTTGTTAGTGTAACTGCCTTTTTTCACTGTTATTTCAAATTTTGTCAAAATTTGTTTCTCTTAAAGGCACAGTAACGTTTTTTTATATTGCTTGTTAACTTGCTTTGAAGTGTTTTCCAAGCTTTCTAGTCTCATTGCTAGTCTGTACAAACATGTCTGAAACAGAGGATACTTGTTCATTATGTTTAAAAGCCATGGTGGAGCCCCATAGGAGAATGTGTACTAAATGTATTGATTTCACCTTAAACAGTAAAGATCAGTCTTTATCTATAAAAGAATTGTCACCAACCAACATGGCTGCAATCATGAATAATACCCTGTCAGAGGTATTATCCAGATTGCCTGAATTGAGAGGCAAGCGCGATAGCTCTGGGGTTAGACGAGATACAGAGCGCGTAGATGCTGTAAGAGCCATGTCTGATACTGCGTCACAATATGCAGAACCTGAGGATGGAGAGCTTCAGTCTGTGGGTGACGTCTCTGAATCGGGGAGACCTGATTCAGAGATTTCTAATTTTAAATTTAAGCTTGAGAACCTCCGTGTATTGCTTGGGGAGGTATTAGCTGCTCTGAATGACTGTGACACAATTGCAGTGCCAGAGAAATTGTGTAGGCTGGATAAATACTATGCAGTGCCGGTGAGTACTGATGTTTTTCCAATACCTAAAAGGCTTACAGAAATTATTAGTAAGGAGTGGGATAGGCCCGGTGTGCCCTTTTCCCCACCTCCTATATTTAGAAAAATGTTTCTAATAGATGCCACTACACGGGACTTATGGCAGACTGTCCCTAAGGTGTAGGGAGCAGTTTCTACTTTAGCAAAGCGTACCACTATCCCGGTTGAGGACAGTTGTGCTTTTTCAGATCCAATGGATAAAAAATTAGAGGGTTACCTTAAGAAAATGTTTATTCAACAAGGTTTTATTTTACAGCCCCTTGAATGCATTGCGCCTGTCACTGCTGCGGCGGCATTCAGGTTTGAGGCCCTGGAAGAGGCCATCCATACAGCTCCATTGACTGAAATTGTTGACAAGCTTAGAACTCTTAAGCTAGCTAACTCATTTGTTTCTGATGCCATTGTTCATTTGACTAAACTAACGGCTAAGAATTCCGGATTCGCCATCCAGGCACGTAGGGCGCTATGGCTCAAATCCTGGTCAGCTGATGTGACTTCAAAGTCTAAATTACTCAACATTCCTTTCAAGGGGCAGACCTTATTCGGGCCTGGTTTGAAAGAAATTATTGCTGACATTACTGGAGGTAAGGGTCATACCTTTCCTCAGGACAGGGCCAAATCAAAGGCCAAACAGTCTAATTTTCGTGCCTTTCGAAATTTCAAGGCAGGTGCAGCATCAACTTCCTCTGTTTCAAAACAAGAGGGAACTTTTGCTCAATCCAAGCAGGCCTGGAAACCTAACCAGTCCTGGAACAAGGGCAAGCAGGCCAGAAAGCCTGCTGCTGCCTCTAAGACAGCATGAAGGAGCGGCCCCTATCCGACAATGGATCTAGTAGGGGGCAGACTCTCTCTCTTCGCCCAGGCGTGGGCAAGAGATGTTCAGGATCCCTGGGCGTTGGAGATCATATCTCAGGGATATCTTCTGGACTTCAAAGTTTCTCCTCCACAAGGGAGATTTCACCTTTCAAGATTATCTGCAAACCAGATAAAGAAAGAGGCATTCCTAAGCTGCGTACAAGATCTCCTTGTAATGGGAGTGATCCATCCAGTTCCGCGGACGGAAGAAGGACAGGGGTTTTATTCAAATCTGTTTGTGGTTCCCAAAAAAGAGGGAACCTTCAGACCAATTTTGGATTTAAAGATCCTAAACAAATTCCTCAGAGTTCCGTCATTCAAGATGGAAACTATTCGAACCATTTTACCCATGATCCAAGAGGGTCAGTACATGACCACAGTGGACTTAAAGGATGCCTACCTTCACATTCCGATTCACAAGAATCATCATCAGTTCCTGAGGTTTGCCTTTCTAGACAGGCATTACCAATTTGTAGCTCTTCCATTCGGGTTGGCTACAGCCCCAAGAATTTTTACAAAGGTTCTGGGCTCACTTCTGGCGGTCCTAAGACCGCAAGGCATAGCGGTGGCTCCTTACCTGGACGATATCCTGATACAGGCGTCAAGCTTTCAAATTGCCAAATCTCATACAGAGATAGTTCTGGCATTCCTGAGGTCGCATGGGTGGAAAGTGAACGAAGAAAAGAGTTCTCTATCTCCTCTCACGAGGGTTTCCTTCCTAGGGACTCTAATAGATTCTGTAGAAATGAAAATTTACCTGACGGAGCCCAGGTTATCAAAGCTTCTAAATGCTTGCCGTGTTCTTCACTCAATTCCGCGCCCCACGGTGGCTCAGTGCATGGAAGTAATCGGCTTTATGATAGCGGTGATGGACATAGTGCCATTCGCGCGTCTGCATCTCAGACCGCTGCAATTATGCATGCTCAGTCAGTGGAATGGGGATTACACAGATTTGTCTCCTCTACTAAATCTGGATCAGGAAACCAGAGATTCTCTTCTCTGGTGGTTATCTCGGGCCCATCTGTCAAAGGGTATGACCTTTAGCAGACCAGATTGGACAATTGTAACAACAGATGCCAGCCTTCTAGGTTGGGGTGCAGTCTGGAACTCCCTGAAGGCTCAGGGTTCATGGACTCAGGAGGAGAAACTCCTCCCAATAAATATTCTGGAGTTAAGAGCAATATTCAATGCTCTTCTGGCTTGGCCTCAGCTAGCAACACTGAGGTTCATCAGATTTCAGTCGGACAACATCACGACTGTGGCTTACATCAACCATCAAGGGGGAACCAGGAGTTCCCTAGCAATGTCAGAAGTCTCCTTGATAATTTGCTGGGCAGAGACTCACTCTTGCCACCTGTCAGCGATCCATATCCCAGGTGTAGAGAACTGGGAGGCGGATTTTCTAAGTCGTCAGACTTTTCATCCGGGGGAATGGGAACTCCATCCGGAGGTGTTTGCTCAATTGGTTCTCCGTTGGGGCAAACCAGAATTGGATCTCATGGCGTCTCGCCAGAACGCCAAGCTTCCTTGTTACGGATCCAGGTCCAGGGACCCAGAAGCGGCAGTGATAGATGCTCTAGCAGCGCCTTGGTTCTTCAACCTGGCTTATGTGTTTCCACCGTTTCCTCTGCTCCCTCGTCTGATTGCCAAAATCAAACAGGAAAGAGCATCAGTGATATTGATAGCACCTGCGTGGCCACGCAGGACCTGATATGCAGATCTAGTGGACATGTCATCCTTTCCACCATGGACTCTGCCTCTGAGACAAGACCTTCTAATACAAGGTCCTTTCAATCATCCGAATCTACTTTCTCTGAGACTGACTGCATGGAGATTGAACGCTTGATCCTATCAAAGCGTGGCTTTTCCGATTCAGTAATTGATACCTTAATACAGGCACGAAAGCCTGTTTTTACCTAAGGTGGTTTCTAACAAGAATATCAATCAAGAGATTGTTGTTCCATCATTATGTCCTAATCCTTCTTCAAAGAAGCAACGTCTTTTGCATAATCTAGATGTAGTCCGTGCCTTGAAGTTTTACTTACAGGCTACTAAAGATTTTCGCCAAACATCCAACCTGTTTGTTGTTTACTCTGGACAGAGGAGAGGTCAGAAGGCCTCGGCAACCTCTCTTTCTTTTTGGCTTCGGAGTATAATCCGTTTAGCCTATGATACTGCTGGACAGCAGCCTCCTGAAAGGATTACAGCTCATTCTACTAGAGCTGTGGCTTCCACCTGGGCCTTTAAAAATGAGGCCTCTGTTGAACAGATTTGCAAGGCTGCAACTTGGTCTTCACTTCATACTTTTTCCAAATTTTACAAATTTGATAAATTTGCTTCTTCGGAGGCTGTTTTTGGGAGAAAGGTTCTACAGGCAGTGGTTCCTTCCGTTTAAGTTCCTGCCTTGTCCCTCCCATCATCCGTGTACTTTAGCTTTGGTATTGGTATCCCACAAGTAATGGATGATCCGTGGACTGGATACACTTAACAAGAGAAAAACATAATTTATGCTTACCTGATAAATTTATTTCTCTTGTAGTGTATCCAGTCCACGGCCCGCCCTGTCCTTTTCAGGCAGGTCTAAAATTTAATTAAACTACAGTCACCACTGCACCCTATGGTTTCTCCTTTCTCGGCTTGTTTCGGTCGAATGACTGGATATGGCAGTGAGGGGAGGAGCTATATAGCAGCTCTGCTGTGGGTGATCCTCTTGCAACTTCCTGTTGGGAAGGAGAATATCCCCTAAGTGATGGATGATCCGTGGACTGGATACACTACAAGAGAAATAAATTTATCAGGTAAGCATAAATTATGTTTTTTTACTAGACTGTCCCTTTAAAAGGGATAGTCTACTCCAAAATTGTTTTTGTTTAAAAAAGATAGATAATCCCTTTATTTTCCATTCCCCAGTTTTGCACATCCAACATGGTTAAATTAATGTACTTTTTACCTTGGTTATTACCTTGTATCTAAACCTCTGCAGACAGCCACTCATCTCAGTGCTATTTATTTATTATCTGTTGACTTGGATTTTAGCCAGTTAGTGTTGTGTCCTGCACAACTCCATGGGAGTGAGCACAATGTTATCTATAAGGCACCCATGAATTAGCAGTGTCTGATGTTGCTTCGAGAGGCAGTTTGGAACTTTGTAATGATTGATGCAACATCACTCAGCTGCCCCACTCTGTCGCATCTATTTATCAAAGCGTCGACTTTCTTGCATTCGCCGGCACCAATACGCTCACCTAACATTGCTGCCCCTGACCTGAATACGTTCTCCATAATTATAAAAAAAAGCTGTCAAAAAGCCGCGCACCAAGTACGGAGCAATGAGCAGTGGACTGTTGTTAACTAACAGTCATCAATCTCGCTGCTCTTCGACTTTTTTACAGCTTTCTTGGTACCCTGTCAATAAACACCCACACTATAGTATACTGTTTTACCCCTAAACCGCCGCTCCCGGAGCCCACCGCAACTCTAATAAATATATTCACCCCTAAACCGCCGCTCCCAGAGCCCACCGCGACTAAATAAAGTGTTTAACTCCTAACCCGCCGCTCCCGGATGCCCATCGCAACTAAATACAATTATTAACCCCTAAACCGCCGCTCCTGGAGCCCACTGCAACTAAATAAAGTGTTTAACCCCTAATCTGCCCCCCCTACACCGCCGCCACCTACCTACATTTATTAACCCCTAATCTGCCGCCCCCAACATCACTATATTAAATTTATTAACCACTAAACCTAAGTCTAACCCTTACACCCCCTAACTAAAATATAATTTAAATATATCTAAATAAATATTCCTATCATTAAATAAATAAATCCTATTTAAAACTAAATACTTACCTGTAAAATAAACCCCTAAGCTAGCTACAATATAACTAATAGTTACAATAAAACTTAACCTAAGTTACAATTACACTTAACACTACACTATAATTAAATAAATTACCTAAACTAAATACAATTAAATACAATTAAAACATTGTATCTAAAGTACAACCCCCCCACTAAATTACAGAAAATAATAAAATAATTGCAAGCATTTTAAACTAATTACACCTAATCTAATCCCACTAACAAAATAAAAAAGCCCCCCAAAATAAAAAAGCCCTACCCTACACTAAATTACAAATAGCCCTTAATAGGGCCTTTTGCGGAGCATTGCCCCAAAGTAATCAGCTCTTTTACCTGTAAAAAAAAAAAATACAACCCCCCCAAACATTAAAACCCACCACCCACACAACCAACCCTACTCTAAAACCCACCCAATTCCCCCTTTAAAAACTAACACTAACCCCTTGAAGATCACACTACCTTGAGAATTCTTCACCCAACCGGGCCAAAGTCCTCTACAAAGCCGGCAGAAGTGGTCCTCCAGACGGGCAGAAGTGATCCACCAGACGGGCAGAAGTCTTCATCCAGACGGCATCTTCTATCTTCATCCATCCAGGGCGGAGCGCTCCATCTTCAAGACATCTGACACGGAGCATCCTCTTCAAACGACGTCCAACTGAAGGATGAAGGTTCCTTTAAATGATGTCAGTCAAGATGGCGCCCTGATTGGAACAGCCAATAGAATGCAAGCTCAATCCTATTGGCTGATTGGATCAGCCAATAGGATTGAACTTCAATCCTATTGGCTGATTGCATCAGCCAATAGGATTTTTCCTACCTTAATTCCAATTGGCTGATAGAATTCTATCAGCCAATCGAAATTGAAGGGATGCCATCTTGGATGATGTAATTTAAAGGAACCTTCTTTCTTCAGTTGGATGTCGCTTGAAGAGGATGCTCCGCGTCGGATGTCTTGAAGATGGAGCCGCTCCGCGCCGGATGGATGAAGATAGAAGATGCCACCTGGATGAAGACTTCTGCCTGTCTGGAGGATCACTTCTGCCCGTCTGGAGGACTACTTCTGCCGGCTTCGTGGAGGACCTTGGCCCGGTTGGGTGAAGACTTCTCAAGGTGTTAAAATAAATACAAACTTGCCTGTAAAATAAAAATAAACCCTAAGATAGCTACAATGTATTTTATAGGTAAGTATTTAGTTTTAAATATGAATAATTTATTTAATGATAGTAATATTCATTTAGATTTATTTAAATTATATTTAAGTTAGGGGGTGTTAGGGTTAGACTTTGGTTTAGGGGTTAATAAATTTAATATAGTGGCGGCGGTGTAGGCAGATTAGGAGTTAATAAATGTAGGTAGGTGGTGGCGGTGTAGGGGGGGCAGATTAGGGGTTAATAACTTTAATGTAGGTGGCGGCAGTGTTGGGGTGGCAGATTAGGGGTTAATAAGTATAATGTAGGTGGCGGTGGGCTCCGGGATCGGCGGTTTAGGTTTTAATTAGTTTATTTAGTTGCTGCGAGGTCCGGGAGCGGAGGGATAGATCAATGGGAAATCGGGCAGCAGTGAAAATGAGCTCTCGCTGCTTTCCGACTCCCATTGATTCCTATGGCATCTGCCGCCTCCAGGATTGAAAACCAGGTACGCTGGGCCAGAATAGTGGCGAGTGTACCTGGTGGATATTTGATAACTTCCAAAAGTAGTCAGATAGTGCCGAACTTGCGTTCGGAACATCTGTAGTGATGTAAGCATCGATCTTTGTCGGACTGAGTCCAGCGGATCGTATGTTACATCACCAAATTCTACTTTTGCCGGTTTGTAGGGGTTGATAACGAAGACGAATCAGGCTCGCCACAAATACGCTGCGGAATTCCAGCGTATTTGTGGTTGACTGCTTGATAAATAGATGCCTGTGAGTTTATGTGGTCAAACACTTCATGACTGGGCTGTTGTTGCTCCAAGAAGCTTCCACTTCTCAATAAAGCACTCTCAGTTGTCCGGAGCAGATCTAGTAGGGCAGAAATTTCACAAACTGCCTGGCAAATGTTGTATCCTATGACCATACAATGTTTTTTTTTAAATATTTTATTTAATTGAAAACATACAGTACACAAAATAAATACTTTTCAACAATGTTATACATGCTGTTACAAAGGATGGCATGGGAGGTAGCTCAATTATTCTGGGTTTTAAGATTTACTAACAATATAATGAGTACTCCCTGTCCTCTATAATTGGATACACAAATATATGATATATTGCTTATTACGTTCACAACTTCTCACTTGACAAAGTGCTCCTGCATGCCTTCATTTTTCATTTTTATTACCTAAGATCCACAGCTCGAACCGTTCGAGCCTTTCCCCTCCCCTCCCCAGCCAGGGCAGAGGATGGGGAACACAGAAATCATCTAACAATGTCGGCTATCCTGCTGAGGCCTTTATCAAAGTACTCCCACCCACCCATATCTAGAGGTCCACTCCCCAGGGTGCCAGCGACCCGCCCAATTGACTAACTGCCTATCCTGTGTCCAGGCGGTCCTACCCCCTATCAAAGTTAAGCTTCCATTCTCCCCTAAGTTGTGCCTCAAGGATGTAAATCTTGTTTCTCAGTGGGAATAGTATCTGAATTTGTTGAGTAGGTGCTAGAGTCTTAATATATTCTTCCCATTTTTTCACGAAGTGTGTAGTTCTATTCTGAAGATCCCCCAGAGCGTCGGCCTGTTCATAAACCATCTGCTGATGTAACTCCCCCTTCAGATGGGTAAGACCGGCGACTCACCCTTCAGCCAATATTTAAAAATAAGTTTCCTAGTCGGTAAGATTATGATATGTAAGAGTGTCCTGACTCCCTGGGGTTGGCCTTGGAGGTCTAGAAAGACTATAACCTGTGGCGAGAGGATCATGTGAGTTTTAAAAACCTTATTCACCCAGAAGGCTAGCATGCCCCAGAATCTATACAATTTTGGACAAGACCAAATCATATGTAAGAGGTCCGCTTATGGGGCCGCACACTTTGGACACTTGCCATCTGAGTTAGGGTCCCAAACATTATACAGCTTAGGTGTGATGTATGCCTGATTGAGTAATTTAGTGTCAGCCTCCCTAGTGTCTGATGCAAGAGAAGCTTTCCTGACCTTTTGTATGCTCTGCTGAATTAAAGGGACTGGGATTTCTGTGTGTAGTGTGTCTGACCACCTTTCACTAATTTGTTTTAACGGGGTATTATTGTCCTCACGTCCTAGAGTTTTATAGGTTGATGAAATGGAGATATTGCCTTTTTGATAAGAAGAAGCCAGTGCATAGATAGGATTATCCACCTCCGGCATATCCCCGCCGAAAGCAAGGAGGCTATGTAGTGTTTTATTTGCAAGTATGCAAAGTGGTGTGATTTTGGAATGTTGTAAAGCAGTTGTAGGTTTACAAAGGTACATACCGTTTTCCCAACAGCCTCCAGAAGTTTTGAGACGGAATCAATACCTTTGTCTCTCCATTCTCTAAAATATTTAGAGGTAAGAACTGGGATAAAGTTGGGGTTTCCCTGTATTGGTAAGTATCTCGTGAATTCATTTTTAATGTTAAACTTTCTACAGATTTTCCTCCACGCATAGAGTTGCTGTTGCATGAGGGGATAATCAGATAACAGTTTATCCGCTTTAACTGCATTTAAATGAGGTAGGGTCTTAAGGTCCCATGGTTCAATTGCTTGTTTCTCTAAGCCAGGGATTGTAAAGCAGTGCCCGCCCGTGAGCCAGTCAAGTACTTACTTTGCCTGGGCTGCCCAAGCATAATGTTCAAGGTTCGGAACCGCTAACCCTCCCGCCTCTGTTGAGTTATTTATTTATTTTCTTGTCATTCTATGTTTTTTTGTTAGCCCAGATACATTTTAAAATTAAGGAGTTCCAAAACTTTAAGTCACTCCTGTTCAGGACCCAAGGAATCATTTGTAGGAAATACAGTATTTTTGGGAATAGGATCATCTTAATGAGTCCCGTTCTTTCTGATACCGATAGCGGAAGCTTGGCCCAGTGTTGCACCAGATCCTGTGCCTCTTTTTTCAGAGGAGTGTAGTTGGCTTCGTACCATAAGTAAGAGTCTGTCGAGAGTTTTATACCTAGGTATTTGAAAGTTTTTTGTACAACCTTGAAGTTAAATTGTGTACCACATTCGGCTTTGTGTGGGGTCAACCAAACCAGCTCCGTTTTGTCCGTATTGACCCTATATCCTGATATTTTCCCAAAGTCCGCTAAAATGGACATTACTTTGTTTATATTCTCTGCTGGATTGGAGATATACAGTAACATGTCGTCAGCAAATAGGGATAGGTGTCTGGTTTCCTTACCTATGCTAAGGCCCTCAGTTTCTTTCCTTATCTTAATGGCCAGGGGTTTGAGGGCTATATGAAACAAAAGGGGAGAGGGGACACCACTGTCTCATTCCTCTTTCCAGGGTAAATGATGTTGAGGGGATTTTATTTACTACAATTGATGCTACTGGGGAGGCCTAAATAGCCCTCAGCCCTCTAGCGAAGTCACCAGTTATGCCAGTTTTGTGAGTGTGAAAAAGAGATGTTACCAGAGGACCAAATCGAAAGCTTTTTCTGTGTCTACAAGTAGAACGCAGGCCTCTTCGGAAGTCATCTCATTACCAGAATTCTTTTTTTTCCCAATAATGTGTTAGCACAAACTGCAAAACCCATTTGGAGCTCGCTTCCATTGAGTCGTTAAAAATGGAGCTGTAAGCTACCGAAGTGGACGACAGCTAAAAGTAATTTACGGCTCCATTTTAGTACCAAGTTTCCATTGAAAAGATTAGCGTGTTGCGCGCAGTCGCTCTTTTCGGCCGTACGTAAGTTTGCGTTGCCAACCGATGTCGGATTTGTCGAAAAGCGCGCCATAACAAGTGCATTGCCATGGTAACCCGACCTCTGTCTATAAGAATAACGGTTTGCGCCCTGCGCTCTTTACCTGTGATCGCCTCTAGAGAGAAAGACACAGGAGCTAGTTGCGTTGGTAGGAGTTTTGGGTTTTTGAGAGTTGTTTGAGAGTTAGTGGAGAGTTTGATATTTTTTATTTTCATATATTCTTATTGTAGGCCTCATATAATATTAGGAACACACACACACACATCCATACATTAGTTAATTAACACACATTAGTTTATACACACAAACACACACACTTTTATTTGATACAAACACATTCACATTTTTTTTATTTCATTAACCCCCCATATCCCCATCTTCCTTTATTACTCCTTTCATTAACCCCCTTATCCCACTTCCCATCCCCCCTTTGACTACCCTTCCCTTCCCCACTATATAACTTTTTTTTTTTTATATATACATTTTGCCCATCCTTTTTTTTTTTTACATCCCATATTTTTTGTTTCATTTGACTATATAGCCCACCCCTTTCTTCATTTGCATCCCTTATTATTTTTCGATAATTTTGTTATATTCCTCTTTAGTTTTTCCTTTTTCATTTACATCCCTTTGTTTATTTTCACCCCCACATTTTATTTTTATTTTGAGGGATATAGAATAGAGATAGTTAGGGTCTAGATAGGTTAGGTAGTTAGTTTTGGGGATATTTAATTTAGGGTTTAGTTAGGTGAATTAGTGTAGTTAGGTAAGCTAGGGACTTTAGTGTTAGGTTAGAGTTAGGGAGGAAGGAGAAAGGGATGGATAGGCCTAGTGGAGTTGGGAAGGGGGTGGCTAGGGGGAGGGCAGTGGAGAGGGTGGATAGAGGGAGGGGGAGGGGTGAAGTAGGGAGTAGTATGGCCAGGAATAGGGGCCGAGGTTTGGGTGGAGGATTTGTCCTTTCTCAAACCCTGGCAGAGGAGGGAAGGAGAGAGGGTGGAAGAGGAGTGAGGAGGAGTCAGCCTCAATTAGGCACACAAAGAAGAGGGAGAGTGGGGCAGACTGTGGCAAGTGGGGGTGGGGCTGGTGGTAGCCTGTCACAGCCTGCAGGGACAGAGGAGGTAGAGAGAGCTGGTCCCCAGTCACAGGAGGGAGAGTCTGTGTCTGCTGGCCCTTCAGGTGTGAAGGGCAGGCTAAGAGAGGAGAGGTACTCTGAGGAGGAGAAGGAGGCTCTTGTTGAGGCCTACTTGGAGAGGGCACCTCAGCTGGAGAACCCTAACCTGAGGGCGGGTGTCCGGAATAAGCTGTGGGAGGAGATTCGAGTGGCAGTCAAGCTGCTTAGGACGTAATCGTTCTACTGCCAGCATTAAACACCGCTATCATGACTGCAGGAGGGAAACCAAAGCTAAGCTGGCACAGCAGGCCAAATATGCACGTGGGACAGGTGGTGGTCCTAGCAAGAGAATACACCTAAGGTCATGGGAGGAGATGCTGTCCAATGTCATCTCCGATGAATCTGTTCACGGATGTAAGGGGACAATGGACACCTCTGTGCCACCTGAAGAGGTGTATGAAGGTGAATATTCATTATTAAATATAACCATATATGTGATGTACTGTATATATGTTGTATATCATAAATACCCATCTGTGTTTAGCTATGAATCTAAATTTACATAGTTGTATTTAATATGTTCAGCAAGCACTCTGTATTGTATATCTTCTCCGACAAGCAATAATATTGATTATATAATATCCAAGAATATTAAGCATTTCATATAAATCATGTGTCATTGTCCTTAAAGGGACACTGTACCCAAATTTTTTCTTTTGTGATTCAGATACAGCATGCAATTTTAAGCAACTTTCTAATTTACTACTATTATCAATTTCTCTTCGTTCTCTTGCTATCTTTATATGAAAAAGAAGGCATCTAAACTTTTTTCTAGGTTCAGAACTCTGGACAGCAGTTTTTGATTGGTGGATGCATTTATCCACCAATCAGCAAGGACAACCTAGGTTGTTCACCAAAAATGGGCCGCCATCTAAACTTACATTCTTGCATTTCAAATAAAGATACCAAGAGAATAAAGAACATTTGAAAATAGGAGTAAATTAGAAAGTTGATTAAAATTGCATGCTCTATCTGAAGCACAAAAGAAAATATTTGGGTACAGTGTCCTTTTAACAATGTTCCTTTAAGACACAGTCTATAAAGATTCATCAGTTATGGTCATATATGCTTGGATTTTATCCCAAACACACTATATGTGTGTGTGTGTGTGTGTGTGTGTGTGTGTGTGTATGTGTGTAATACGTGACATGTGTAAATGTTATGATTTATATTCCACAAGCATATGTTGTTTGCTCCTTCAGTTGAATCTAATAAGGGTTATACTGTACAGTTATAGAAGAGTTGAAAAGTAAATACTCCTTCCTGTTGATATGGCCAAATACCTTGCATTCATTCTTATAGTCCTAGGTGGAATGTAATATCTGAAATATATACCTATCATGACTAATACCTATCATGACTAATGCACTCCTTTTTGTCAAGATTATTATTCAATATTTAGAATAATTAGATAAATGTATCTTTATGATATTTAAGCACTGATGTATACACAACATATATGTGATTGCCATGATATAGAGGGGATTAATACATTTTAATTGACATCATATGAACAGACACAGACTCTCCCTGGGATCAATGCACAATGCACTTTTAAATTGTTTCAATAACTCCATGTTAAAGACAATACTTCATATCTCTTGAAGTATGTAATATTAAGCACTTATGTATTTTGGTTAATAGTCTAAATATTGCAAAAGTATTATCTGCTTTAGCAGACATGACATTACATATATTTTATAAATATTAGTACTATGACACATTATAACTTTAATGTGTCATCGTTTTGTATTGAATAAATATGATTTTCACATTGAAAATTACATTTGAATGAGGGTAAATCTGTAATAATAAAACTCATCTTCATGATAAACAACTTATTTCCTTTGAATTATTTTTCTATATGTATTGAGATTATATATAGCATCCCTGGGCAAAGGTTTCATTTTGAATAGGTAGATATTTTATTTATTTTTATAATATTTTACCAGGAAAGATACATTGAGATTTCTATAGTTTTCAAGTATGTCCTGGGTACACAAAACATTGCATTGATACAATGGGTACAATAAAATAAAAAACAATAATAATACATATGCCCAAAAATTTAACATAGAACAGGTAGGAAATATATAATCAACAATGACAGGTGCATTCTGTTTTGAGATATGTAGAGTGGGATCTCTTAAAGGATATTAGGCATGGGGAAGGTTTGAAAGTGTGCGGGAGGTCGCTCCATAATTGTGGTGCTTGCATATATTTTTATATGTACATACATATTGATATTTCTATGACAACATGGGTGCAAATATTCCTATTCCTATACATAGGACCAATAAATGTAGCATATATAATGTTATTTGTACATTGAAACACTCATAATTTCTTTTGGATTTGCAATTTCAATGAGAAACAGGCCTCAAAAAAGCTCTTTTTCCTCCTTTACACCTAGTTGAGCTGGGGGTAATATTTCTCAATGTATCGACAGCTTCCGACAGTGTATTGCTTTCATTGGAAACCTAGTATAATTTATCGATTAACGGCTTCTATTACTTTCTATGGGACGCGAAGATCTTTTCGGCAGCCGGAGTCCAGCTGCCGATATTGAGGTATAACGCGCCATTGGAAACAGTCGATAAACGATATTGCTTTCGACAGCATATTTAACGGTTTGCAAGTGCACGCAAACTGAATAACGACTCAATGGAAGCGAGGCCTTGGTCGGGGTGAATAATGGATGGGAGAATTTCCGCAAGCCTGTTTGCCATAATTTTAGTGAATAATTTATAATAAACATTCATCAAGGAGATGGGACGGTATGAAGCTGTGGTAAGGGGATCCTAGTGGACAAAGTAACTTCACCTGTCAAAATACCATTGAAGAGCTTAGATAATATCATGTTAACTTCGTCTGAGAGGATTTTGTAAAATTCAGTCGACAAAACGGTCTGGCCCCGGCGTTTTTTCCAGAGGGGCCCTCCCAATAGTTTGGGATATTTCCTGAGAGTCAATAGGAGCATTAAGAGAGCTAAGCTGTTGGTCAGTCAAGAAAGGGAGGTCCAAAGAGGACCAGAAATTGTCTATGCCTGAGTCGAGAACTTCTTGTCCCTTGTAAAGATTTGTGTAGTACTCTCTAAAGGCTTCCTGGATTCCCTCTTTGGATGTGAGTATCTTTTCTCCCTGCCTAATGGCTAAGATAGGTGTCACGGGCCTCGTCAGTCTAGTAATCCTGGCCAGTAATCTACCCGTCTCTTCACACGTCATTAATGACTAATCCGGCTTCCTCCAATCACAGCATGGCCTCACGCAATGACTACCCTAGGAGGAAAGCCGTGATTGGAGGAAGCCGGATTAGTCATTGCTGATGTGTGAAGAGAGGAAATCCAGGTGGGGGAAGCTGCTCTGGCTGTGAAAAGAAAAAAAGGTAAGTTTTTAATCAAAACGGCTGCTTTGTAAACTTTGATGAATGAAAGTGCCCCTGTTTTTAAAAAACGGGCTTTCATTCATCAAAGTTTACCTTCACTTTAACGACCAGTGCCGTAACCTGTATAGCGCTGGTCATTTAGCCCTTAAGGACCAGGTCTGCTGTCTTAATCCTCTTTCTGCCATGATCTTGCTAACGGTACGGTACGGTACGGTACGGACCGCTACACTCCAGAAAAATTTCCACACTGAGAGGGAAAGAGAGGGGGAATTAGAGGGGTGACTGAAAAAGATCACTTGGGAGGTGGGGTGAATGAAAGGGGCCAGCTACACTACAGATAGTTAAAGGGACACTGAACCCAAATTTTTTTCTTTTGTGGTTCAGATAGAGCATAACATTTTAAACAACTTTCTAATTTACTCCTATTATCACATTTTCTTCATTCTCTTGGTATCTTTATTTGAAATGCAAAAATGTAAGTTTAGATGCCGGCCCATTTTTGGTGAACAACCTGGGTTGTTCTTGCTGATTGGTGGATAAATTCATCCACCAATAAAAAGTGCTGTTCAGAGTGCTGTACCAAAAAACCCAGCTGAGATGCCTTCTTTTTCAAAAAAAGATAGCAAGAGAACAAAGAAAAATTGATAATAGGAGTAAATTAGAAAGTTGTTTAAAATTGCACGAAAGAAAAAAAATTGGGTTCAGTGTCCCTTTAAACTAAACTTAACCTTACAAGCTACCTGATTAATCCCTTAACTACCAGGCATTTCAGAAGTGTGGTGTGCAACTGCAATTAGCTGCCTTCTAATTACCAAGAAGCAATTGCAAAGCCATGCATGTCTGCTATTTCTGAAAAAGAAGATCCCAGAGAAGCTTTTACATCCATTTGTGTTATGATTGCACAAGCGGTTTGTAAATAATTTCAGTGAGAAACCTAAAGTTTGTGAAAAAGATGACATATACCAAAATGGGCCTAGATTAATACCTTGGGTTGTCTACTAAAAAAAATATATATAGTTTTGCTAGGTAAATAAAAAAAAGCAAGGCTCTATTTCTGATTAATTGAAGTGTTGGCAAAAATGCTAAAAAAATTTGTCACTGAGCTCTTCACGACCCACTGTACTGTCAATATTTGTCTATGGAGATTTCAATGTTATGTGATGGATTTTATGCACTTGATAGCAATGGATATGGCTAAAACACTGGAACTCAATTAGTAGGGGTGTCCACATACCGTTGGCCATATAGTGTACTATATATAATGAATATTTGCAATATACCTTCATTAAATTTGTTTTACCAGTTGCTATCTTCAATCAAAGTTCAAACTCCCACATACCTGTGTACACTAATACAAGGGTGCAAGAGTCTGCAGCTGTGCTGTGAAATGAAAAGAAAGTTCATGGCACAGCTGTCTCCTAAGCAATAAGCAAGTGTTGCAGGAAAGCAGAAAAGAGGTACTTGCGTCAGTGGCCGTGTCGACAATTTATTTTACAACAGACCACTTCATACATATTGGCTTAATCTTTCTGCACAGAAAGATAAACAAGAACATATTAGACAACTTCCAAGATTTAGATTTGCTTTTGGACATAGTTTTATTGGATTTTTATTTAAAGGGACAGTGAAACTCATTTTTTTCCCCTTCATGATTCAAACAGAGCACACAATTTTAAACAACTTTCCAATTTATTCCTATTATCTCATTTTGTTTTGTACTCTTCGTATTCTTTGTTGAAAATGATACCTAGGTAGGCTCAGGAGCTTCTGATTGGTGGCTGCAAATATATGTCTCATAAACAAAGAAAGGAGGGGAGAGCGCACACCCAGCTCTAAGTGTAGTATTTATTACAAATAAAATATAAGCAAAAGCATATAAAAACTCACAAGATAAGTGAACAGTATGCGCAATCTAAATCAGACAGCCATTGCATCTAGAGTAAAAAATCCCACCGTATCGTTCCCTGCGATGTCCTCAGCTTGAGCTTTGAGTACAGTAACAGATCCCGGATGTTGCTTTTAGAGGCTGTAGTGAGTGATGCATCACATTACAAATTTAACGTTCTACAACACTCGGCAATCCGCTCTATAAGTTTGTGTGATCTACCACTTTATAGCTGGGCTGCTGCTAAATGCTTCTACTTTACAATAATAGCACTTACAGTTGACTGGAGTAGATCTAGTAGTGCAGAAATTTCACAAACTGACTAGCGGCAAATGTGACATAATATTGCAGTCACTGAGCTCTTTATTTAGCACAACCCATTGTGCCGGCTATGTGCTGGATTGTATACACTTATTAGCAACCGGTGTGGCTGAAACACCTGATCTCAAAAATGAGTAGGGGTGTCCACATAGTTTTGGTCATGTAGTGTATATAGGCTTAGAAATGTTTTGTCTTTACATGTCTTTCAAACTTTAAATTTGATTTTAAATTTTACATGTACATACATTTGCTGCTTCCTGTATATTTAGGGCTAGATTACGAGTGGAGCGCTAAATATCGGTTGCGTGCATAATAATGTGCTCACAAAAGTGCGCTTACATAGGCTCCTATGGGAGCCTCGTTTTGATGCCGTCACAGATGGCATCAGAACATTGCGCAGCGAAGAGAGTAAGTAGCGCAGCGATGGACAGCATTTTTAAATATATATTTATGAATATATACACATATTAACACAGAAATATATATGTATATAAGCATATACATATATATTTACATTGCGGTCTATGAGAACACACAGTACACATAGACCGCAATGTAAACACTTCACTCCCACCAACTTTAAAGCCCCAAAACTGCCTAGTGCAGTTTTTTGTTTTCTTTCCCAACCAATATTTATTAATTTCAAGTGGAACTACATAGTGGAAGTCGCAGCTTCCAAAGATATTATACATAATCAGTTGAATTTTATATGTTAAGGTATACATTCAAGTATCATAAACCAATAATTAACATGAAAAGAAGAGTGGTTTAGAAAAAAGAGAAAAGAAAGGGGGGAAGAAAAGGGGAAGAGACAAGAAAAAGAGTGCCTGTTGACCTGTTTCATTTGTAGAATTTGCGGTCTGATTAACCCGAAAGTTCAATGTGAGATTTGTGTGTACACCCTGTTATTATGGGGATATTGCAAAAGAGTTTATTGAATTGAGTTTGGTATATGTTATTCTGAAAGAGAT
Organism: Bombina bombina; assembly: GCF_027579735.1. NCBI lineage: Eukaryota > Metazoa > Chordata > Amphibia > Anura > Bombinatoridae > Bombina > Bombina bombina. Next base: position 913,284,603 of record NC_069502.1, on the reverse strand, counting down.
CGTGATTTACTTCTTAAGGTATTGCTCCCAAAGGGAGACAATTTCTGCGTAAACATCCATTTTAGCAAATTTAATGTATTAATATTCCTCCAGTTCAAGGAATTCAGCGACTCTGTTAATCCAGAGTTGCAAGGTGGGAACCTCTGTATTCTTCCAATTTCTAGTGCAGTTTTTTTTTATTAAACTATAATGCCATCTATTTTGAGGGCATTTGGGGCAGTTTTAGAAAATGAAGCAGAGATCTGATCTCTGGTTAATTTTCTGACCGCTAACTGCTACTGCGAACTCACGGGAGCAATAACCAGCCACTTATAATGGCTGGTTAATTATCGTGCTCCCGCAAATGGGCAAATTTTCAATTTGTAATCTAGCACTTAGTATATACCATTTTACCAACGTTATATAAGAGGCATAAGAGAGAATGTATGTATAGTAGTGGTTTTGAATACAGCTCTTTTGCTTCAACTACATTTCTTTGGAGTAGCTGGAAATCAGTGAGAACCTTAGAAGCCAAAGAATAGTCAGCTGGAAACGTCTAAAGATTCTGGCAGGTTGGACTGAGCGTCTTGAAACTATGTGCAGCATAACATACATAACATCAGTTGGATTTTGGGTTGCCAACTTTTCTGGAAAAATTACTAGCCAGGCTCATTAGCATACATTTGCATAAATAATTATACAGTATAAATCAGGAACTCTTTTTTAAATAGTCATTTGTTTATAATTAGAGTCCAGTACACTTAAAAGAAACATGGCCATAATAACATCTTTATTTCTATATTTAATCTTTATTTTCAACTTTGACCTGAATCTAAAAAATCCCGGCCTTGGACTAGTTTCTATTGAGGTGGTAAAGATTGGAAACTGGAGGTAAAAACATTCATCTCCATTAAAGTCTATTGAAAATGTTTATGCTACTACCAATTTCCAAACTTTACCACCTCAAAGGAAACTTGGCTAATATCTGTAAAATACTGGCTGGGTTGCAACTCTAGTTGGATTGTTGGTGCTAATTAACTATTGTGGCTACTGTTTTAATTTTAGCTAACTATGCTTGCCTGTCGGAAGAAAGTCAATGCTGTTCAAAATTATATCTGTAGACAGTTTCCAGGGATGGAAAGTTAATTAAAAAATAGCCACATATATTTGAATTGAACTACCTGTTAAAAGAATTGCTAAAGCCAAGTGCAGATTGAAACTTATAAACAAGGGTGAAGTCCTACAAAAAAGTATGGGAACTGACCGACTTAGACAGCCTGCTCACTGCTGTTTTGTATGGTTTTTGCTATTATCAATAAAGGATTCGTTTTATCTACCTTGGTGTTTTGCATGACTCGCTGGCTTTTCGTTTTGGATTAACTCACCAACTTATACCCACCAAACAATTAATATTGGTTTATACGTACACAAACACACACACAGTATATATATATATATATATATATATATATATATATATATACTAGTTGATAAACCTGCCCCGAGGGCAGTCTATGTGTTAAAAATTCAACCCCCCCAAGCTACAAAAAAATAAAAAAGTTAAAATACAGAAAAAATCTAAGCTATCAAAAATAATAAAATTAAACCTAAACTAATACCCCCCTATAAAAATAAAAAATCCCCCCAAAATAACCCCCCCAACCTAATACTAAACTACCAATAGCCCTTAAAAGGGTCTTTTGTAGGGCATTGCCCTAAGTTTAACAGCTCTTTTACATTACAAATAAACAAAGTCTCCCCTATCAGTAAACCCCCCCCAAAATAAAAAAAAACTAACACTAATAAACCTAAACTACCCATTGCCCGAAAAGGGGTATTTGTATGGGCATTGCTCTTAAAAGGGCATTCAGCTCTTTTTCACTGCCCTTAAAAGGGCATTCAGCTTCTTTGCACATTGCTCAAACCCTAATCTAGAAAAAAAAAAAAAAACCCCAAAAAAAAACAACCTAACACTAAAGCCCCAAATAGGTACTCATGGTTTCGGAAGTCCGGTGGAGAAGATCTTCTTCCAGACGGGTCCATCATCTTCATCCACAGCGAAGGTGGCGCATGGGTCCGGAGCAGTCTTCCCAGATGTGCCAATCCTCGGCGGTGGTCCTCCGCAGTGTCGGCAGTCCTCGGGCATCGGCCCTCGGCGGCGGCGATGGTCCTCGGCGGCATGGAGGCTCCTCTTCATCCGATGTCTGTGGTATACTGAATATTGAATGTAAGGTACCGCAATTATTTTGGGGTACCTTCCATTCCTATTGGTTAAAATTTTCAAATCAGCCAATAAGATTTCAATAGCTCTCATCCTATTGGCTGATTTTAAAAAATTCAGCCAATAGGAATGCAAGGTACCCCAATAAATATGGGGTACCTTGAATTTAATCTTCAGTGTGCGGCAGACGATCGTATGAAGAGGCACCTCCGCCGAGGACCGATGCCGATGACTGCCGCCGAGGTTCGCCCCATCTTGGAAGATGGCTCTGGACCTCCGCTCTGTGCCGCCTTCGCTGTGGATGAAGATGATGGACCCGCCTAGAAGAATATCTTCTCCGCCTGACTTCAGGAAATGTGAGTAGCTATTTGGGGCTTTAGTGTTTTTAATTTAGTTTTTTAATTTTTTAGTGGGTTTTGTTTTTTTGAGATTAGGGTTTGGGCAATATGCAAAAGAGCTAAATGCCCTTTTAAGGGCAATGCCTATACAAATGCCCCTTTAGGGGCAATGGGTAGTTTAGGTTGGTGGGTGGGGGTTTTTACTATTAGAGGGGGCTTAGTAATTTTATATGCAAAAAAGCTTTTAAACTTGGGGCAATGCCTTACAAAAAAGCCCTTTTAAGGGCTATTGGTAGTTTATTCTTAGATTAAGGGCTGTTTTTATTTGGGGGGCTTTTTATTTTCAGAGGGATTAGGTTTATTTTTTATTTTGGATAGTGTTGTTTATTATTTTTTGTAATGTTAGCCTTTTTTATTTTCTGTAATTTTAGAAAAATGTAATTTTTTAGGTTAGGGGGCTTAGTAATTAGTTTTTCTTTCATGTAATTAGCAAGAGTCCATGAGCTAGTGACGTATGGGATATACATTCCTACCAGGAGGGGCAAAGTTTCCCAAACCTCAAAATGCCTATAAATACACCCCTCACCACACCCACAAATCAGTTTTACAAACTTTGCCTCCTATGGAGGTGGTGAAGTAAGTTTGTGCTAGATTCTACGTTGATATGCGCTCCGCAGCAGGTTGGAGCCCGGTTTTCCTCTCAGCGTGCAGTGAATGTCAGAGGGATGTGAGGAGAGTATTGCCTATTTGAATTCAATGATCTCCTTCTACGGGGTCTATGTCATAGGTTCTCTGTTATCGGTCGTAGAGATTCATCTCTTACCTCCCTTTTCAGATCGACGATATACTCTTATATATACCATTACCTCTACTGATTCTCGTTTCAGTACTGGTTTGGCTTTCTACTACATGTAGATGAGTGTCCTGGGGTAAGTAAGTCTTATTTTCTGTGACACTCTAAGCTATGGTTGGGCACTTTTATATAAAGTTCTAAATATATGTATTCAAACATTTATTTGCCTTGACTCAGGATGTTCAACATTCCTTATTTCAGACAGTCAGTTTCATATTTGGGATAATGCATATGAATAAATCAATTTTTTTCTTACCTTAAAATTTGACTTTTTTCCCTGTGGGCTGTTAGGCTCGCGGGGGCTGAAAATGCTTCATTTTATTGCGTCATTCTTGGCGCGGACTTTTTTGGCGCAAAAATTTTTTTTCTGTTTCCGGCGTCATACGTGTCGCCGGAAGTTGCGTAATTTTTGACTTTTTTTGCGCCAAAAGTGTCGGCGTTCCGGATGTGGCGTCATTTTTGGCGCCAAAAGCATTTAGGCGCCAAATAATGTGGGCGTCTTTTTTGGCGCTAAAAAATATGGGCGTCACTATTGTCTCCACATTATTTAAGTCTCATTATTTATTGCTTCTGGTTGCTAGAAGCTTGTTCACTGGCATTTTTTCCCATTCCTGAAACTGTCATTTAAGGAATTTGATCAATTTTGCTTTATATGTTGTTTTTTCTATTACATATTGCAAGATGTCCCAGATTGACACTGAGTCAGAAGATACTTCAGGAAAAACGCTGCCTGGTGCTGGATCGACCAAAGTTAAGTGTATCTGCTGTAAACTTGTGGTATCTGTTCCTCCAGCTGTTGTTTGTAATAAATGTCATGACAAACTTGTTAATGCAGATAATATTTCCTTTAGTAATGTTACATTACCTGTTGCTGTTCCGTCAACATCTAATACTCAGAGTGTTCCTGTTAACATAAGAGATTTTGTTTCTAAATCCATTAAGAAGGCCATGTCTGTTATTCCTCCTTCTAGTAAACGTAAAAGGTCTTTTAAAACTTCTCATTTTTCAGATGAATTTTTAAATGAACATCATCATTCTGATTCTGATAATGGTTCCTCTGGTTCAGAGGATTCTGTCTCAGAGGTTGATGCTGATAAATCTTCATATTTATTCAAAATGGAATTTATTCGTTCTTTACTTAAATAAGTCTTAATTGCATTAGAAATAGAGGATTCTGGTCCTCTTGATACTAAATCTAAACGTTTAAATAAGGTTTTTAAATCTCCTGTAGTTATTCCAGAAGTTTTTCCTGTCCCTGATGCTATTTCTGAAGTAATCTCCAGGGAATGGAATAATTTGGGTAATTCATTTACTCCTTTTAAACGTTTTAAGCAGTTATATCCTGTGCCATCTGACAGATTAGAGTTTTGGGACAAAATCCCTAAAGTTGATGGGGCTATCTCTACTCTTGCTAAACGTACTACTATTCCTACGGCAGATAGTACTTCCTTTTAAGGATCCTTTAGATAGGAAGATTGAATCCTTTCTAAGAAAAGCTTACTTATGTTCAGGTAATCTTCTTAGACCAGCTATATCTTTAGCGGATATTGCTGCAGCTTCAACTTTTTGGTTAGAAGCTTTAGCGCAACAAGTAACAGAACATAATTCTCATAGCATTGTTAATCTTCTTCAACATGCTAATAACTTTATTTGTGATGCCATCTTTAATATCATTAGAGTTGATGTCAGGTATATGTCTCTAGCTATTTTAGCTAGAAGAGCTTTATGGCTTAAAACTTGGAATGCTGATATGTCTTCTAAGTCAACTTTGCTTTCCCTTTCTTTCCAGGGTAATAAATTATTATCTCAACTGTTACTGGAGGGAAAGGAACTTTTTTACCACAGGATAAAAAATCTAAAGGTAAATTTAGGTCTAATAATAGTTTTCGTTCCTTTCGTCACAATAAGGAACAAAAGCCTGATCCTTCACCCACAGGAGCTGTATCAGTTTGGAAACCATCTCCAGTCTGGAATTAATCCAAGCCTTTTAGAAAACCAAAGCCAGCTCCCAAGTCCACATGAAGGTGCGGCCCTCATTCCAGCCCAGCTGGTAGGGGGCAGATTACGTTTTTTCAAAGAAATTTGGATCAATTGAATTCACAATCTTTGGATTCAGAACATTGTTTCAGAAGGGTTCAGAATTGGCTTCAAGATAAGGCCTCCTGCAAAGAGATTTTTTCTTTCCCGTGTCCCAGTAAATCCAGCGAAAGCTCAAGCATTTCTAAAATGTGTTTCAGATCTAGAGTTGGCTGGAGTAATTATGCCAGTTCCAGTTCTGGAACAGGGGCTGGGGTTTTATTCAAATCTCTTCATTGTACCAAAGAAGGAGAATTCCTTCAGACCAGTTCTGGATCTAAAAATATTGAATCGTTATGTAAGGATACCAACATTCAAAATGGTAACTATAAGGACTATCCTGCCTTTTGTTCAGCAAGGGCATTATATGTCCACAATAGATTTACAGGATGCATATCTGCATATTCCGATTCATCCAGATCACTATCAGTTTCTGAGATTCTCTTTCCTAGACAAGCATTACCAGTTTGTGGCTCTGCCGTTTGGCCTAGCAACAGCTCCAAGAATTTTTACAAAGGTTCTCGGTGCCCTTCTGTCTGTAATCAGAGAACAGGGTATTGTGGTATTTCCTTATTTGGACGATATCTTGGTACTTGCTCAGTCTTCACATTTAGCAGAATATCATACGAATCGACTTGTGTTGTTTCTTCAAGATCATGGTTGGAGGATCAATTTACCGAAAAGTTCATTGATTCCTCAGACAAGGGTAACCTTTTTAGGTTTCCAGATAGATTCAGTGTCCATGTCTCTGTCTCTGACAGACAAGAGACGTCTAAAATTGATATCAGCTTGTCGAAACCTTCAATCACAATCATTCCCTTCGGTAGCCTTATGCATGGAAATTCTAGGTCTTATGACTGCTGCATCGGACGCGATCCCCTTTGCTCGTTTTCACATGCGACCTCTTCAGCTCTGTATGCTGAACCAGTGGTGCAGGGATTACACAAATATATCTCAATTAATATCTTTAAAACCGATTGTACGACACTCTCTGACGTGGTGGACAGATCACCATCGTTTAGTTCAGGGGGCTTCTTTTGTTCTTCCGACCTGGACTGTAATTTCAACAGATGCAAGTCTGACAGGTTGGGGAGCTGTTTGGGGGTCTCTGACAGCACAAGGGGTTTGGGAATCTCAGGAGGTGAGATTACCAATCAATATTTTGGAACTCCGTGCAATTTTCAGAGCTCTTCAGTCATGGCCTCTTCTAAAGAGAGAATCGTTCATTTGTTTTCAGGCAGACAATGTCACAACTGTGGCATACATCAATCATCAAGGAGGGACTCACAGTCCTCTGGCTATGAAAGAAGTATCTCGAATACTGGTATGGGCGGAATCCAGCTCCTGTCTAGTTTCTGCAGTTCATATCCTAGGTATAGTCAATTGGGAAGCGGATTATCTCAGTCGCCAAACATTACATCCGGGCGAATGGTCTCTTCACCCAGAGGTATTTCTTCAGATTGTTCAAATGTGGGGACTTCCAGAAATAGATCTGATGGCTTCTCATCTAAACAAGAAACTTCCCAGGTATCTGTCCAGATCCAGGGATCCTCAGGCAGAAGCAGTGGATGCATTGTCACTTCTTTGGAAGTATCATCCTGCCTATCTCTTTCCGCCTCTAGTTCTTCTTCCAAGAGTAATCTCCAAAATTCTGAAGGAATGCTCGTTTGTTCTGCTGGTGGCTCCAGGATGGCCTCACAGGTTTTGGTATGCGGATCTTGTCCGGATGGCCTCTTGCCAACCGTGGACTCTCCCGTTAAGACCAGACCTTCTGTCGCAAGGTCCTTTTTTCCATCAGGATCTCAAATCCTTAAATTTAAAGGTATGGAGATTGAACGCTTGATTCTTAGTCAAAGAGGTTTCTCTGACTCTGTGATTAATACTATGTTACAGGCTCGTAAATCTGTATCTAGAAAGATATATTATAGAGTCTGGAAGACTTACATTTCTTGGTGTCTTTCTCATCATTTTTCCTGGCATTCTTTTAGAATTCCGAGAATTTTGCAGTTTCTTCAGGATGGTTTGGATAAAGGTTTGTCTGCAAGTTCCTTGAAAGGACAAATCTCTGCTCTTTCTGTTCTTTTTCACAGAAAGATTGCTAATCTTCCTGATATTCATTGTTTTGTACAAGCTTTGGTTCGTATAAAACCTGTCATTAAGTCAATCTCTCCTCCTTGGAGTTTGAATTTGGTTCTGGGAGCTCTTCAAGCTCCTCCGTTTGAACCTATGCATTCGCTGGATATTAAATTACTTTCTTGGAAAGTTTTGTTTCTTTTGGCCATCTCTTCTGCTAGAAGAGTTTCTGAATTATCTGCTCTTTCTTGTGAGTCTCCTTTTCTGATTTTTCATCAGGATAAGGCGGTGTTGCGAACTTCTTTTAAATTTTTACCTAAGGTTGTGAATTCTAACAACATTAGTAGAGAAATTGTGGTTCCTTCATTGTGTCCTAATCCTAAGAATTCTAAGGAGAGATCATTGCATTCTTTGGATGTAGTTAGAGCTTTGAAATATTATGTTGAAGCTACTAAGAATTTCCGAAAGACTTCTAGTCTATTTGTTATCTTTTCCGGTTCTAGGAAAGGTCAGAAGGCCTCTGCCATTTCTTTGGCATCTTGGTTAAAATCTTTAATTCATCTTGCTTATGTCGAGTCGGGTAAAACTCCGCCTCAAAGGATTACAGCTCATTCTACTAGGTCAGTTTCTACTTCCTGGGCGTTTAGGAATGAAGCTTCAGTTGATCAGATTTGCAAAGCAGCAACTTGGTCTTCTTTGCATACTTTTACTAAATTCTACCATTTTGATGTGTTTTCTTCTTCTGAAGCAGTTTTTGGTAGAAATGTACTTCAGGCAGCTGTTTCAGTTTGATTCCTCTGCTTATAATTTCAAGTTTTTTTTTTTTCATTATAAGATTTAAACTTTATTTTGGGTGTGGATTATTTTCAGCGGAGTTGGCTGTCTTTATTTTATCCCTCCCTCTCTAGTGACTCTTGCGTGGAAGATCCACATCTTGGGTAGTCATTATCCCATACGTCACTAGCTCATGGCTAATTACATGAAAGAAAACATAATTTATGTAAGAACTTACCTGATAAATTCATTTCTTTCATATTAGCAAGAGTCCATGAGGCCCACTCTTTTTGTGGTGGTTATGATTTTTTTGTATAAAGCACAATTATTCCAATTCCTTATTTTTTATGCTTTCGCACTTTTTTCTTATCACCCCACTTCTTGGCTATGCGTTAAACTGATTTGTGGGTGTGGTGAGGGGTGTATTTATAGGCATTTTGAGGTTTGGGAAACTTTGCCCCTCCTGGTAGGAATGTATGTCCCATACGTCACTAGCTCATGGACTCTTGCTAATATGAAAGAAATGAATTTATCAGGTAAGTTCTTACATAAATTATGTTTTTGCGTTGTGTGGGTTGGCGGTGTAGGAGTTAATAGGTTTATTAGGTTTAATGCATTGTGGGGTTTGGCGGATTAAGGGTTAATTGATGTATTAGGTAGTTTGCGATGTTGGGGTTGGCGGATTTAGGGGTTAATAATTTTACTAGTTTTTTTTTTGTTCTTAATACTTCGTGTGGGCAGTTATTTTTTTTTTTTTAGAAATCTTCGGAATCTAGCTGGATGCAGCTTCACTACATCCAGGTGAATTATTTTGGCTGCGCGCGCAGCCAACATTTTGTTGGCTGCTTAGCACTGCCAACATTCCTTTGAGGACCCATGCGCAACTGACGACATTGACAGACGCGTTACAAATGCAATTATAGTGTATATATATATATACTGTATATATAATCTATTTACTAATGAAAGAAAATGAAATCCAGTGAAGGGTTGAATGGTTCCACACAGTGCGGGTGATCACACAGCAGTACCGCTGACAGTCTAGCATTTAGTGTATTGTAGAGATTGTTACTGCCCATTACTAGAAGATCTCACTATCCCTCTAACTAGACTATGCTACAGCTCCTCCCACCAACAGAAGCAGTGTTTACTAAAGCAGTGATTTTCAACCTTTTTTTGCCAAGGCACCTTTTTTACATTAAAAAATCCTGCGGCACACCACCATCCCAAAATTTTACAAAATCACACACTGTAGCCTAATACAGTATATATCTTCTTACTTCTCATTGGCTGAAGGGTACCTATAAATCAACATTAGTAGGAAATGCATAACTGATACTGGTATGGTAGTTTAAATATAAACCTGGTTTACATCAACGTGAACATGTTTAAATGCTGATTTTCATAAGGATGATAATTATTTTATACAATGTCCCTTAAGTTGAAAATTGGTCCTTTATTGGTTTATATCCTTTGCTTGAACTGTATGAATATTTATCTATGCACATTTCTAACTGGTTTGTCTTTTTTTTAAAGTGCTTAGAGGTTTACAATCAAAGTAGCTAGAAACATTTCTAAATTATTTCCCATTATGAGATTTATTTTGGTAAATTCATCAGAGTAGAAAAAGAACTAGGATTGTCACAAAATTATTTGTATGCTGTCAAAACGGAAATACTGCTGCTTTTCTGTAAATTAGGCAGTAGATTAGCATGTTTTGTGGATTAAGTAGAAGTATTTTAATGTTCTATTTTTAATTGTTCTAGTAATTAATGCAGAAGGTTTGTTAATGACATTTTGGGTTAAGGAAAGTTAATTACACTTTGGCATCTGTCACTGTAAATTACTTCATCAGATTTCACTGGTGATCAGGAAGAAGACTTTTGGTATCTTTTTTAATCTAGGTCACCTTGAACAAATAATTGTCTCTGCCATTGAAGAACACCCTATTTGATCTTGTTTCAGTCTTATTTTTATTCTTTAACCTATAAACTAAATTTAATTTAAGCATGACAAATTTTTAAAACTATATGATTTAAAAAATTATTGCTCTAAAGTCAGAGAAGCTTGAAAAGGTTAATGGAGAAGTTAATATTGAACTGTAACTAAAATTTGATTATTGGTAATTTGAGAATAAAAACGAACATTTCTGAAGGTATGAAAATACTGCCCTAAATGCATGCTATTATTCTACTAAATGTTTTCAGTCCTAAATTGACATCAGAGTACATTGTCTAATATTTAATCTAATTTAGCAAGAGGTTATCCATCAAAAAAATGGATTTTACTGGACTTTATGTTTTCTAATTTAGTCTCAGAATAAGAAAAAGTTGTAGAGAGTGTATTGCAGATTCTGGGCCACATTACGAGCGAAAAGATGTTTACCGCGTCTGTTTGCCCGTGTCGGGTGTAGTGCTTGTATAGCAAGGTGAAAGTAAATTCGATCTCTTGAGCGCAATTGAAGTTAACGCACGTCGGGATAGCGCATCCTCAGATCTCTGGTTAACTGTTTTGTGAAACAGACAAACAATCTTTAAGGCAGCTCCAAAAAGACATCTACCTTCCCTGTACATAATTCGGTTTCTGACCTAATTCCAAGAAATTGAACAAACAAGGTGTTCCTTTTGTTTCCTCTGCCAAATTCATGAATATACTATTTCAAAGGTGAATGGTAGTATCTCTACACTGACTAGGAAAATTACCATTTATTTAACCAACAGCACCTCTTCCAATGATCCATTAGACAGACAGCTTGATGGTCTTCAGCTGACAAGCAATATGTTTGTCCAGCTTTCACTGTAGCATGCAGCTACTGTAATCTAGTGTGACAACAATAAAAGGATCGCTTAAGGTTGGTCAAGACTGCAAACAGTTTTATTTTTGATGGAGCTTTTGGAATGACTTGCATTAATGCAAAACATGCTGCTATGACTGTTCTGACTAGAAAAGTTAGTTTAGGACCCTTGGGTACTGAACATAATTTTCCTGGGGTACTACCTAGGCTTTCTGTCTTACCCACCATAAGGAAGTTTTCTTGAGTTTCCCAAGGATCCTTTAAAGGCAAGAGCTTTCTTGGTATGTGTAACAGACCTAGAAGTTATAGGAGTAATTATTATGGTACCTTTAGAGGAACAGAATAAAGGGATCTATTCTAACCTTTTTCATTGTTCTGAATAAAGAATGGACTTTCAGGCTCAATTTGAATCTCTAAACTAAACAAATTTATGAATGTTCTGACTTTAAGTCAGGAGTGTCCATTAATGTCTACCATAGACCTAAATATGCCTATTTGCTATCCATGTTCACAAAGATCTTTTAAAATGCCTCAGATGCTCCATCCTTAACATGCATTATCAGTTTGTTGTGCTTCATTTTGGTCCTGCAATGACACCAAGCGTGGAGTTCTTTTGTTAGTAGTGAGACCTCAGGGGATTGCAGTAGCTCCTTACCTAGATGACATTCTGGTACAGGCTACCTCTCTCCAGATGGCAAAGGAACATGTAAGCAATGTTCTTTATTTCCTTTGTATTTACAGTTGGAAAATCAACCCCCCAAAGAGCTCTCTAATTTCTCAAACCATGGTTTCTTTCCTGTGTATTATAATAGATTCAGATCAATGAAACTGTCTCTCACTAATTAACGCAGATTAAAGTTGCAGAAGGCATTTGCTCCAACTCACTTCTCTTCCTACAGTCCTGATGGTGGCAGACTTCCCAATAGTTTGTTCAAGTAGCCTCCTTTCTCCATCTAACTAGGGTAGTGATCACCATTGATGCAGCCTGTCAGGTTCAGGTGCTGTCTGGGGCTCACATAGCATGCTGGAAGTTTGGTCTTATCAGGGCTTTATAGAGATATCCCTTATTAATACAGGAGTCATTTTTGAGGTTTACCATCAGACAATTGCACTTCTGTGGTTTACATCAAACACCAAGGCTGCACTCAAAGTGTTTTAACGATGAGGTAGACCACATTCTGAATTAAGCAAAACGGCATCATTGCATGATTTGAGCACTCCATATTCCGTGTGAGCAACTTGGAAGAGTAATTGGAAAACCAGCTAGTAAGTGCTCAGCATACATAGGAAATCTTTAAAGACTGTTGTGAAAGGAAATTATATATATATATATATATATATATATTATATTTAGTTATATATATGTTTAGCCCATATGTAGCACATAAAAAAACATTTACAAAATACAGTTTATTCAACTTTTGAATGTCGTAGGAATGAATAAATCCCCCATAACTTTTATAAGACTGAGCAATAATAAAGTCAGTTAAAAATAATTGTCTCTGCAGAAAAGAAAAATATATTAAAATATGCATAAGTTAGCAGCAATACCATGCGGCTGTAAGGTAGTCATTGTGTTTGGTAAGGGTAAATACGCTAGAGACAAATACTTATTGATGGCAGAGCAGGGTCCTGAAATGTAGCTGGCAGATGGTTACCTGGCCAATAACCTATAACCTATTACTCCATAATAGTCTGTACAACCCCTCATTTGTAGTATGCTTCTTAAATACTTTAGCAGATGCTGGTAAAATGTTCCATCACCGTACACATAATCGTGTCCATTTAAAACTCACCTCCAGCCTCTCTCTGGATCAGTATGCAGGTAGAATACATTCCGTCATTGCTCAATAAGGTGCAAATGTTAAAGGGACGTGATAACCCAAACATTTTCTTTCATCATTCATACAGAGCATGCAATTTTAAACAATGTTCCAGTTTACTTCTACCATTGAATGTGCTTCATTCTCTTGGTATCCTTTGTGGAAAAGCATACCTAGGTAGACTGAGGAGCAGGAAGCGAGCAGCTTATTGGTGGCTGCACAAATATACCTTTTATCATTGGTTTACTGATGTGTTTAGTTAGCTCCCAGTAGTACATTGCTTCTCCTTCAATAAAGGATACCAAGATAATGAAGCAAAATTGATAATAGAAGTAAAATGGAAGGTTGTTTAACATTGTATGCTCTATCTGAACCAAGAAAGAACAATTTTTGGTTTTATGTCCCTTTAAACAAAAATAGTCTATTTCACACAATAGGTCTTTATCCGGGCTAATGACTGACAGTCCATTCTAGTTCTTCTTATATAGGCTGTATTTATGTCTTCCTCCAGAATCAACACCTCCAATCTCTTTCCGGATCAGTAGACAGGTAGAAAAAAGTTTAGACATTGTAAAAGCATCCAAGGTGGCTACCTCCTGAAGCTGGCTGAGAGAATGGCAGGAGTGTACAAAGCTGTAGAATTTAAACTATAAGATACTGTGTATACAAAAGAAACCAAAGGTATGTGCCTACTACCACAATCTTATTTTGTTTCAGCATTTCAGAAAAACAAGTTTCTTCCAAAACATACAGTAGTTCTCAAATGAAAATACTTAAAGGGACATTAAACCCACAATTTTTCTTTCATGATTTAGAAAGAGAATGCAATTTTAAACATCTTTCTAATTTACGTCTATTATCTAATTTGTTTTATTCTCTTGATATTCTTTGCTGAAAAGCATATCTAGATATGCTCAGTAGCTGCTGATTGGTTGCTGCACATAGAAGCCTCGTGTGATTGGCTCACCCATGTGCATTGCTTTTACTTCAACTAAGTATATCTAAAAAATGAAGTAGAATAAATAATAGAAGTAAATTGTAATGTTGTTTACATTTGTATTCTCTATCTGAATCATGAAAAAAAGATTTTGGGTTTAGTGGCCCTTTAATTTTCACTAATAAAAGTAAAGATTTGTTTTTTAGTACATACTGAAAATCAATATATGGTATGACCACCATTTTCCTAATGACCGCATTCACGCTGTCTGGCATTGATTCTACAGCTTTGTGCCAAATTTTACAATACATATGGTTACTCCAGGGCCCATATTTATCAAGCTCCGTACGGAGCTTGAAGGGCCGTGTTTCTGGCGAGTCTTCAGACTCGCCAGAAACACAAGTTATGAAGCAGCGGTCTAAAGACCACTGCTCCATAGCCCTGTCCGCCTGCTCTGAGCAGGGGGTGGGAGGGTAGTCTCTACACTACAGAAAAAATTAACCTTACAAGCTAACTGATGCTAACATGTGTAGTGCGCAGCTGCAATTAGCGGCCTTCTAATTGTCAAAAACGAATTGCAAAGCTATGCCGTAGTTGTCTGTAAATAATTTCAGTGAGAAACCCAGAGTTTAAAAAAGAAAAAAAAAAAAGTTATAAAATGTTTATACAGTATATGATTGTATTTGGCAATAGTGTCACCAAAGATACCAAAATGAGCCTAGAGCAATACCTTACTTTTCATAAGTAAATTAAATAAACAAAGACTCTATTTCTCTTTAAACGGAGTGATAGCAAAAATACCTTTGGCAATTTTTTCTCTGAAATTCCCAGTAGTAAAGGGGTTAAAGGGGCATGAAACACAAAATTCTTATTCAAACAGTGCATCCAATTTTTAAAAAGTTTTTAATTTACTTCTATTATCAATTTACTTTGTTCTCATGATATTCTTTGTTGAAGAGATATCAGAGTCGGTATAATGCACATTTCTGGAGCAGTAGATGAAAGGAAACATTGCTACCACCTACTATTTTTATAGCATAGCTCTAAAACTGCTGCCGTATATTGCTTAGTCACGTGTACACTCCTACACCTTTCTACCTGCTTTTTAACAAAGGATACCAAGAGAACAAAGTACATTTGATAATAGAAGTTAAACGTTTTTTTTTTAATTTTACACTATCTGAATCATGAATTTTTTTTGTTTGTTTTTTAAAGGGTTTTATGTCCCTTTAAGTCTATGATTGCCACCAAAAACATAAAATTTGATTTGTCACAAACATGACATTTGTTGTGAAATTTCCGCCCCATTTTAACCTCTTAAGGACATATGACAGAATTTTTCCGTCATAAAACAATTGAGCAAACTGAAAGCTGCGTCCTTAAAGGGTTAATTAACTCTATATGTAAAACATTCTCCCCAGCATCCAGGGAAACTCTCCCAAATCCAAGAGATTCAATATCCCTAAATCATACTTTACTAAAGGGACCCCCTGCACTAAATGAACCATTCCATTTAATAGATCTCCTACTCTAAAGGACATTCCATTCAATGCAGTTGTGCACCAACCAATACCCTGTGCAAAACCCCTGGGGCTTTCACCTATAAGTAGTGTACTGTAATACACGTTCCAGCTATAATCTGTACTTCCACAAAATAAAATGAGTTGTTCTGTCTTGATTGATACCCTTGATAAACATCTTCAGGTACTTCCAGCTACAGTCCTCCCATTAATGCGTCTTAATTTCTTTAAAAAATGTTTTACCAAATGCTAATTGGTTAAGTAACTGACCATTCAGGGTTAAAAATTGAGTGTACAATGTCACCAGTGAACCCTTCTTGAGCCAAATTGGTAACATGTCCCTATGAGTACATGCTAGTTCTTAAAGGGACGGGAAACCTCAACATTTTCTTTCATGATTTTGATAGAACATACAATTTTAAACAGCTTTCAAATTTACTTTTGTTATCAATTTTGCTTCATTCTTTTGTTATCCTTTGCTGAAGGAACAGCATTGCACTAATGGCAGCTAGATGAACTCATCTAGTCAGCCAATCACAAGAGACAAATGTGTGCAGGCACCAATCCGCAGCTAGCTCCCACTAGTGTAGGATATGTGCATATGTTTTTTTGAAAAAGGGATACAACGAACATTTGAAAATAGACGTTAATTTAAAAGTATCTTAAAATTGAATGCTCTATCTGAATCATGATTCACTTTCCTATCCCTTTTAACTTTTTTCTTAACATAGTCCACTCTATGACAATTTTAATTGTTAGACTAAAATTCTTTATTGCAAATACAATATTGTATTCCATCATAATGGAAGTTCTGTCTAAATAATTGCTATGCTATTTTTTAATTTGTTTTATTTTTTAATTATTGAAATATGAAAATGGAACAAAGAAGTTGAACCATTAGTTAATAAAAAGAAACTCTTTCCAATTGTTTGTGTTTTTCCGTCAGGTAATGGCCCTCATCATGACCGCTGCAACGCCTACAATGAAAGTAACATAGTGGATGGGGTTTATTGCTGTCCTGTGGGACATTGGATTGAAGGCACTGGACATACCAATGAGATGAAGCACACAACTGACTTTTATTTTCACATTGCTGACCACCAAGCAATGCACTTCTCAAGGTAAACATTAGAGAATATATTATTTTTATTTTCATATAGCAGCTAAGGACCTGGTTACCCATGACTAAAACATTTCTATTAAAATATTGACGTGTTTACTGCCCATTAAGGGCAAGATTACAAGTGGAGCACTATTTGACGCTCCCACTCGAACGTTAACTGCACTAGAAGTAAGTTTTTTGCATGAGTCGGGTAGCGCTCGTATTACAAGTTGAAAGTAAACAGTTTTCGCTTGTATGCTAACCCTACGTGCTTAGAAAGCCGAACTTTCAATACTGTGCTTGAGAGAGAACATTTTCCCCCATATAAGTCAATGAAGCAAAAAAGTGGGGGAAAAACACCCCACTTGCGCACAAACACAATCGCATATTCTCAAGTGCGCTAACCTTGAGAATATGAATATGTCACATTCCAATGTTCTTCACATAGAAGAATATGTTCTATTTATTCATACATATATATTTCTATATATACAGGTATATGATGGTATTTTGGTAAAATATATATTTATACCTATATATATATATATATATATATATATATATATATACATACATGATTATATATAGGAATATTTATTTATAAATACTTAGAACATATTCCCCTATGTGAAGAACATTGGAATGTGAAATATTTACAGTAAATACATAGTTAAAACTATTATTAAATATGAATATTGCATAAATATGTTTTTCCTTGTTTTCATCTACTTAAAGGGACATTAAACACTTTGAGGTGGCTGTATAAAATGATAAATCATATATATAAAAAATTTCTGCAATATACTTTCACAATTTTTTTTGTCCCCTTTTCCTGTAATTCCATTATGAAATTGTGAGTATTTCAGTTCCTGTTAGAAATGGAAATGCAGGACACTGTTATATTGCTCAAAGCCATTGGTTGCACACTCTAGTTACCTATTTATAACTGCCCCTAATTGGCCCCAGCAGAGAAGGTAATCTAAGTTACAACATGGCAGCTCCAATTGTTTTATAGATACTAAAACTTTACCTTTGTTTTGTCAATATTTAAACAGCTAAGGAAACTTTAAAAACTACATCTCCAAGTAATTCTCAGAGTAATCTTTTCTTTGAATGCATCATTCTATCTAGCATTTTAAGTGTTTAAAATGTCCCTTTAACTGCAAAGACTTCCAATGCACTTATATATATATATATATATATATATATATATATATACTGTATATACACACACAGTGGGGCAAAAAAGTATTTAGTCAGCCACCAATTGTGCAAGTTCTCCCACTTAAGAAGATGAAAGAGGCCTGTAATTTTCATCATAGGTATACCTCAACTATGAGAGACAAAATGTGGAAACAAATCCAGACAATCACATTGTCTGATTTGGAAAGAATTTATTTGCAAATTATGGTGGAAAATAAGTATTTTGTCAATATCAAAAGTTCATCTCAATACTTTGTTATATATCCTTTGTTGGCAATTACAGAGGTCAAATGTTTTCTGTAAGTCTTCATAAGGTTGTCACACACTGTTGCTGGTATGTTGGCCCATTCCTGCATGCAGATCTCCTCTAGAGCAATGATGTTTTGGGGCTGTCGCTGGGCAACACGGACTTTCAACTCCCTCCAAAGGTTTTCTATGGGGTTGAGATCTGGAGACTGTCTAGGCCACTCCAGGACCTTGAAATGCTTCTTACGAAGCCACTCCTTCATTGCCCGGGCGGTGTGTTTGGGATCATTGTCATGCTGAAAGACCCAGCCACGTTTCATCTTCAATGCCCTTGCTGATGAAAGGAGGTTTGCACTCAAAATCTCACGATACATGGCCCCATTCATTCTTTCATGTACATGGATCAGTCGTCCTGTTCCCTTTGCAGAGAAACAGCCCCAAAGCATGATGTTGCCACCCCCATGCTTCACAGTAGGTATGGTGTTCTTTGGTTGCAACTCAGCATTCTCTCTCCTCCAAACACGACGAGTTGTGTTTCTACCAAACAGTTCTACTTTGGTTTCATCTGATCATATGACATTCTCCCAATCTGCTTCTGGATCATCCAAATGCTCTCTAGCATACTTCAGACGGGCCCGGACATGTACTGACTTAAGCAGGGGGACACGTCTGGCACTGCAGGATCTGAGTCCCTGGCGGCGTAGTGTGTTACTGATGGTAGCCTTTGTTACGTTGGTCCCAGCTCTCTGCAGGTCATTCACTAGGTCCCCCCGTGTGGTTCTGGGATGTTTGCTCACCGTTCTTGTGATCATTTTGACCCCACGGGGTGATATCTTGCGTGGAGCCCCAGATCGAGGGAGATTATCAGTGGTCTTGTATGTCTTCGATTTTCTAATTATTGCTCCCACAGTTGATTTCTTCACACCAAGCTGCTTGTCTATTGCAGATTCAGTCTTCCCAGCCTGGTGCAGGTCTACAATTTTATTTCTGGTGTCCTTCGACAGTTCTTTGGTCTTCACCATAGTGGAGTTTGGAGTGTGACTGTTTGAGGTTGTGGACAGGTGTCTTTTATACTGATAACAAGTTCAAACAGGTGCCATTAATACAGGTAATGAGTGGAGGACTGAGGAGCCTCTTAAAGAAGAAGATACAGGTCTGTGAGAGCCAGAAATCTTGCTTGTTTGTAGGTGACCAAATACTTATTTTCCACCATAATATGCAAATAAATTCTTTCCAAATCAGACAATGTGATTGTCTGGATTTGTTTCCACATTTTGTCTCTCATAGTTGAGGTATACCTATGATGAAAATTACAGGCCTCTCTCATCTTCTTAAGTGGGAGAACTTGCACAATTGGTGGCTGACTAAATACTTTTTTACCCCACTGTATGTCTAAATTTGTAAACATATGTACAGTATTTATGTGTTTATATGTGTATATACTCTATGTCTGTAAATACATATATTCACATATAAATACATATGTACACACACATACATATCTATTATATATATATATATATATATGTGTATATATATATATATATATATATATATATATATATATACAGGGAGTGCAGAATTATTAGGCAAATGAGTATTTTGACCACATCATCCTCTTTATGCATGTTGTCTTACTCCAAGCTGTATAGGCTCGAAAGCCTACTACCAATTAAGCATATTAGGTGATGTGCATCTCTGTAATGAGAAGGGGTGTGGTCTAATGACATCAACACCCTATATCAGGTGTGCATAATTATTAGGCAACTTCCTTTCCTTTGGCAAAATGGGTCAAAAGAAGGACTTGACAGGCTCAGAAAAGTCAAAAATAGTGAGATATCTTGCAGAGGGATGCAGCACTCTTAAAATTGCAAAGCTTCTGAAGCGTGATCATCGAACAATCAAGCGTTTCATTCAAAATAGTCAACAGGGTCGCAAGAAGCGTGTGGAAAAACCAAGGCGCAAAATAACTGCCCATGAACTGAGAAAAGTCAAGCGTGCAGCTGCCAAGATGCCACTTGCCACCAGTTTGGCCATATTTCAGAGCTGCAACATCACTGGAGTGCCCAAAAGCACAAGACTGATTTTTCTAAGGTTTTATGGACTGATGAAATGAGAGTGAGTCTTGATGGGCCAGATGGATGGGCCCGTGGCTGGATTGGTAAAGGGCAGAGAGCTCCAGTCCGACTCAGACACCAGCAAGGTGGAGGTGGAGTACTGGTTTGGGCTGGTATCATCAAAGATGAGCTTGTGGGGCCTTTTCGGGTTGAGGATGGAGTCAAGCTCAACTCCCAGTCCTACTGCCAGTTTCTGGAAGACACCTTCTTCAAGCAGTGGTACAGGAAGAAGTCTGCATCCTTCAAGAAAAACATGATTTTCATGCAGGACAATGCTCCATCACACGCGTCCAAGTACTCCACAGCGTGGCTGGCAAGAAAGGGTATAAAAGAAGAAAATCTAATGACATGGCCTCCTTGTTCACCTGATCTGAACCCCATTGAGAACCTGTGGTCCATCATCAAATGTGAGATTTACAAGGAGGGAAAACAGTACACCTCTCTGAACAGTGTCTGGGAGGCTGTGGTTGCTGCTGCATGCAATGTTGATGGTGAACAGATCAAAACACTGACAGAATCCATGGATGGCAGGCTTTTGAGTGTCCTTGCAAAGAAAGGTGGCTATATTGGTCACTGATTTGTTATTGTTTTGTTTTTGAATGTCAGAAATGTATATTTGTGAATGTTGAGATGTTATATTGGTTTCACTGGTAAAAATAAATAATTGAAATGGGTATATATTTGTTTTTCTCCAACATTGGTGTGTCCGGTCCACGGCGTCATCCTTACTTGTGGGAATATCTCTTCCCCAACAGGAAATGGCAAAGAGTCCCAGCAAAGCTGGCCATATAGTCCCTCCTAGGCTCCGCCCACCCCAGTCATTCTCTTTGCCGTTGCACAGGCAACATCTCCACGGAGATGGTTAAGAGTTTTTTGGTGTTTAAATGTAGTTTTTTATTCTTCTATCAAGTGTTTGTTATTTTAAAATAGTGCTGGTATGTACTATTTACTCTGAAACAGAAAAGGATGAAGATTTCTGTTTGTGAGAGGAAGATGATTTTAGCAGACAGTAACTAAAATCGATTGCTGTTTCCACATAGGACTGTTGAGATGAAGTAACTTCAGTTGGGGGAAACAGTTAGCAGACTTTTCTGCTTAAGGTATGACTAGCCATATTTCTAACAAGACCATGTAATGCTGGAAGGCTGTCATTTCCCCTCATGGGGACCGGTAAGCCATTTTCTTAGTCAAGCAAACAGAATAAAGGGCTTAATATGGGCTATAAAACTGGTAGACACTTTTATGGGCTAAATCGATTGCTTTATTTGGGCATTTTATACATGTTTATGCTGATAATTCACATTTATAAACTTGGGGAACGTTTTTTAACGGCAGGCACTATGTTAGACACCTTTTCCAGTCAGGGAGGGCCTTCCCAGTTGTAGGCTGAGCCTCATTTTCGCGCCATTACCGCGCAGTTGTTTTTTGAGAGCAAGACATGCAGATGCATGTGTGAGGATCTGAAAGTAGCTGGAAAAGTTTCTAGAAGGCGTCACTTGGTATCGTATTCCCCTCTGGACTTGGTTAGGTCACAGCAAAGGCTATAGCTGGGACTGTATAGGGGTTAAATTTGTAAACGGCTCCGGTTCCGTTATTTTAAGGGTTAAAGCTCTGAAATTTGGTGTGCAATACTCTTAATGCTTTAAGACACTGTGGTGAAATTTTGGTAATTTGAACAATTCCTTCATACTTTTTCACATATTCAGTAATAAAGTGTTTTCTGTTTAAAATTTAAAGAGACAGTAACGGTTTTGTTTTAAAAGTTTTTTGTGCTTTATTGACAAGTTTAAGCCTGTTTAACATGTCTGTGCCTTCGGATAAGCTATGTTCTATATGTATGAAAGCCAATGTGTCTCCCCATTTAAATTTGTGTGATAATTGTGCCATAGCGTCCAAACAAAGTAAGGACAGTACTGCCACAGATTATGAAATTGCCCAAGATGATTCCTCAGATGAGGGGAGTAAACATGATACTACATCATCTCCTACTGTGTCTACACCACTTTTGCCCACGCAGGAGGCCCCTAGTACATCTAGCGCGCCAATGCTTATTACCATGCAACAATTGACGGCTGTAATGGATAACTCCATAGCAAATATTTTATCCAAAATGCCTACATATCAGAGAAAGCGCGATTGCTCTGTTTTAAACACTGAAGAGCAGGAGGGCGCTGATGATAATTGTTCTGTCATACCCTCACACCAATCTGAAGTGGCCATGAGGGAGGTTTTGTCAGATGGGGAAATTTCAGATTCAGGAAAAATTTCTCAACAAGCTGAACCTGATGTTGTGACATTTAAATTTAAATTAGAACATCTCCGCGCACTGCTTAAGGAGGTGTTATCTACTCTGGATGATTGTGACAACTTGGTCATTCCAGAGAAATTATGCAAGATGGACAAGTTCCTAGAGGTTCCGGTGCACCCCGACGCTTTTCCTATACCCAAGCGGGTGGCGGACATAGTGAATAAGGAGTGGGAAAAGCCCGGCATACCTTTTGTTCCCCCCCCCTATATTTAAGAAATTATTTCCTATGGTCGACCCCAGAAAGGACTTATGGCAGACAGTCCCTAAGGTCGAGGGGGCAGTTTCTACTCTAAACAAGCGCACTACTATTCCTATCGAGGATAGTTGTGCTTTTAAAGATCCTATGGATAAAAAAATTGGAGGGTTTGCTTAAAAAGATTTTTGTACAGCAAGGTTACCTTCTACAACCCATTTCGTGCATTGTTCCTGTCACTACAGCAGCGTGGTTCTGGTTCGAGGAACTAGAAAAGTCGCTCAGTAGAGAGACTCCATATGAGGAGGTTATGGACAGAGTTCACGCACTTAAGTTGGCTAACTCTTTTATTTTAGATGCCGCTTTGCAATTAGCTAGATTAGCGGCGAAAAATTCAGGGTTTGCAATCGTGGAGCGCAGAGCGCTTTGGCTAAAGTCTTGGTCAGCGGATGTGTCATCCAAGACAAAATTGCTTAACATCCCTTTCAAAGGTAAAACTCTATTTGGACCAGAATTGAAAGAGATTATCTCAGACATCACTGGGGGAAAGGGCCACGCCCTTCCACAAGATAGGCCTTTCAAGGCCAAGAATAAGTCTGATTTTCGTTCCTTTCGCAATTTCAGGAACGGACCGGCCTCTAATTCTGCATCCTCTAAGCAAGAGGGTAATGCCTCACAACCCAAACCAGCCTGGAAACCGATGCAAGGCTGGAACAAGGGTAAGCAGGCCAAGAAGCCTGCTGCTGCTAACAAAACAGCATGAAGGAGTAGCCCCCGATCCGGGACCGGATCTAGTAGGGGGCAGACTCTCTCTCTTTGCTCAGGCTTGGGCAAGAGATGTTCAGGATCCCTGGGCACTAGAAATAGTTTCTCAGGGTTATCTTCTGGAATTCAGGGAAATACCCCCAAGGGGAAGGTTCCACATGTCTCACTTATCCTTAAACCAAATAAAGAGACAGGCGTTCTTACATTGTGTAGAAGACCTGTTAAAGATGGGAGTGATACACCCAGTTCCAATAAAGGAACAGGGAATGGGATTTTATTCAAATCTGTTCGTAGTTCCCAAAAAAGAGGGAACTTTCAGACCAATTTTGGATTTGAAGATCCTAAACAAATTTCTCAGAGTACCATCGTTCAAGATGGAAACCATTCGAACGATTCTACCCACTATCCAGAAAGGTCAATTTATGACTACCGTGGATCTAAAGGATGCGTACCTACATATTCCTATCCACAAAGAACATCATCAGTTCCTAAGGTTCGCCTTTCTGGACAAACATTACCAGTTTGTGGCCCTCCCATTCGGGTTAGCCACTGCTCCAAGAATTTTCACAAAGGTACTAGGGTCCCTTCTAGCGGTTCTAAGACCGAGGGGCATTGCAGTAGTACCTTACTTGGACGACATTCTAATACAAGCGTCGTCCCTGTCAAAAGCAAAGGCTCATACAGACATCGTTCTGGCCTTTCTCAGATCACACGGATGGAAGGTGAACATAGAAAAAAGTTCTCTGTCTCCGTTAACAAGAGTTCCCTTCTTGGGAACAATAATAGATTCCTTAGAAATGAGGATTTTTCTGACAGAGGTCAGAAAGTCAAAACTTCTAAGCACTTGTCAAGTTCTTCATTCTGTTCCACGTCCTTCCATAGCACAGTGCATGGAAGTAGTAGGGTTGATGGTTGCAGCAATGGACATAGTTCCTTTTGCACGAATTCATCTAAGACCATTACAACTGTGCATGCTCAAACAGTGGAATGGGGACTATACAGACTTGTCTCCAATGATTCAAGTAGATCAGAAGACCAGAGATTCACTCTGTTGGTGGCTGACCCTGGACCATCTATCCCAGGGAATGAGCTTCCGCAGACCAGAGTGGGTCATTGTCACGACCGACGCCAGTCTAGTGGGCTGGGGCGCGGTCTGGGAATCCCTGAAAGCTCAGGGACTATGGTCTCGGGAAGAGTCTCTTCTCCCGATAAACATTCTGGAACTAAGAGCGATCTTCAATGCTCTCAGGGCTTGGCCTCAGCTAGCAAAGGCCAGATTCATAAGATTCCAATCAGACAACATGACGACCGTTGCGTATATCAATCATCAGGGGGGAACAAGGAGTTCCCTGGCGATGAAAGAAGTGACCAAAATAATTCAATGGGCGGAGGATCACTCCTGCCACCTATCTGCGATCCACATCCCAGGTGTGGAAAACTGGGAAGCGGATTATCTGAGTCGTCAGACATTCCATCCAGGGGAGTGGGAACTCCACCCGGAGATCTTTGCCCAACTAACTCAATTATGGGGCATTCCAGACATGGATCTGATGGCGTCTCGTCAGAACTTCAAGGTTCCTTGCTACGGGTCCAGATCCAGGGATCCCAAGGCGACTCTAGTAGATGCACTAGTAGCACCTTGGACCTTCAACCTAGCTTATGTATTTCCACCGTTTCCTCTCATTCCCAGGCTGGTAGCCAGGATCAAACAGGAGAGGGCCTCGGTGATCTTGATAGCTCCCGCGTGGCCACGCAGGACTTGGTATGCAGACCTGGTGAATATGTCATCGGTTCCACCATGGAAGCTACCTTTGAGACAGGACCATCTTGTTCAGGGTCCATTCGAACATCCAATTCTGGTCTCCCTCCAGCTGACGGCTTGGAGATTTAACGCTTAATTCTATCAAAGCGTGGGTTTTCAGATTCTGTGATAGATACTCTGGTTCAGGCCAGAAAACCGGTAACTAGAAAGATTTACCATAAAATATGGAAAAGATATATCTGTTGGTGTGAATCCAAAGGATTCCCATGGAATAAGATAAAAATTCCTAAGATTCTCTCCTTTCTACAAGAAGGTTTGGATAAAGGATTATCTGCAAGTTCTCTAAAGGGACAGATCTCTGCTTTATCTGTCTTACTACACAAAAGACTGGCAGCTGTGCCAGATGTTCAAGCATTTGTTCAGGCTCTGGTTAGGATCAAGCCTGTTTACAGACCTTTGACTCCTCCCTGGAGTCTAAATCTAGTTCTTTCAGTTCTTCAAGGGGTTCCGTTTGAACCTTTACATTCCATAGATATTAAGTTACTATCTTGGAAAGTTTTGTTTTTGGTTGCTATTTCTTCTGCTAGAAGAGTTTCAGAGTTATCTGCTCTGCAGTGTTCTCCGCCCTATCTGGTGTTCCATGCAGATAAGGTGGTTTTGCGTACTAAGCCTGGTTTTCTTCCAAAGGTTGTTTCTAACAAGAATATTAACCAGGAGATAGTTGTACCTTCTTTATGTCCGAATCCAGTTTCAAAGAAGGAACGTTTGTTACAC
This sequence comes from Bombina bombina, assembly GCF_027579735.1. NCBI lineage: Eukaryota > Metazoa > Chordata > Amphibia > Anura > Bombinatoridae > Bombina > Bombina bombina. Next base: position 913,258,745 of record NC_069502.1, on the reverse strand, counting down.
AATTTGGACGTAGTCCGTGCTCTAAAATTCTATTTAGAGGCTACAAAAGATTTCAGACAAACATCTTCTTTGTTTGTTGTCTATTCTGGTAAAAGGAGAGGTCAAAAAGCGACTTCTACCTCTCTTTCCTTTTGGCTTAAAAGCATCATCCGATTGGCTTATGAGACTGCCGGACGGCAGCCTCCTGAAAGAATCACAGCTCACTCCACTAGGGCTGTGGCTTCCACATGGGCCTTCAAGAACGAGGCTTCTGTTGACCAGATATGTAAGGCAGCGACTTGGTCTTCACTGCACACTTTTGCCAAATTTTACAAATTTGATACTTTTGCTTCTTCGGAGGCTATTTTTGGGAGAAAGGTTTTGCAAGCCGTGGTGCCTTCCGTTTAGGTAACCTGATTTGCTCCCTCCCTTCATCCGTGTCCTAAAGCTTTGGTATTGGTTCCCACAAGTAAGGATGACGCCGTGGACCGGACACACCAATGTTGGAGAAAACAGAATTTATGCTTACCTGATAAATTACTTTCTCCAACGGTGTGTCCGGTCCACGGCCCGCCCTGGTTTTTTTAATCAGGTCTGATGACTACAGTCACCACGGTACCATATGGTTTCTCCTATATTTTTCCTCTTGTCCGTCGGTCGAATGACTGGGGTGGGCGGAGCCTAGGAGGGACTATATGGCCAGCTTTGCTGGGACTCTTTGCCATTTCTAATAATTCTGCACTCCCTGTATATACATACGCATCTTTAGAGATGTATATGTATTTATCTCTATGTTAAAGCCCTTTGCCTCCTTTATTTTCTACAATCTGAGATTCTTTGAGCCCTTATAACTTTTTTGTGCAATTTTTATTTTGAATAATTTTTACTATGTGGTATTATTATGAATGTAGCTGTGCTTTGTAATCTATTTTTGATGTTTTGTGAGACATTTTTGTTTCACAAACCAGTTAAAGGGATCTGAGGTCCCTCTAACCCGCTAAGCGTTAACTTCAATTGCGCTTAATCATCTGCGTTTACTTTCAACTTGTAAAACGAGTGAAAACCTGACGCTTCAAAACACCCGCGATAAACCCTTTTTCACTTGCGAGTAACTATTGCTGCTCCACTCATAATTTAGCCCTTTATGGGCACCCTCTGTGACTAGAAATGCTAACAATTTATTTTTTAAGCATGTTCAGTAGAAGCAAACGGCTGAAAAAAGAAATCAAGACAGAGACTGCATGGTGGTGAAACCTGGAGGGGCACAATTTCCTTTAGCATATATGGGCAAGATTACATATGCGGCGTCGCCCACAAAAGCTGGCGACGCCGGTTTTTACGTGGTTTTGCTATCACATATATGAGCTGCATATAAATGCGGCGCATATATTTCACCCGTCATCCGCAATTTTTACTCCCACAAGCTAACATAGACCCGCATCACAATCGGTATCACATATTCAGTGCAAGGACTTATGCGGCGAAAATGGAGAAATTTTACTCCATTTTCACCTCGCCACACATAGGCAGACGCAGCAAGCCTTTGCACTAAAAATGTGAGCACCGTAACTCCCTGAAAATATTAAAAAAACCTAACGCATGCGCAATATCTATCTACCTGTTAACCGCCAACCCCCACCGCAATAACTAATAAAACTATTAACCCCTAATCTGCCATTAACCCACATCGCAATAAACCTAATAAATGTATTAACTCCTAATCCGCCATTCACCCACATCACAATCTACCTAATAAAACTATTAACCCCTAATCCGCCATTTACCCACATCACAATTTACCTAATTAAACGATTAACCCCTAATCCGTCATTCACCCACATCGCAACAAACCTAATTAATCTATTAACCCCTAAACCGCCAAACCCCCACATCGAAATGAACCTAATTTAATTACTAAACCCCTAACCTAACACCCCCTAAATTAACCCCAAATTACATAAAATAATAGGTATTCAAAAGTAGTGCGCTCCGACTCCCAACAAAGGACAATCCACAACCGCATAAAAGAAATTCTTCAAATGTTATTATTACAAAGTTTAAAAGCATCAAAGGTGTAATAAAAAGGCTTACACAGGTAAGTGTAGTCTAGTCTCTATGCAGACGTGTTTCGTCCACAAGCGCACTTGGTCACTGCATACTGGTGACCAGACCAAACACATTTAAATATCCAAAATTTAAAGGCATATACACCATTTGTATGAAATACCTGTTAAGCGTCTCATGAACAATAATATTCTGTACAAATATTACACATTAGAATATGTTATATCTATTTCAGAATAACCATCAATAGGAATGTGAATAAATATCATTACTGTTAATTCAAATACTTGATCATATAATGAACATACATCGAATTGGGTGAGTTCCAATAAAGGGAAAATTATCAGCTCTAATACATTGTAGATTGTCCTTATATATTTCATATATTGTTTCACTTCAATAAAATATTCCTATACAGAGTAAATTTTTAGAAATTTAAAGAAGGAGATGTTTATATATAGACACTATAGCACATAAATTCATATAGGTAAACCCCTAGTAGATACATGTTTTCCTAGCTAGTATCTATTGCTTTTAAGAAAGACCTACAGTATATAAATAAATCCAAATCCCTCCTCATATTAATCCCTAAGGGACTTGAGGTTTTTAAGGAAAAAATCAAATAAACCTCTTTCTTGTTAAGTTTGCTCTCTCTGTCTCCCGCTCTCTTCCATATGGGGACATGGTCAATACCTTGTAGAGTTAATGAGGATGTATCAGAATTGTGCATGCTTTTAAAATGTCTAGAGACAAGAGTGTCTGATTCTGGGTCTTCTATGGATCTGAGATGTTCTAGAAATCTATCTTTTTTTAGACCCAGAGATAGAAGACCCAGAATCAGACTCACATTCTATTGGCTGATATCAGAAGCAGATTGGAATAGCCAATAGAATGCGAGCTCAATCCTATTGGCTGATTGGATCAGCCAATATGATGAAAGCTCAATCCTATTGGCTGATTGCAACAGCCAATAGGATTTTTTCACCTTTAATTCCTATTGGCTGATAGAATTCTATCAGCCAATCGGAATGTAAGGGACGCCATCTTGGATGACATCACTTAAAGGGAACTTCATTTTCCAGCAGCGATCGTAAGAAGAGGATGCTCCGCGCCGGATGTCTTGAAGATGGACCCACTGCGAGCCGGATAGATGAAGATAGAAGATGCCGTCTAGATGAAGACATCTGCCTGCTTGGATGAAGACTTCTGCTGCCTGGCTGAGGATGGATGTCCGGTCTTCAAAAACTGTAAGTGGATCGTCGGTGGTTAGTGTTAGGTTTTTTTAAGGGTTTATTGGGTGGGTTTTATTTTTAGCTTAGGGTTTGGGCACCGTAAAAGAGCTAAATGCCCTTTTAAGGGCAATGCCCATCCACATGCCCTTTTCAGGGCAATGGTTAGCTTAAGTTTATTAAGATGGAATTTCATTTGGGGGGTTTGGTTGTGTGGGTGGTGGGTTTTACTGTTGGGGGTTGTTTGTATTTTTTTACAGGTAAAAGAGCTGATTTCTTTGGGGCAATGCCCCGCAAAAGGCCCTTTTAAGGGCTATTGGCAGTTTAGTGTAGGCTAAGGTTTTTTTATTTTGGGGGGGGGCTTTTTATTTAGATAAGGCTATTAGATTAGGAGTAATTAGTTTTTATTTTGGATAATTTCGTTTTTTATTTTGTGTAATTTAGTCTTTATTTTTTTTTGTAATTTAGATAATTGTATTTGATTAATTTAATTTTTGTATTTTCTTGTAATGTTAGTTTTTAGTGCAAGGCAGGTTAAGTTTTATTTTACAGGTAACTTTGTATTTATTTTAACTAGGTAGTTAGTAAATAGTTAATAACTATTTACTAACTAGTCTACCTAGTTAAAATAAATACAAACTTAACTGTGAAATAAAAATAAAACCTTAGCTAGCTACAATGTAACTATTAGTTATTTTGTAGCTAGCTTAGGTTTTATTTTACAGGTAAGTTTGTATTTGTATTTAGTTTTAAATAGGTTATTTAGGTAATAATTGTAAGTTTTATTTAGATTTATTTTAATTATATTTAAGTTAGGGGGTGTTAGAGTTAGGTTCAGGGCAGTGACGTGCGGTGACGTCAGAGGCTGGTGAGGCAGTGGCTAGAATGTGCCTTCATTGTTTAGATATCCTTTGTTGAAGAAATAGCAATGCACATGGGTGAGCCAATCACATGAGGTATCTATGTGCAGCCACCAATGAGCAGCTACTGAGCATATTTAGATATGATTTTCAACAAAGGATATCAAAAGAATGAAGAAAGTAGATATTAGATGTAAATTGGAAAGTTATTTAAAATTGCATGCTTTTTGGTTTCCGGAGGAGGAGCTCAGGTGTGTGGTCAGGTGCAACACCTGTTCTGAATTTCCTTCTCTTCAATCCTCTTGGCGAGCAAACCGCGCCCCAAACATTAGACCCTGGGCGGCTTGCATAGCTACTTTCACAGCTACTGGAACCTACACAGTGCCCTACCAAGGACTCTAACCTGATTTTAAATATATATATATATACAATATCCAGCAAAAGGAACTTTTTCCTTAAAAGAAGAGAAAAGAAAGGGAAAAAAAAAACCAAAACTGCAGGACAAAACCCTGTCTAATAGTTTCACTCAGTTCACCAAACAATTCATATAATATGTTTTCACGGACTCCCTGAAAGATGTTCACAATGGCTTAAAACATCCCATCTACCTGATGATTGGCTGGGAGCCGAGGTCTGTTTGATGTCGGGGGTCCGCCAGAGACCCATGGCTACTCTTGGTTTCAGGTCTGCTAGCATTGCCAGTGCCATGGGGAAGGCTTAACTGGCTCTGGAAGGCGACTGGTTATTATCCTGCTTATTGCCTGACTTTCTACCCTGAAGGCTGTCCCGTCCCGGAGCTTAGCTCTCCCTGCTCTCCTTGATTGTGTGAATTTACCACAGCTGACGGCTGCATGCTGCTTTCCTATGCTCCTAACGAAGAGGAGAATAGAGAGGGGATGCGGATCCCGGAGCTACGCTACCAACCCTGAAGTCCCCTCCCACCGTTGCTGCGCGGGGAGACTGGAGTGGTGTTACCTGTCAGCTTGTTCTGCTGCCCCGGGCTTCTGCTCTCCCTCACTGGATTTACCGGTCTCGGTTCAAAAGGGACACTCTGATCGCTACCTGTTCTCTTGGCATCCTCCCCTCCCACCGGTGCTGCGTGAGGGAATCGGATCGGAATTGCCTGTCAGCTTAATTGGCGCTCCAGGTTACTCTCTTCTTCCTCTGTTTAAGCTGGATTCGGCCCACAGAAGGTACTCAGCAGCTTTCCAACGTTACTAGTTGTTTCAACATCCCCCCCTCCCACCGGTGCTGTGTGAGGGGGGTTTATTTCCATGACTGGACGTTTTTCATTCTTCCCCCAAATAAAGAACTGGTAATGTACTGGACATTTATTTGCTAGCTGCCTACACTTTTCTACCATAACTTTATATTATTTTTACATGGTATTAATAACTTGCTCTTTCTGTTATAGTTAAAAATTACATGGGCTAAATGTAAATAGAACGATACTGGGTTTTTAGCCCCTTGCCTCTCTGAATATTACAACTCAAAGATAACAACTACATATCATTCACGCTCTGTATTGAGAAATAGTTTGCTCTATTTTCTGGGTTAAATATACATAGACTGATATTGGGTTTCTAGCTCTCTGTCTCTCTTTAAAAGAAAAAGAAAGAGGGAAAGAAGAAGAGGAGGGGGTGGAGGAAGGGGGCATTTGAGAGAATGGGCTTAGTTCCCAAAGCTTTGGGATAAATACAGATAAGGGGTGTAAGTCTTAATATTATAACATTTAACTTGTCATTGACTGGAACGTATTGTTACTCCTTTAAACTCTCCATCAGATTGCTTATATCTAGTTAAAGTATATGCTTAAGGAAATAGCCTAAATTATGTATTTCCAAGATTAGGTACCATGTTTGTTCTGATTTAAAGTTTTTGTAAGAGGTCTCTTTAACTTACAGGGCTAACTATGAAGTATTAATAACATAAAATCTCCCAAATTTACATTGTTTTTTCTCTTGCTTTAAATTCTCTTTTATAGACTGACTAAAGGCACTTGCTTTTCTCACAGTATACAGTCTTTTATTTACAAGGGCGCCCTAGGCTAGTCTACATCTTGCTAGAGATTAAAGAATCTCATCTGATAAATAAATACGAGCTAATAAAGACTCCAGGGGAAAAATAAAATAGTGCTTTGAGGTTTAAAGTATTACTTACTATCTGAACCCTGCCTTTTTAGAGTTAGTATAATATCATACCTGCGGCCTCAATTCAAGTATGAGGAACAATCTCTCCTTGTCCCCCCCCATGACTGACCTCTATCACTAATTCACCCTCCCCCCTTTTTTTTTTTTTAGCACCCAGTAAGCGCAAACTCCTTCACTTCAGCACTTCACCTCCCCTTAAACTTTTTCACAGGGGGCTTGTCCCCCTATTTTCCACGTTATCACACACTCTTGACTGTTTTTCATCTTTTTTTTTTTTTTTTTTGTTTTTTTTTCTTTTCACATTCTCATAGTCTATGGATAAATTCCTCCACTTGCACTCCAAATCTTCACCCTCAGTCATGGCGGCTAGACAAAGGGACAATTTTTTTTTTTTTAATGAGGCCCCTGCAGAGACTCAGACACCTTCTCGTAATGCACTGATCACGCAGGACTGCAATGACCTGCAGTCTCTAGTCAGCAATATCTCTGAAGCTCTCTCACCTAAAGTAGACGCTCTCAAAAATGAGATTAAGCAGGACATTGCACACCTAGCTACAGAAGTCAAGCAATTTGCTGGAAGGCTTTCTGAAGTTGAACAGAGAGTATCTGATCTTGAGGATTTTACCTCAAGTCAGAATGATAAGCTTGAAACAACTACTTCTGCCCTACTTAAAATACAAAACAAAGTTGAAGATTTGGAGATTAGGGCAAGAAGGAATAATTTAAGGATAATTGGTGTCCCTAAGGAGAAACAATTTGAGGATCTGAGGGGCTTAGGTGGTATAGCTCTCTATTATGTTATTTTATTTTATGTTTCTTCTCCCCACCTCCTTTTCTTTCCCCCTCCCTCCTATTTTTCCCCCCCTTTTTTTCCCTTTTTCCTCTTCTTTCTCTCTTTTTCTTTCTTTTCTTTTCTCTCTCTCTCTCGGGGGGGGGGGGGGGGGGTTATTTCCCTTTTTTTTCTTTCCCTTTTTTTTTTTTTTTTTCTTTCTTCTTTTCCTCTTTCATTATCTCACAAATAAATTATATGGCAGCCAGAGTTAAATTTATCTCTTGGAACATTGGTGGTCTTACATCTCCTATTAAAAGGAAAAGGATAGTATCATATCTCAAGAAAATCGACGCATCTATTGCCTTTTCTCTTGTAAGGTGTATCCAGTCCACGGATCATCCATTACTTGTGGGATATTCTCATTCCCAACAGGAAGTTGCAAGAGGACACCCACAGCAGAGCTGTCTATATAGCTCCTCCCCTCACTACCATACCCAGTCATTCTCTTGCAACTCTCAACAAGCAGATTCACTCTTGCCACCTATCAGCTATCCATATCCCAGGTGTAGAGAACTGGGAGGCGGATTTTCTAAGTCGACAGACTTTTCATCCGGGGGAGTGGGAACTCCATCCGGAGGTGTTTGCACAATTGGTTCATCGTTGGGGCAAACCAGAACTGGATCTCATGGCGTCTCGCCAGAACGCCAAGCTTCCTTGTTATGGATCCAGGTCCAGGGACCCCAAGGCAACGCTGATAGATGCTCTAGCAGCGCCTTGGTCCTTCAACCTGGCTTATGTGTTTCCACTGCTTCCTCTGCTCCCTCGTCTGATTGCCAAGATCAAGCAGGAGAGAGCATCGGTGATCTTGATAGCGCCTGCGTGGCCACGCAGGACTTGGTACGCAGATCTGGTGGACATGTCATCCTTTCCACCATGGACTCTGCCGCTGAGACAGGACCTTCTACTTCAAGGTCCTTTCAACCATCCAAATCTAATTTCTCTGAGGCTGACTGCATGGAGATTGAACGCTTGATTTTATCAAAGCGTGGTTTCTCCAAGTCAGTCATTGATACCTTATTTCAGGCAAGAAAGCCTGTCACCAGGAAAATCTATCATAAAATATGGCGTAAATATTTTATTGGTGTGAATCCAAGGGCTACTCATGGAGTAAGGTCAGGATTCCCAGGATATTATATTTTCTCCAAGAAGGATTGGAGAAAGGATTGTCAGCTAGTTCCTTAAAGGGACAGATTTCTGTGCTATTTATTCTTTTGCACAAGCATCTGGCGGATGTCCCAGACGTTCAGGCCTTTTGTCAGGCTTTAGTTAGAATCAAGCCTGTGTTTAAATTTGGTTGTTAAAGTTCTTCAGGGGGTTCTTTTTGAACCTCTTCATTCCATAGATATCAAACTTTTATCTTGGAAAGTTCTTTTTTTGGTAGCTATTTCCTCGGCTCGTTGAGTTTCCGAGTTATCTGCCTTACAATGTGATTCTCCTTATCTGATCTTCCATGCGGATAAGGTAGTTCTGCGTACCAAACCTGGGTTTTTACCTAAGGTGGTATCTAATTTGGCTAAGGAGTGTAATACGCTTAGCTTATGAGACTGCTGGCCAGCAGCCTCCTGAAAGGATTACAGCTCATTCTACTAGAGCTGTGGCTTCCACATGGGCCTTTAAGAATGAGGCTTCTGTTGAACAGATTTGCAAGGCGGCGACTTGGTCTTCGCTTTATACTTTTTCAAAATTCTACGAATTTGATATTTTTGCTTCTTCGGAGGCTATTTTTGGGAGAAAGGTTTTACAGGCAGTGGTACCTTCCGTTTAAGTACCTGCCTTGTCCCTCCCTTCATCCGTGTACTTTAGCTTTGGTATTGGTATCCCACAAGTAATGGATGATCCGTGGACTGGATACACCTTACAAGAGAAAACATAATTTATGCTTACCTGATAAATTTATTTCTCTTGTGGTGTATCCAGTCCACAGCCCGCCCTGTCATTTTAAGGCAGGAATTTTTTAATTTTTAACTACAGTTACCACTGCACCCTATGGTTTCTCCTTTCTCTGCTTGTTTTCGGTCGAATTACTGGATATGGTAGTGAGGGGAGGAGCTATATAGACAGCTCTGCTGTGGGTGTCCTCTTGCAACTTCCTGTTGGGAATGAGAATATCCCACAAGTAATGGATGATCCGTGGACTGGATACACCACAAGAGAAATAAATTTATCAGGTAAGCATAAATTATGTTTTTGCAGGAGACTCACTTGAAAGCTGAAGAGGTTTTCAAATTAAAATCCTCATGGGTAAAAGAAGTTCTCTTTTCCCCCAGTATGAGTCGTAAAGGCGGAGTTGCTATCCTCCTGGGTAAAATACTTAAATATGAAAACTGTGAGCACTGAATCAGACCAAGAAGGGAGATATCTTATATTAAAAATTAAAATTGCCAACACTTCGTATACACTATGTAATATATATGCCCCAAATGTTTTTAATTTATCTTTTTGGGAGTCATTGCAGGCCAAGCTCATGGAGCGCGCAGAAGGTTTCTTAATAATGGGCGGAGATTTTAATATAGCTCCACAGTGCCCTCTGGATAGATTGAGGCAAAATTCTCCCCTCAAAAAGACTAAAAGCGATAATCTAGAGGCAAAACTTTTTTCAAGGATGTTTAGTAATCTTAAAGTCCATGACATATGGAGATTACAAAACCCTGACACACGTGATTACACATGCTTATCAAAAGCACATAAATCACTATCACGGATCAACTTATTTCTAGTGGACGAACGGTTATGTAAACTGAAAATTTCTGCTCAAATTTTACCTATTGTCATGTCAGATCATGCCCTTATTTGCCTCGAGTTTCAAACAGATGTCCTCTCCCATAGGAATAATCGTTTTTTTCCCCCTATATATTTAGCTTCTGATGTTAAATTAAAAAATTGGCTTGAAGCCAAGTTCAGGGAATTTACAATATTTAATTCTGAAGCTCTGAATCGGCCTGCCCTTTTCTGGGAAACTGCTAAAGCAGTCCTAAGAGGGGAGATTTTGGCATATACTATTAGTCGAACAAAGAAGTTCAAAAAACGGGAGAACAAACTTTTACGCGCAATTACAAATGCTTACAATTTGTACTTAACTGAAAACTCACAGCAGAATTGGGCTAAATATACTGCGGCGCTTGCTGAGAGGGATTCTCTATTTTTATATAAGTCAACACAAAAAGATATTAGATTTTCAGCAAAGTTATACAGGTACAGAAATAAAACAGGGGAAATTGTTAGCGAAACTTCTTAAACAAGAGAAAGGCACCCAGATGATAGACTCCTTAAATGTCGAAGGTCAAATAGTTAATTCATCTGAAGATCTTGTTCAAGTTTTCTCCAAATACTACACTGACATATACTCTACTGGAACTTTTACTACTTATCTTCTGCTGCACTTGAAGAGTTGTACTCTCCCATAACTGAGTTGGAAGTAGCCAATACAATTCAGAAGTCACTTTATAACAATGCATCTGGTCCAGATGCACTCCCTAACGAATTTTACAAAATAATATCTACTAGCATAACACCTCATCTAACTGCTCTATTTAATCACATATATATGTACAAGGCAAGGAGCCCACAGTTAATTTCCTAGCATCTTTTACTACGTTGTTATTAAAAAAAGGGAAAGACCCGGCCATGAAGGAATCTTACAGGACTATTGCCCTCATGAACTCAGATTACAAATTCTTAACCTCTATTTTAGCTCAACGGCTGCAATCTTCCTTACCCTCTATTATTAACTCGGACCAAGTTGGATTCATGAAGAATAGAAATTCTTCTGCTAAAATAAGAGAACTTTTTCTTGCCATAGACTATCTTAGGGCAAATGAGGGCTCAGAGCACATAGAGAAGGGACCTAACTCGGACATGGCAATTTTAGCCATAGATGCCGAGAAGGCCTTCGACTCGGTCTATCATGATCATCTACTATTTACTTTAGCACAATTTGGCCTGAAAGGAAATTTTATTAAATTTGTTGCAAACCTATGTCAAAATGCTTCTACAAGGTTGGTAGTTAATGGGTTTCTTTCCCATGATATAAGACTACGCAAAGGAACTAGGCAAGGGTGCTCTCTCTCCCCGCTTCTTTTCAACATTGCTATTGAACCACTTGCTATAACAATTAGACAGCAACTTGAGGGAATAAAGATAGGTGCACATGAGCTAAAGATTGCGCTATATGCAGATGACATCCTGATATACATGGCCAATACAAATACGAATATACCTAGACTTCTTTGAATTCTACAACAGTTTGGATCCTTTTCTGGATACAAGGTTAATATTACAAAGTCGGAACTTCCTTGGATTAAGCAGGTGAGGGACTCTTATACAAAAATACCTTTTTCTATAGTCCAGGGCTCAGTCAGATATTTAGGAATAATGGTATCCCCCTATCCTGATACCTGGTATTCACTGAACATTACCCCAATCATAAATAAAATCAAAAATACTCTTTAAAACTGGCATAATCTACCTCTTTCATTATCTGGATGTATAGCAGCATATAAGATGATCCTTCTTCCCAAATTACTCTATATCCTTCAGAATATACCTCTGTTCTTGACAAAGAAAGATCTATTGCTTTGTAATTCCTTTCTGCGATCATTTATATGGCAAAACAGGAGGCCCAGAATTTCATTTTTAAAACTCTCTTACCCCATAAGATATGGTGGTCTGGCTCTACCTGATCTCAGGGCTTATAATTACGTCTTTCTGGCTCGTATAATAATTGATTGGTTATCCTTAAAAGACTATGTTACGAATAATAATCTCGAAAAAAATGTAACGAGCCCCCTTTCTCTCGCGTCCCTTATTCATTCCGATCCTAGTTCCATTCCATATAGAATAAAGAAATTGAGATCCATATATAATCCAATCTTAGCATGGAAAAAGTTATGTAGTTGGTTAGTTACAGAGCATCGTGTCTCGAAGTATATTCCATTCCTGGGAAACCCTCAATTTCAAGCTGGAATAAACTCAACAATTTTTTTAAAATGGAAATATAAGGGGCTTTCCAATGTATACCATATGTTAGATATAGAAAGATGCTGTGTTTAAACTTTTGATTCATAAATTTAATCTTCCACATAGAAATTTTTTCACATACCTGCAAGCAAGACATTATGCCCAAAAACTTACAATGGATTATGGCTGAAATTGGTCACTAGGAATTATTGAAAACTGGCTTGTATTGGCTAAAAATGGCTATATGTCAATTTCCCCTTTTTACAATGCTGTGGTCTCAGATATGGGTACAATAAACTTGGATAAAATTTGTATTAAATGGGCCGCACTATTAATGCAAGAGTTAGATTCTAAGTTACCACATCTTTCAATCCAAGAAGCTCGGCGAGTAACTCTCTCTTCTACTTGGAGGGAGTCTCATTTGAAATTATTATATATGGTGTACTATACTCCACAAAAGGGGTTTAAATACAGAAATATCAATTTTAATATATGCCCTAAATGCTCTTTTCCTTCGGCAAACCTTCTGCACATGATATGGGATTGTCCAAAAATTAGAAATTTCTGGCTTAAAATCCAATTTTGGCTTCGCAAAATGCTGAATAATTCCTCCTTGGTCCTGACATCAGTGAATATAGTTTTTTTTTATTTTAACTCGGAGAATAATCAAAATAACACTAAAATTATTAATATGGCTATACTGGCAGCCAGATATCTTATTTTCAAAAAATGGAAAATGCGAACAGTTCCTAGTATATAGGAAATTAAAAACTGCCTAAAGAAACAATGTACTCTTGAGCAAATTGATACTAATATAAATAATGATCAGGATATTATTAGATTCTTCCTCAAGTGGTCAGAATTTATAAAAATACTTCCTCCTAATGAAATAGAATTTTTACTATATCCTTTTCGAAACTCTGATCTGGTTTTGCTTGGGATATGGTAAACTGATTATTATCTTTCTTTTCTTCTCTTTTTCTTTCTCTTCTCTTTCTCCCCTTCTTCTTTTCCTTTTTTCCCCTTTTTTTCCCCCTTTTTTTTTTTTTTCCCTTTCCACTTCCCACCCGATAAAATATAAAATCCTAACAATGTATTCTGGCTAAAGTTAACAATGGGGAAAAGTATATATTTAACTTCTTGCTTGTTTTTTTTATTTTTTTCTTTATTATTTTTTAATGTATAGGAAGTATTTTTTTCTCTCCTGTACCCCATACAGAAAAAAATCTGTTCTGTATATTATGTAATGCATTGTCAGCTGTAAATAAAGAATTAAAAAAAAAAATTTGCATGCTCTTTCTAAATCATGAAAGAAAACATATGGGTTTCATGCCCCTTTAAATGGTGTCTTGGAAAACTGGTTAACTTAGTAAACATCTAATTTTAGTCTAAAGGATTGTAACAGAAACTCTTGCCAGATAACAAAATGTTTGCTCTGATTATGAGATCTAGAAATCCAGGCCCATTAAAATATGTTTAAAACATACTTTTTACTTCAATGCTGCAAATTATGCTTATAGATTCCTTCATTATTCAGTAAATATAAAAATGTCTTGATCCAGTGGCAGCTGGTGAAATTTAAAGATGGTGGGGTGTTTGACCCCACCCCTTTAAATAAAGCCACATCTTCAGATAGCACCGCTAATTAATGAAATAAATAAATAAAAGGTAGACCAAAACGCAGAAAAGCACTCGGGGGGAGAGGGAGAGAGAGATGGAGGGAGAGGGAGAGAGAGAAACACAATCACATAGAGGGTTAGAGAGACACATAAGGGATGCGAGAGTCAGAGGGGGAGGAAGAGAGACAGAGAGAGAAAGAGACCATGGGGGAGAACAACACATAAGGAGAGAGACAGAGGGAGTGGGAGAGACAGGGAGAGAGATGGATAGAGAGAGAGATGGATAGAGAGAGAGACAGACAGATAGAGAAAGAGAGATGGATAGAGAGAGACACACACACAGAGGGGAGAGAGAGAGAGACAGAGGGGAGAGAGACGGGGAGAGAGAGAGACAGAGGGGAGAGAGAGAAAGAGGGGAGAGAGAGAGAGACACAGAGGGGAGAGAGAGAGACACAGAGGGGAGAGAGAGACACAGAGGGGAGAGAGAGAGAGAGAGACAGAGGGGAGAGAGAGACAGAGGGGAGAGAGAGACAGAGGGGAGAGAGAGACAGACAGAGGGGAGTGAGACAGAAGGGGATGAGAGGGAGACAGAGGGAGGAGAGAGACACATAAGTGGGGAGAGAGGGAACACTGAAATGGGGGAGGCACCACTGAATGTTTAAGTAATATTTTAAGTGACTATCAAATGCTAATAGTCTACAATCTATTTTAAATATCTGAAACAGAACAGCACATATGAATGGGATCATTAATAAAGTATTATTTGTTGTCTACATCAGGGTTGTCCAACATACACCTAAGGAATCCCTGGTTTAAATGAAATACTATAGCCACAGGGGCCATGGAGAATATTTGCTATAACTCATTCTAAGCTGCTCAGTTTCATTTTACATTACAATGCTGTTGGTCTAGCTTACTTTTGTCAAATAACAACTCATCCATACAAACAGCATAATAGTAAGATAATGTTGTGAGAAAACACAGTTGCAGAGCTACAGAGAGTTCATAAGTCAGAGAGTGATGAGACTATAAACTAGTGTGGAGTACAGAGGCAAGCTGCTAAGGTAACATTAATTAGTCAGTAAGAGAGTGAGACTATAAACTAGTGTGCAGTACAGAGGCAAGCTGCTAAGGTAACATTAATAAGTCAGTAAGAGAGTGATGAGACTATAAACTAGTGTGCAGTACAGAGGCAAGCTGCTAATATAGTGGGTGTAAAGTTTGAGTAAACTAAATACAAAAAACGATCCTTAACTGCTGTAAAAGAGTAAAAAAACAAAAAACACTAAACCACATTCATTAAATTATCATTTTCACTAACAGAATCCCTTTCAGCAAAATCTAAGGTTGCAGCACTTACTTCAATAAAATGTGGCTAAAACACTGCTCTCTCTGCATCTCTTCCTGCTCTGTAAGGAAGTGACAGTGGAACATTCCACTGCACTTGGAGGGGAAGTACAGAACTCTCTTTTTCACTGGAAAAGCTGGCAGCTGCACAGGGCAGCAACAAAATAAATGAAAGTAGTTTTTTATTGTTTTTGTTTTGTTTTATATGATTTAACATCCAGCCCCAACCCTAAATTCCCCTAACTGATGCCTCTCACTGGATTGGGTCAGCCCCAAAGAGGCCTGCCTCAAATAAGCACTTATGGGCCATGCAATTATCTTAACCACTTTCATCCAGTAGGTGGCGCAGCATGTTGTGTAATGGAGGGTAGCAGCCGGCAGACCTGCTTGTGCCTCTCCATTGCACAACATGTAACTGTGAGAAAAAAAAAATGCTGGGAAAAAAAAAATTGCAATATTTTTTTTTAATTTTTTTTTTTAAAGTCAATAAAAAATATATATTTTTGCCCATATGAGAGGTGAAGCCCTGCCTCACCTGCCTCTAGTGACTGCACATTACTGGTTCAGGGTTACGTTAGGGTTAGACTTATGCTTAGGGTTATGTTAGGGTTAGGTGTAGGGGTTAATATATTTATGTAGTGTTAGTGATGTGAGAGGCCAGAGGTTTAGGGGTTAATAACTTTGGTATAGTGGCATCGACATTGGGGGTGGAAGATTAAGGGCTAATAAGTGTAGGTAGGTGGCGGCGATGTTAGGGCCAGCAGATTAGGGGTTAATAACTGTAATGTAGGTGGCGGCGATGTTAGGGGCGGAAGATTAGGGGTTAATAAGTGTATTTTGGTGGCGGCGATGTTAAGGGCAGCAGATTAGCGGTTAATAAGTGTATTTAGGTGGCGGCAATGTTAGGGGCAGCAGATTAGGGGTTAATAACTATGTAGGTTGCTGCGATGTCGGGGCGGAAGATTAGGGGTGTTTAGACGTGGTTTTTATGTTAGGGTTTTATGTTTAAAAATAACTTTTTCTTTCCCCATAGACATCAATGGGGCTGCATTACAGAGCTTTTTTTTTAGCCGACTCTCCCCATTGATGTCTGGGGAAATCATGCACGAGGACGTCAAAACACTGCTTGTATTTGGGTGAGGTATGGAGCTTAACGCCACCATATTGCCCGCGCAAGCCGGGTTTTTCAAAACCTGTAATAGCAGCGTTATAGGGAGGTGAAATACCGCCGCTTTTGTGACGGTCGTTAATTTCCCTATAGCGCTCAAAATTCGTAATCTAGCTGACTGTTTTGAATTTATGGTTTTATAGCTAGCTGTAATTACCTGTTACTTTAAATATAGCTTTGTAACAGATTTTGGTTAATGTGGATCTCAGATTGCTGTAGCTTGATATATGCAATAAATGCTACCAATAGTATTGTATCAGTTATGAGATAACATCGCTTCAGTAGAGAAAGCAAGAATCTCTTGCTGGAACAAAATACTCAAGCAAAGAAGTAAACAGGAGGAAGGCTTATATAGCCCCAAGGCATCATGGTAACTTACTCTTAAAGGAACAGAAGAACACATGCTGAAAGTGTTACACTAGCTAAGTAATCCCAGATAAAATGTAAATAAATCTGGGTGATGCTTATATAGCAAAATACTAAATTGTAGTATGTTGAAGTATAATAAAAAATATCAGTTAAATATGTCCAATATAAATGTAACAAGTCTGAAGGCAGAGAACATGTGCTACTAATTGTAACAGTTTGACTGTGAATCAAGATTAATACATTTAGTATTGATAGGATGAACTTCAATGAGCTTATGGTTAAGTTTAAAAAGCAAGTTGATACAAACACACTGATTATGCAGGAGATTAGATATGTAGAATTTGTTATGTGAATGATCAGGTGTAAAGGAAACAATTGACATACGGCAGCTGATATATTCACATAGAGCTGGTTAGTACGGTAAGTAATGTCCAAAGGTTATAAGCAAAAGTAAATATACTTGCGGGTGCAGTGATACAAACACTATGATGTTTACGATGTGTTGATGGATTTGAAGCAATTGGGAATGTATTTGCAGATGATGAAGGCACTCCATAGAAGCAGCGTTCAGGACAGAGCAGCGGAAGCATCCGGAAAGCTTCAGGAGTGCGAAGCAACTGTTTCGATGTGAACAATGGTTCATAGGTCACGCAGTGGAGAGCAGCTAAGCACACAGGTGCGGTAGATCCAATAAGGAGATATTGAAGAGTAGTTCCGTAGAAAGCAATACAATAACACAGCATACAAAGTACAAAGTCAATAAGCGATTAAGAGAATAAGATACATTCTTAGAGAGACAAAAGTTAGGCTTGAGTTGAAAATGAAAGGTAACACCAAACAGACTTCAATAATCAGGCAACATGGTAGTGTTGCTATTGGCTTTAAATAGGGTGTACCTGATAATGGGAGGAGTGAGATTTAAAGAGACATGATAACCCCTGTCGTTGTCACTCCCAAGAAATCTAGTAAACTTAATAATTTCTTTGAGGAACCTTCCACTTCGGAGGTTTTTCCTGTGCCGGACCATGCTAGGGAGATTATGTCACAGGAATGGGAGAAACCAGGGGTGTCTTTTTCCCCGTCTCCCATTTTTAAGAAAATGTTACCTGTTGAGGACTCCATTAAAGACTCTTGGTATACTGTACCCAAAGTTGAAGAGGCCATTTCCACTCTGGCTAAGAGAACCAGGATTCCTATTGAGGATAGTTGCTCTTTTAAGGATCCGATGGACAAGAAGTTGGAGGCTTGTTTGAAAAAGATTTATGTTCATCAAGGTCTCCAATGGCAACCTGCGGTGTGTATTGCCACCGTGTCTAGTGTGGCATCTTATTGGTTCGACGCCTTGTCTGATTCTCTTCAAGTAGAGACTTCCTTGGATGAAATTCAAGATAGGATTAAAGCTCTTAAATTGGCCAATTCCTTTATTGCAGATGCCATTTTACAGATTGTTAGACTAGGAGCTAAAACTTCTAGTTTCGCTGTCCTAGCCCGCAGGGCGTTATGGTTGAAATCCTGGTCTGCGGATGTTTCCTCTAATGTCAGGCTTCTGGTGATTCCTTATAAGGGCAAAACCTTTTTTGGACCCGGTTTGGCAGAAATTATCTCTGATATTACGGGTGGAAAAGAGTCTTTTCTACCTCAAAATAAGAAGAATAGGCCTAAAGGACATCAGAGTAATTTCTTTCCTTTCGTAACTTCAGAGGAAAACCTTCCCCATCTTCTTCTAAGCAGGAACAATCCAAGTCTTCTTGAAAACCCAATCAGTCTTGGAACAAGGGGAAAAAATCAAAGACACCCGCAGCTGATTCCAAATCAGCATGAAGGGTTTGCCCCCAATCCGGGATCGGATCAGGTGGGGGGCAGACTTTCTCAGTTCTCTCAAGCCTGGATACAAGATGTCCCAGATCCCTGGACTGTTGACATAGTATCCCAGGGTTACAAATTGGAATTCAATACTTTTCCTCCCAGAGGCAGATTCCTTCTCTCAAGATTATCTGCAGACCAGATAAATAGAGAGGCGTTCTTGAAATGTATACATCTTTCCTCCCTGGGAATGATAGTTCCAGTTCCAGTGCAGGAACAGGGTCTCGGCTTCTACTCAAACCTATTTGTGGTTCCCAAAAAAGAGGGAACTTTCCATCCCATTCTAGACTTGAAGTGTCTAAACAAGTTTCTCAAAGTTCCATCCTACAAGATGGAGACTATATGCTCCATTCTTCATTTAGCACAAGAGGGTCAATTCATGCCAACCATAGACCTAAAGGATGCATATCTTCATGTTCCTATTCACAGGAACCATCACAGATTCCTGAAATTTGCGTTTCTGGACTAACATTTCCAGTTTGTGGCCCTTCCATTTGGTCTAGCCACGGCTACCAGAATTTTTTAAAGGTTCTGGGGGCTCTTTTGCCAGTGATCCATTTTCGTGGAATTGCTGTGACACCCTACCTGGACGACATATTGGTTCAGGTGCCATCTTTTCAACAAGCAAAATCTCACATAGAGATATTGTTGTCTTTTCTTCGTTCCCACAAATGGAATGTGAATCTGGAAAAAAGCTCCCCTGCTACAAGAGTAGTGTTCTTAGGGTCCATAATAGATTCTATATTGATGAAGATTTTTCTGACAGAGGTCAGGAAAGACAAAATAATTTCCTCTTGCCTCTCTCTTCAGGCTACTGCTCATCCTTCAGTGGCTCAATTTATGGAGGTAATAGGTCTGATGGTGGCTTCCATGAAAATCATTCCTTTTGCTCGATTCCATTTGAGAGCCCTCCAGTTGTGCATGCTCAGACAATGGAATGGCGACCATGCGGATCTATTACAGAGAATAGAGTTAGATCAGTCGTCAAGGGATTCTCTCCCATGGTGGATTTCTCAGGAACATCTGTCTCAGGGCACATGCTTTCGGAGACCTTCCTGGGTGATCGTGACCAAGGACGCCAGCCTGCTGGGCTGGGGAGCAGTCTGGAACACGTTAAAAGCTTAGGGCCTTTGGACTCGGGAGGAGTCTGCTCTTCCCATCAACATCTTGGAGTTGAGGGCGATTTACAATGCTCTATTGGCTTGGCCTCAGTTGTCCTCAGCCCAGTTTATCAGGTTCCTGTCAGACAACATAACCTCTGTGGCTTGCATCAATCACCAGGGAGGAACTCAGAGTTCCTTAGCCATGAAGAAGGTTACTCGGATTTATTGCTGTCTATCTGCCATCCACATTCCAGGGGTAGACAACTGGGAAGCGGATTTTCTGAGGTGACAGACTTTTCATCCCGGGGAGTGGAAACTCCATCAGGAGGTGTTTTCCAGCTTAGTCCTCAAATGGGGGGTACCGGAGTTAGATCTGATGGCATTCCAACAGAACGCCAAGCTTCCAAGGTATGGTTCAAGGTTAAGAGATCCGCAGGCCGTTCTGATAGATTCTCTGGCAAGTTCCTTGGGTTTTCATGTTGGCATACCTGTTTCCTCCGTTTGTTCTCCTTCCACGAGTCATTGCTCATATCAAACAGTAGAGGGTGTCTGTGATTCTAAAAGCCCCTGCGTGGCCTTGCAGGATCTGGTTTGCAGACCTACTGGAGATGTCATCTCTCCCACCTTGGAGACTACCTCTGAGGAGGGACCTCCTGATTCAGGGTCCCTTCCTTCATCCAAATTTAGTTTCTCTGAAGCGGACTGCTTGTAGATTGAACACTTATTTCTGTCTAAGCATGGTTTTTCTGAGTCGGTCGTTAAGACCATGATTCAGGCTCGCAAGCCTGTTTCTAGAAAGATTCACCATAAGATATGGCGTAAATATCTTTATTGGTGTGAATCCAAGGGCTACTCTTAGAGTAAAATTAGAATTCCAAGAATTTTATCTTTTCTTCGGAAAAGGCCTGGAGAAGGGAGTGTCAGTCAATACCCTGAAGGGTCAGATTTCTGCTTTATTAGTTTTACTGAATAAACGTTTGGCAGATCTGCCAGATGTACAATCTTTTTGTCAGGCCGTGGTTAAAATCAGGCCTGTCTTTAAGTCTGTTGCTCCTCCTTGGAGCCTTAACCTTGTTCTTAAAGTTTTACAGCTGGCTCCGTTTGAGCCGTTGCATTCAATAGACATTAAGTTGTTATCTTGGAAGGTTTTGTTTCTTGTTGCTATCTCTTCTACTTGAAGAGTCTCGGAACTCTCAGCTCTGCAGTGTGATTCCCCTTATCCTTTTTTTCATGCCGATATGGCAGTTCTTCGTACTAAGTTAGGTTTCCTTCCTAAGGTTGTTTCTAATAGAAATATCAATCAGGAAATTGTTGTTCCCTCTCTGTGTCCTAATCCTTCTTCTTCCAAAGAACGTTTGTTACACAATTTGGATGTTGTATGTGCTCTTAAATTATACTTACAGGCGACTAAGTTTTTTCGCCAGTCCTCTGCCCTCTTTGTCTGTTTCTCTGGGAAACGTAAAGGTCAGAAAGCTACTGCTACTACTCTTTCTTTTTGGTTACAAAGTTTAATTTGTTTGGCTTATGAGACTGCTGGACAGCAGCCTCCTGAGAGAATTACAGCTCATTCCACAAGAGCTGTTTCCTCTTCTTGGACTTTCAATAATGAAGCTTCTGTGGAACAAATTTGCAAGGCTGCAACTTGGTCTTCTCTACAAATGTTTTCCAAATTTTCCAACTTTGATACTTTTGCCTCAGCTGAGGCTTTTTTGGGAGAAAGGTTCTTCAAGCGGTGGTGGCTTCTTTTTAGGACTGCCTGTTTTGTCCCTCCCTATTTATCCATGTCCTCTAGCTTGGGTATTGGTTCGCAACAGTAATTACTCAAGAGAAAAAGGAGTAACACAAGATGTAGAGGTGCCTGAAGTTATAGTCAAAAGAACAACTGTCTTAAAATAAAGGGTGGGGCCGTGGACTCACCATATCTTAGGAAAGAAAAAGAAAATGTATGCTTTCCTGATAAATTTCTTTCTTTCCGGATATGGTGAGTCCACGGCCCCACCCTTTATTTTAAGACAGTTCTTTTGACTATAATCTCAGGCACCTCTACACCTTGTGTTACTCCTTTTTCTCCATTTCCCTTCGGTCGAATGACTGGGGGGTTGTGGGTAAGGGAGTGATACTACTCAGTTTAACTGTGGTGCTCTTTGCCTCCTCCTGCTG
The DNA here is from genome assembly GCF_027579735.1 of Bombina bombina. Taxonomy (NCBI): domain Eukaryota; kingdom Metazoa; phylum Chordata; class Amphibia; order Anura; family Bombinatoridae; genus Bombina; species Bombina bombina. The sequence continues at coordinate 913,237,046 of NC_069502.1, read as the reverse complement.
GCCAGGAGTGATATTCCGAACAGTAAATACTCAAGCCGTAGACTCACCATATCCGGAAAGAAATACATTTATCGGGAAAACATAAATTTTGTTTTTTGTAGGGCATTGCCCTAAGTTAAACAGCTCTTTTGCATTAAAAAAAATACTAAGTTCCCCCTCTAACAGTAAAACCCCCCACCCACCAAACCCCCCAAATTAAAAAAAACTAACACTTTGCCTTAGGCGCCGGCAGTTAACGTGCCATAAGTCACTGGTGACTCCAGAAATTTGTATTTACACACCTTTATGGACATTGCTAGTTTATCCAACTTACGGCACTTTAAGACCGACGCTGGTTTCAGCAGTTACGCTGAAGCCTGCGCCGCATATGTAATCTCGCCCAGTGTCTTTGTCTATTTTATATACGATCAACTTACTTTGATGTCAGTTTCCTGTATCATTGGATGTACTTTGTGAAATACCCAGCTTGTTCTGAAACTCCTGACAGAGCATATTGACACTCTACATAACATTCTACACACACACTAGGGATCGACAAATGTGTAAAAATTCAAATGGTAAAACAAATTTTATTGTCGAAATTCAATTTGGAAAATCTAATGTTGATAAGAATGAATATTATTTAAAATTTGAAAATCGAATGTTATTTCTGGTTTTCAAATGTAACGTTCAATTTCAAATTTTGGTTTCTATTTTGAATGTAACGCTTGATTTCGAATGTAACTTTCGATTTTGAATTTTGGTTTTGATTTAGAATGTTGGTTTTGAATTTGAATATTACATTTATAAAAAATAAATGTAGATTAGAAATACTAATATAATACAATCTAAGGGGGCGCTTGTAAAAGAGTAAAACTGCTTAATAGTTGACAGTATACCGTATGTGTGATACAATATATAATATACAAATAACCATATTAAGTATACATACAGATTTTACAAAGAAATGTCCCAAGTGAACAAAATATACTTCTTGGATATAGGAGGATCCTCCTTAAAATAAATTTTCGTATGTTGGCTGCCTCCTCCTTACCGATTGATCCGGGTTTAAGCTGTAGAATATAAAGAACAGAGGGGCGCCTCATGTGCAGGATCATCAAACACAAATACGAACTCGATATAATATAGGTTAAATGGGTACTCACATATTAATAGAGCACACCAATGTGCTAGTAGGTGCAGGCTGTAGAATTATCGGGTGTAACAGTTCACCCACAGCTGGGATTTTCAGTGTGTTGCAATGGATATAAAGCATAGATAGAAGGCACTACATGTGCAGATCAATCAGAGTATAACCATATATTTTGCTTATGTCAAATGGGTACTCACATATTCACCAAGCACACCAATGTGCTGGAAGATGCAGACTGACAGATTTATAGCAGGTGTGTCAGCTCACCCCACTGTGATTCTCCCAATGAGCAGGATCCAGGTGCAGGGAAGTGCGAATAATGGTACTCCAATAGGAACTCAATAATCACAGGCAGGTAAGGTCTTTCCACTCAATTTGGATTTTGGTAAAATATGGTATTTATTAAAAAGGTTTAAAAGCAAATACAAAAGTGGAATAAGGGTATCCAAATGTTGCCCTATACATGCAACACGTTTCTCTGCGCTATAAGGTCGTTTCCTCAGGCATAGTATACACCTTACCAATACACCTGCTTTATATAGCTCCTACCTAACTCAAATGAACCATATCCTCCCTTTTAGGGGGCGTGTTCTCTAATTGATTAGTTGCATACACCTGCATATTCAGGCTCTACACTCAGATTCTACCCATATGACCATTAAAGCTGTATTCCCTATCTTACATCACATATATGGAGTAGCAATCTTAATAAGCAACATATATCCTGTACCCACAAATGGTAACATAGAAAATAAATATACATTTCATTTCATTATACATCTCTAAAATAACAGATATATGTATGTACTTTTCATTTTATATTGCATCTCATCAGTCTCATCAGTAATGATTTTCACAGTTACCCAGTTGATATAATACACATTTTTTGGCTCACAATGATTTACATTCCATCTTTCATTGAATACATTCTTATCCCACAAATATCTTCACTCTATCTTACAATAATTGATGATGTCTTATCTTTTTTATAAATCCTTATTCCATCTATATATAAGACTCATTACATAGATATAGGGGGTGTAATAATTTTTCTTGGTGTTTATAAAGACGATTGGCATGTCAATCTACTTTTCACATTTGTTATTATTTTTATTAATGTTTTCCACGATCATTTTTGTGAAAAAAAGCCCCTTAGCTATCTTATCTACGTGAATCCTACCTTTATTGTTTTATTTAGTTGCGCTGTGCAAGATGTTCTAAGTATGTGTCTGTTTTCGTCAGTGCAAGGTGTTGAAAGTATGTGTCCAGTTTTTCCCCCCCACACTCCAGTTTGTTTGTGTACACAGCATATTACACTTACTTCTGTGTTTCATTTATGCTAAATTTTATTTAGCCAATGGATGCTCTAGTCTATGTAGGAAGTGAAATTTAGTTTAAGGGGCCTATCACAGCAGAGGTGTGTCCATCCTCATCACCACCCACTCCATCTCTGTGCTTATATGATAGGCTGCTTTGTAATCTGCCCCTAAACGAAACTGATGCGATGCAATATAAAATGAAATGTACATATATATATATATATATATATATATATATATATATATATATATATATATATGTGTTATTTTAAAGATGTATAATGAAATGAAATGTATATTTATTTCTCCTGTTAAGTGTGGTCAGTCCACGGGTCATCATTACTTCTGGGATATTATCTCCTCCCCTACAGGAAGTGCAAGAGGATTCACCCAGCAGAGCTGCTATAAAGCTCCTCCCCCCTACGTCACCTCCAGTCATTCTCTTGCACCCAACGAATAGATAGGATGTGTGAGAGGACTGTGGTAATTCGCTGGGCAGAGTCTCACTCTTGCCACCTGTCTGCAATCCACATCCCGGGAGTGGAGAACTGGGAGGCGGATTTCTTAAGTCGTCAGACTTTTCATCCGGGGGAGTGGGAACTTCATCCGGAGGTCTTTGCCCAGATACTTCGACGTTGGGGCAAACCAGAGATAGATCTCATGGCGTCTCGTCAGAACGCCAAGCTTCCTCGCTACGGGTCCAGATCCAGGGATCCGGGAGCGGTTCTGATAGATGCTTTGACAGCACCTTGGACCTTCGGGATGGCTTATGTGTTTCCACCCTTCCCGATGCTTCCTCGATTGATTGCCAGAATCAAACAGGAGAGAGCATCAGTGATTCTAATAGCACCTGCATGGCCACGCAGGACTTGGTATGCAGATCTAGTGGACATGTCATCCTGTCCGCCTTGGTCTCTACCTCTGAAACAGGACCTTCTGATCCAGGGTCCATTCAAACATCAAAATCTAACTTCTCTGAAGCTGACTGCTTGGAAATTGAACGCTTGATTTTATCAAAACGTGGTTTTTCTGAGCCAGTTATTGATACCTTAATACAGGCTAGGAAGCCTGTTACCAGAAGGATTTACCATAAAATATGGCGTAAATACTTATATTGGTGCGAATCCAAGAGTTACTCATGGAGTAAGGTTAGGATTCCAAGGATATTGTCTTTTCTACAAGAAGGTTTAGAAAAGGGGTTATCTGCTAGTTCTTTAAAGGGACAGATTTCAGCTCTGTCCATTCTTTTACACAAACGTCTGTCAGAAGTTCCGGACGTTCAAGCTTTTTGTCAGGCTTTAGCTAGGATCAAGCCTGTGTTTAAAACTGTTGCTCCGCCATGGAGTTTGAACTTAGTTCTTAATGTTTTACAGGGTGTTCCGTTTGAACCCCTTCATTCCATTGATATCAAGTTGTTATATTGGAAAGTTCTGTTTTTAATGGCTATTTCCTCGGCTCGAAGAGTTTCTGAGTTATCTGCCTTACATTGTGATTCTCCTTATCTGATTTTTCATTCAGACAAGGTAGTTCTGCGTACTAAACCTGGGTTCCTACCTAAGGTGGTCACTAACAGGAATATCAATCAAGAGATTGTTGTTCCATCTTTGTGTCCTAATCCTTCCTCGAAGAAGGAACGTCTGCTACACAATCTAGATGTAGTCCGTGCCCTGAAATTTTATCTACAGGCAACTAAGGATTTTCGTCAAACGTCTTACCTGTTTGTCGTTTATTCTGGTCAGAGGAGAGGTCAAAAAGCTTCGGCTACCTCTCTCTCTTTTTGGCTTCGTAGCATAATACGATTAGCCTATGAGACTGCTGGACAGCAGCCTCCTGAAAGAATTACAGCTCATTCTACTAGAGCTGTGGCTTCCACTTGGGCCTTTAAGAATGAGGCTTCTGTTGAACAGATTTGCAAGGCTGCAACTTGGTCTTCTCTTCATACTTTTTCCAAATTTTACAAATTTGACACTTTTGCTTCTTCGGAGGCTGTTTTTGGGAGAAAGGTTCTTCAGGCAGTGGTTCCCTCCGTATAAAGAGCCTGCCTGTCCCTCCCGTCATCCGTGTACTTTTGCTTTGGTATTGGTATCCCAGAAGTAATGATGACCCGTGGACTGACCACACTTAACAGGAGAAAACAAAATTTATGCTTACCTGATAAATTCATTTCTCCTGTAGTGTGGTCAGTCCACGGCCCGCCCTGTTTTTTATGGCAGGCTAAAAAAATTTTTGGATTATACTCCAGTCACCACTACACCCTTCGGCTTCTCCTTTCTCGTTGGTCCTTTGGTCGAATGACTGGAGGTGACGTAGGGGGGAGGAGCTATATAGCAGCTCTGCTGGGTGAATCCTCTTGCACTTCCTGTAGGGGAGGAGATAATATCCCAGAAGTAATGATGACCCGTGGACTGACCACACTACAGGAGAAATGAATTTATCAGGTAAGCATAAATTTTGTTTTTCTATGCTACCATTTGTGGGTATCGGATATGTTTTGCTTATTAAGATTGCTGCTCCATATATGTGATGTAAGATAGGGAATACAGCTTTAATGGTCATATGGGTAGAATCTGAGTGTAGAGCCTGAATATGCAGGTGTATGCAACTAATCAATTAGAGAACACGCCCCCTAAAAGGGAGGTTATGGTTCATTTGAGTTAGGTAGGAGCTATATAAAGCAGGTAAGGTGTATACTATGCCTGAGGAAACTATGCCTGAGGAAACAGCCTTATAGCGCAGAGAAATGCGTTGCATGTATAGGGCGACATTTGGATACCCTTATTCCACTTTTGTATTTGTTTTTAAACCTTTGTAATAAATACCATATTTTGCCAAAATCCAAATTGAGTGGAAAGACCTTACCTGCCTGTGGTTATTGAGTTCCTATTGGAGTACCATTATTCGCACTTCCCTGCACCTGGATCCTGCTCATTGGGAGAACCACAGTGGGTGAGCTGACACACCTGCTATAAATCTGTCAGTCTGCATCTACCAGCACATTGGTGTGCTTGGTGAATATGTGAGTACCCATTTGACATTAGCAAAATATATGGTTATACTCTGATTGATCTGCACAGGCAGTGCCTTGTATCTATGCTTTATATCCATTGCAGCACACTGAAAATCCCAGCTGTGGGTGAGTTGTTAAACCCGATAATTCTACAGCCTGCTCCTACTAGCACATTGGTGTGCTCTATTAATATGTGAGTACCCATTTGGCCTATATTATATCTAGATTAGAAATACTATTTTGAAATTAAATATTAAAAATACTATTTGCATAAAACAAATTTGTTAGTAATATTTTCGAATTGGATGTAAAATACATAGCTAAATAGTCGATTATTCAAACTAATGTTCTTTAAGATTTGAAAACAAACTTTCGGAAAAAGAATGTTGGAATGTTATATGAACATTAGAAATTCGTTTTAAATTTTGAAACATTCGCCCATCCCTAACACACACGCCACAAAAAGGCTACATTACATACAAACATTAAACCCACTGTACATACAAACTACACAAGCAGTACACACATACACATTTCACACACAAAGTGCACATGCATATCATTCATGCACAAAACCATGCTTTACCATAAAAACTATTAAATTCAGTGGCAATCAAAGTTATAAAGCATAAAAATTTCAAAATCCACCCCCCCCCCCCCCACATACACACACAAATATAATAATATAATATATTCTTCAGTGGGAGAGTTTAATTTTTGAATTTGCCAATTCAAAAATGTTTAACATAATCTCCTTTTCTGTCATATAGATGGCAAGAGCCCACGATCCATTACATATGGGATATACAGTCCTACCAGGAGGAGGCAAAGTTTCTCAAACCCCAAAAGTCCTGTAAAACCCCTCCGACCTCACACATACCTCTGTTGGAGGTGATTGAAGCATGAAGATGTGCATGATTTCTCCAGTGAAAGGGGCTTTCACAGCATAGCATTAGCACACGTATGATCATTACTATTAACACATGTTGGATTAGGGCACATCTCTCAGATATGCGCACGTTGGATAATGGCGCTTTTTATTTAATTTTAAAGATCACTTTTTTTTATGAACATTGACATTTACTGCTTAGCTAGGCTGAATACGCTGAGGGGTGTGTCCATACCTTATTTCTTGAATATAAAGAGGGATTGGTTGGCTAGTGGGCATGCCGCTGACGAAGTGGGATTGGACCCGCGAAACTCGTAAGCTAATTGGTACTTTGTAGCTTAAGTCTTTGGGCTTTTTAGTACTTTTTTTTTAAGTTTTAAAGTTTTTTTTATTGAAGTCAAAAATCCAAGATAATAAAAAACATGTCTTAAAGTAGGTGTAAACAAGATTGGGGACATGCAGGTCCCCCAAACAAAAGGCACTTGGAGGTAGAGAGTGGACACAGGTCCAAAATTAGTATTATTAAAATATAAACGGTTATTAACAGTCATTCAGTCATATTGAAAATTAGAGCGAAACAATGCAACAGAGAAGACCTTTTAATGCTGATATATTTTATTCCATTCTAGTCAGACTGGGGGGAGGTGTGAATAGGGGAGGGGGCAGGGAGGGACATAGACAGGTGGATCAACCTATTCCAGTGGATATATATTTGGTTCAATTAGAAAGTTGGCAGTTAAGTGTATAAGTGGATGTCCTGGTTCTAACAAGTCGTATGATTCAAATAATTTATTGTGGCACTTGGGAGCCAGTAGGTATTAAACTTATTTTTCCAGTCTGTCCAAGTAAGTTCAAACAGGTCAGATATGTTGAGTAAGTGAAAAATTTATTTTTCCATGGTATATAGGTAGGCCATTTTGGGGGAGATTCTTTTTTTCAGGATCTGTCAATGCTGGTTTTAACAGCTGAAAAGAGGAATATGCATAGTAGGCTGTGGTGCTTGGGTAATGTGTGAGTGCCTATATGTAAGAGAGCTATGGCAGGTGTCTTCTGAACACAGATCCTGAACTCGTTCAGGACTGGAAAACAAGCATTCCAAATGGATTTAATTTTTGGCCATTCCCACCAAATGTGGAGAGAGTTTCCAGATAAGCCACAGCTACGCCAACATAGGGGGGAAGATCCTATAAACATTTTCGCTAGCCTTGTGGGGATGTAGTACCAGTGCAAAAGTAGTTTGTAATATGCCTCATACATTGTTATACAGTGTAGCTTTTTCTTAGTAAGTGTAAGAGTTCGTAGCCACGTTTGGGGTGGGATAGTGATATTTAGTTGTTATTCCCATCTGTTCGGATGGAGAGGTGCCTTCTAACAGGTTGTAGTGTATGGACAATGCCCTGAACAACCTGTGGTCCCTTTTCCAGATGGACTCCCAGGGGTTGAGGGAACGAGATGACTTGGGGGTAAAACCCCAACTTGTGAAAAAAAATCTTGATCCTGAGAAATTCAAAGTGGAGAAAGGCTGGGATGTTGGTAGGGGTTTCTATGTGATGAACTGGTTATGAGAGGTGGCAAACCAGAAATCCAGGACCTGTTTGACTCCCATCTGGGTCCATTTGTTGGGGTGAGTTTCTGGTAAACTTGTGAGTAGGCCCACTATAGAGGTAATAGATGACGGGTGTGGTGCGATTAATTGGCAATGTCGGAGTTTATCCCATGTGGCCAGACATTCAATAAATAAGGGATTGGTAATTCCAAGTGTTCTGCGACAATGAGCTGGGGTCCAGATCAGGTTTCTAAGATGAATCTGGAAGGAGAGGGAATCCTGTTCTATATCTCTTCATTTGCTGGAAGACTGTGTTACCCCCCATAGGGAAATATGTGTGAGCATCGCTCCCTCATAATATTTTATACTGACAGGGAGTCTAATCCCCCTAAGTGGGCGGGGTATCAAAGGATTTTATGGGCTATTCTAGGTGTTTTGTATTGCCAAATAAATTTAGTGAATTTGCTTTGGAACTGCAAAAGAAAGTGCTGGGGACTCTGAGTGGTATGCATCGGAAAAGATATGTGAGCCTTGGGAGAAAGGACATTTTTAGGGAAGCTATTTAACCTATCCAGGAGAGATAGATTTGTGATTCCATTTATATTTCAGGTTTCTTAAGTCTGCTAATAGAGGGAGATAATTATCCTTGATCATCTTTGAGATGTTGTTGGACAGCTTAACCCCAAGATGCGTAATATACTCGTCTGTCCAAGTAAAATTAAATCTATCTTTAAGTCTTTGAATATAGTCGTCGGGGTATCCCCACGAGTATATATCAGTTTTGGTTTTATTGAGTTTATAAAAATATACATTTTCAAAGGCCTCAAGTATTTCGATGAGTCTGGGAATAGTGTTTGCCAGATCTGACCTTATAAGTTCCGTGAGGGGTTCGACCTCCAAAGCAAATAGAAGGGGAGACAGGGGACATCCCGGTCTATTGCTGTTTTATATCGAGAATGGCAAGCATTGGAATGCCAGCCCCTTTACATAGCATGCAATATATTGCCGTATAGCATTAATAATATATTGGGGGAATTTAAAAGCCTCTAAGGTTTCCCATAAATAAGTCCACTGGATTCGGTCAAAGGCCTTCTCAGTAGACATGTGCAGCTGCGAAAAATTCGGTTTTAGTTCGGTTCGGATCGATTCGGACTGATTCGAATTTCGGTTCGGATCGATTCGAATTCGGAAGAAATCGAATGAATTTGTTTCGGATTCATTCGGATTTGTGAAAAATTCGGTTCGAATCGATTCGGAATTTCGGAATTTCGGTCAGTGTTAAGTGGGATGTGCTATGTATTACACTAGTGTAATACACGGCCATCCGAATCTACCGAATAAATTCGAATCGATTCAGATTTATTCGGTAGATTCGGCTCTACCGCAATTCGGAATTCGAATCGATCCGAATCTCCGAATTTGACAAATTCGTCCGAATTTCGATTCGGATCGAATCGCACATGTCTACTTCTCAGCGTCTAAGGAGACAACTGAGAAGGGCTTATTCATTCGCATAGACACGCACATTATATTGAAGAGTCTGGTCCCTCCCTACCGTAAATAAAGCCCACCTGATCCGGGTTAATGAGGCTGGGCAATAGTTTACAAATGCAGTTCGCTAAGATTTTGGAGTAAATCTTTATATCCATGTTAATTAATGAGATGGGCCTATAGTTAGAACATATTGCTGGGTCTGTTTGGTTTAGGGATTGTGACAATGGTAGCTTCTAAGAACTCCTTGTTAAATCTGCCTTTGCAAGATTAAATAGTCTAAGTAAGAGAGGGGACAGTTCCTGAAAATATATCTTATGAAAGTGGGCTGGAAATCTATCTGGACCAGGGGCCTTAAAAGGCTTTAAGCTTTTTATAATCTGTTTAATTTCAAGTAGTGTAAAGGGGGAGGACAATGACTCTCGCTGTTCAGATGAGAGGGTTGGGAGGTTCAGTGAGTTTAAATACGAGCATACATTCTGTGGTGAGGGTGGATTTGGGTTTTTTACTTGTTCAATGCTATAAAGTTTTGAGTAAAACTTTGCGAAACTTTCACCTTGACGAATTTGGTGGATACGGGAGGTATTAATCCAATGACGCAACTTGTTGACCAACATCATGTCCACCTTATTACTTTTATGGTAGAAAAGTTGTTTTAATTTAGAGAGTTGGTTTTGTGTTCAGCATAATTCAAGGTTACTAATATGGTAAATTGTAAGAGTGGTAAATTGTGTAATTGTGTTCTTTGATATGTTGGATCGGTTGGAGGACTCCAGGGTTCTAAGCTTGATATGTGCTCGAGCTAGGAAAAGACCTGCTTGTTTTTTTTTGTTTTTTGTTTTAAATGAGCCTGTTTGCAAATAATATATCCTCTAATTACGGCTTTGACTGGGCCCCAAAGCATGTCTTATTTGGTTTGTGCATTGTTAATTTGTAAAATAAGATCAATTATGTATTTTCTCTATTCCTCTCGAAAGGGGATGTCCGACAAGATATTGTGTGGTAGACTCCAGGAGGCTCTGGGTTTGGTAACATTGGCAGAGTGTAGGTCAGCCAAGACTTGGTCATGGTCTGACCAGGGGCATACATGGACGTCAGTGCGTCTAATTGAGTTTAGATTGTCAGCTAGACAAAATATATGGTCTACACTGGAGTATGTTTTATGTGAGTGGGAGTAAAGGTTATAGTCCCTATCTTTTGGATTGAAAGATCTCCAGATGTCATAGTATCCAAATTGGGACATACTTGCCAAGATTTCTGAGTGGGGGTTCTTTTTATTAAGTGTTGCGGATTTCCTGTCAATTTTACTGCCCCAAGTCATATTAAAGTCACCCGCTATAATTACTTTGCCTTGTCTAACCTGTTCCACTTTATGGAGTATTTTTCTAAGGCATGTGGGCTGGTGTACATTGGGTAGGTAAATCGAAACCAATGTATAGATGACATGGTCTAGCTTGCAGACTACAATAACATATCTGGATTGGGGGTCTCTTATCACCTGTATTTTCTCAACCATAAGCCTCTTAAGGATTAGTATGGCTGCTCCTCTTGCTTTTTTGGTAAACGGGGCATGTTCGATGGTCGTGTAGGTATTAGAGTGAAGTCTATGGGGGGTGTCCGTCAGCCAATGGGCTTCTTGGATAAATACCACATCTGGATTGTGGAATTTAAAGGGACACTGAACCCAAAATTTTTCTTTCGTGATTCAGATAGAGCATGCAATTTTAAGCAACTATCTAGTTTACTCCTATTATCAAAGTTTCTTCATTCTCTTGGTATCTTTATTTGAAAAGCAAGAATGTAAGTATAGATGCTGGCCCATTTTTAGTGAGCAACCTGGGTTGTTCTTGCTGATTGGTGGATAAATTCACCCACCAATAAACAAGTGCTGTCCAGGGACTGAACCAAAAATTGGCTGTCTCCTTAGCTTAGATGCCTTCTTTTGTATGTAGGTATGACCACAAGGGACGTTAGGACAATAATATGTGATCACCTTGGCTATATTGCTCATAAACAACGATGTTCTGAGATGTCTACACATTTTATTGATGTTCACAATAGGAATGTCAACAATTTCAAATGGTGTGCTATTGAACAAATCACAAACTCATATAGAGGAGGTGATAAAAATAGAGCATTATCAAGACAAGTGGCTTTTTGGATTTTTAAGTTGGTTACTCAGATGCCCAATGGCTTCAACTGATTTGATTCAACTTCAATTTGATTTAATTATTGGGAATGAGTTGCTTTACAGTCCTGATCATGTTTTATTTCACTTTATCTTACCATATCGTGAAGGATCAATCTTGTTGCATTATATTTACTTTCGGTATTTGCAGCATCATTATTATTATTATTTATAAATAATTTATTGTTCATCATTTTGTCTCTTTTTAAACGGATAAGTGTAGGTCCACAATATTGTTGTTGTTTGATATGTATTAGCAATTTACTTACCTTAATATATTTGACAAGTTTCTTATATCTGATCTTACTTTGTTTTTTTTCCTTATTCCTTCTAATTCAGTAATTAACACCATTTAGATATGCACTGAATCATGACAATATTTAATTTATTAGTCGTGTTTACCTTTGCTTTTTTTCACCTCTTTAAATGAGAGTCATATGCTAACAGGTTTAGCAGGTGTATAATTAACACTATCCAAAGGCCTTTGACAAAGCAGATGCGAAACGCGCATCAGGCATTCACACTGCCTCCTTTCCTTATTACGATAGTTAAACTGTTGGCCTTAACTGGCATTTTTCTAGAACTGTAGCCATAACTTTTACTTATAGGGGTTGCCTGGCGGTGCAGATTGGGTTGATCCTTAGGGCTCTCCCTGCACACTTTAAGGATATATTTCCTTCAGGCTAAACCAGAGTTTGTTGCTCTTAGTATTACCCTATTAGTATCTTGGCTAGCTTCGTTCTATACATGATAGTTCTCTCATTGTCACTATACAGATTTATCTTGTACAGGTTGTTGGAGGAGACAGTGTATGCTCTATACATTTTTTGTGTGTTTTTAAGTATGTTTTATCATGGTGGCATGGTCCACATATATTTTATTTTACTTATATAAAATAAACTTTATGTTTTAATATCCTAACACTCCACACAGCACATATTATTATATAAACTATCCTCTCTAAGTGTGTCATGAAATGCTTTTCTTTGTTTCTTTCTCCTTTATAAATTTTATAGTCTGTCATTGGATTTTTCAACTGGCCTAGCTATTTCCATACACCTAGATTTAGAGTTTTGCGACCAAAGGGGTGCGTTAGCTACGCGTGTTTTTTTTTCTAGCGCTGCTTCTAAACAACGCTGGTATTGAGAGTTCTCTGAAGGGCTGCGTTAGGCTCCAAAAATGGAGTGTACAGGCATATTTACCGCCACTTCAACCCTCAATACCAGCGTTGCTTACGGTAGCGGCTAGCTGGAAAAACGTGCTCGTTCACGATTCCCCCATAGGAAACAATGGGGCAGTTTGGGCTGAAAAAAAAACTAACACCTGCAAAAAAGCAGCGTTCAGCTCCTAACGCAGCCCCATTGTTTCCTATGGGGAAACACTTTCTAAGTCTGCACCTAACACCCTAACATGAACCCCGAGTCTAAACACCCCTAACCTTACACTTATTAACCCCTAATCTGCCGCTCCGTACACCGCCGCACCCTACATTATACCTATGTACCCCTAATCTGCTGTCCCTAACATTGCCGACACCTACATAATATTTATTAACCCCTAATCTGGCCCCCCCCAACGTCGCCGCTACCTTACCTACACTTATTAACCCCTAATCTACCGACCGGACCTCACCGCTTCTCTAATAAATGTATTAACCCCTAAAGCTAAGTCTAACCCTAACACCCCCCTAAATTAAATATAATTTTAATCTAACGAAATAAATTAAATATTATTAACTAAAGTCTTCCTATTTAAAGCTAAATACTTACCTGTAAAATAAACCCTAATATAGCTACAATATAACAAATAATTATATTGTAGCTATTTTAGGATTTATATTTATTTTACAGGCAACTTTGTATTTATTTAAACTAGGTACAATAGCTATTAACCCCTTAATGACAACTGACGTACCAGGTACGTCATGCATTAACAACCAGTTAATGACAATAGACGTACCTGGTACGTCAGTTGTCTAAGAGAGTGCTGGAAGCGATCGCAATCGCTTCCAGCAGCTCTCGGTATTGCAGTGATGCCTCCATATGGAGGCATCCTGCAATACCTTTTCAGAAGACTCTGATGCAGAGAGAGCCACTCTGTGGCCCTCTCTGCACCGGTAGCGATGGTGCCGGTTCGTTGGTGGGTGGGAGCATATCAGGGAGGCGGGTGGGCGGCCCATCGCTACCCGGCATCCGGTTCCTGTAAGTGCTATGTGCACGCCGGGAGCGTGCGCGCGCGATTAGCTGGCCACTGACACCAATGAGAAGGGAAGAGGGGGGAAAAAATATTAAAAAAAAATAAATATATAAGGATCTGGGAGGGGGAGGGGGTTGGGGTATTGTGGGGGGCTGCTACACTACAGAAAACATTAAAAATTGCAAAAAATTGCAAAACAAACACTTGTTTTTGGGGCAAATTGGGTACTGGCAGTACTTAAGATGGCGGGGACAATTGTGGGGTGGGGGAGGGAAGAGAACTGTTTGGGAGGGATCAGGGGGTGGGATGTGTCAGGTGGGAGGCTGATCTCTACCCTAAAGCTAAAATTAACCCTGCAAGCTCCCTACAACCTACCTAATTAACCCCTTCACTGCTGGGCATAATTTACGTGTGGTGCGCAGCAGCATTTAGTGGCCTTCTAATTACCAAAAAGCAATGCCAAAGCCATATAAGTCTGCTATTTCTGAACAAAGGGGATCCCAAAGAAGCATTTACAACCATTTGTGCCTTAATTGCAGAAGCTGTTTGTAAATAATTTCAGTGGGAAACCTAAAGTTTGTGACAAAATTTGTGAAAAAGTGAACTTTTTTTTTTATTTGATGACATTTGGCGGTGAAATGGTGGCATGAAATATACCAAAATGGGCCTAGATCAATACTTTGGGTTGTCTTCTAAAAAAAAATATATACATGTCAAGGGATATTCAGGTATTCCTGACAGATATCAGGGTTCCAATGTAACTAGCGCTAATTTTGAAAAAAAGTTGTTTGGAAATAGCAAAGTGCCCTATAACTTGCAAAAAAAGTAAAGAACATGTAAACATTGGGTATTTCTAAACTCAGGACAAAATTTAGAAACTATTTAGCATAGGTGTTTTTTGGTGATTGTAGATGTGTAACAGATTTTGGGGGTCAAAGTTAGAAAAAGTGTGTTTTTTTCAATTTTTTCCTTATATTTTATATTTTTTTTATAGGAAATTATAAGATATGATGAAAATAATGGTATCCTTAGAAAGTCCATTTAATGGCGAGAAAAACGGTATATAATATGTGTGGGTACAGTAAATGAGTAAGAGGGAAATTACAGCTAAACACAAACACCGCAGAAATGTAAAAATAGCCATTGTCATTAAGGGTAAGAAAATTGAAAAATGGTCCGGTCATTAAGGGGTTAAATAATTCTTTACTATTTTATAGCTACCTAGTTAAAATAATTACAAAATTACCTGTAAAATAAATCCTAACCTAAGTTACAATTAAACCTAACACTACACTATCAATAAATAAATTAAATCAATTAACTACAATTACCTACAATTAAATAAACTAAACTAAATTACAAAAAAACCCCACTAAATTACAAAAAATAAAAAAAGATTACAAGAATTTTAAGCTAATTACATGTACTCTAAGCCCCCTAATAAAATAACAAAGCCCCCCAAAATAAAAAAATTTCCCTTAACGCTGCTTATCTGCTGCAGGTATGATCAGTCATATTTCTAACAAGACATGTTAATGCTAGAAGACTGTCAGTTTTCCCTTAAGTAAGCCATTTTCTTAGACTCATAACAGATTAAGGCTTATTAATGGGCTCTATACTGGTTGACACTATTGTGGGCTAAATCGATTGATTTATTTCATATTTAGATGGTTTTTAGAGTGTTTTGTGTAATTAAAAGCACTTTTGGGAACGTTTTTATTCGCCTGGCATTTAGTTAGACTACTATTTCAGTCAGAAGGCCCCTTCACTCTGGTATGCAGAGGAAGGAGGCCCCGTTTTCGCGCCTCAATTGCGCAGTTTTCTTCCATGGCAGTGCATGCAGCTTCATGTGAGGGGTCCTGTGGTTACAAAAACGGACTCCGGAAGGTTTATTTCAGTGCTGAATAACTCTCAGGGAAGGTAAAGAGCCGCAGCAAGGCTGTGGCAGTGATTGTAGTGTACTAAAATTGTTGAATTGAACAAATAGCTCCGGTTTGCTCATTTTAAGGGTTAAAGTCTTGAAACTTGGTGTGCAATACTTTCAAGGCATTAGGACTCTGGGGTGAAAATTTTGTAAAAATCGGACATTGCCTTCATTGTTTTTCAAACTATCAGAAATAAAGTGTGCCTGTTTATTATTTAAAGGGACAGTAACGCTTTTCTTTAAAAACGGTTTTATTGCATTGTTAGCCTGCCAAATCCTGTCTAACATGTCTATTCCTTCAGATGGCTTATGTTCTTTGTGTATGAAAGCCAAGGTGGTTCCCCCTATTAATGTATGAACAAATTGTGTCATAGCGTCCAATCAAAGTATGGACAGTACTGCCACATTGAATAAGATTGCCCAAGATGATTCTTCTAATGAAGGTAGTGGGGATAGTTCTTCATCCTCTCCTTCTGTGTCAACACCAGTTTTGCCCGCGCAGGCGATACCTAGTACTTCTAGCGCGCCAATGCTTGTTACTATGCAACAATTAACAGCAGTAATGGATAATTCTATAGCAAATCTGTTATCCAAACTGCCGTCCTACCCTAGAAAGCGTGATAGCTCAATTTTAAATACAGAAGATGAGCAGGTTGGCGCTGAGGACAATTTATCAGTTATACCCTCACATCAATCTGAATTGGCAGTGAGGGAGGGTCTGTCTGAAGGGGAAATTTCTGATTCAGGAAAAGTTTCTCAGCAGGCAGACACTGATGTCGTAACATTTAAATTTAAGTTAGAACATCTCCGCGCCCTGCTTAAGGAGGTCCTAACTACTCTTGATGACTGTGATTCTTTGGTAATTCCAGAGAAATTGTGCAAGATGGACAAATTCTTAGAGGTCCCAGTGCACGCTGATGCCTTTCCGATACCCAAGCGGGTGGCGGACATAGTGACTAAGGAGTGGGAAAAGCCAGGTATACCTTTTGTTCCACCTCCTATATTCAAGAAAATGTTCCCCATTGTTGACCCCAGAAGGGACGCATGGCAAACGGTTCCTAAGGTTGAGGGGGCAGTGTCAACATTAGCTAAGCGCACAACTATTCCTATTGAGGACAGTTGCGCTTTTAAAGATCCTATGGATAAAAAATTGGAAGGATTGCTAAAAAAAGATATATGTTCAACAAGGTTTCCTTCTTCAACCAATCTCGTGCATTATTCCTGTCACCACGGCAGCGTATTTTTGGTTCGAGGAACTAGAAAATTTGCTCCAAAAAGAGACTCCATATGATGAAGTCATGGACAGAATTCACGCACTAAAGTTGGCTAATTCCTTTATTTTGGATGCCGCTTTCCAATTGGCTAAGTTAGCGGCGAAAAATTCAGGTTTTGCAATAGTGGCGCGCAGAGCGCTTTGGCTAAAATCCTGGTCGGCGGATGTGTCGTCCAAGAATAAATTGCTTAATATTCCTTTCAAGGGTAAGACCCTTTTCGGGCCGGAATTGAAAGAGATTATTTCAGACATTACTGGTGGAAAGGGACATGCCCTCCCACAGGATAGGCCTTTCAAGGCTAAGAACAAATCTAATTTTCGTTCCTTTCGCAATTTCAGGAACGGACCGAATCCTAACTCTGCGGCCTCCAGACAAGAAGGCAACTCTTCCCAGCCTAAACCAGCATGGAAACCATTGCAAGGCTGGAACAAGGGTAAACAGGCCAAGAAACCTGCTGCTGCTACCAAGACAGCATGAAGGGGTAGCCCCCGATCCGGGACCGGATCTAGTAGGGGGCAGACTTTCTCTCTTTGCTCAGGCTTGGGCAAGAGACGTTCCGGATCCCTGGGCACTGGTCTCTCAGGGGTATCTTCTAGAGTTCAAGGAACTTCCTCCAAGGGGAAGGTTCCACATGTCTCGCTTATCTTCAGACCAGATAAAGAGACAGGCATTCTTACATTGCGTAGGAGACCTATTAAAAATGGGAGTGATAAACCCAGTTCCAACAGTGGAACAAGGTCTGGGTTTTTACTCAAACCTGTTTGTAGTTCCCAAAAAAGAGGGAACTTTCAGGCCAATTCTGGATCTAAAAATTCTAAACAAATTCCTCAGAGTTCCATCATTCAAAATGGAAACCATTCGGACAATTTTACCAACAATCCAGGAGGGTCAATATATGACTACCGTGGACTTAAAGGATGCGTACCTGCATATTCCTATCCACAAAGATCATCATCAGTTCCTGAGGTTCGCCTTTATGGACAAACATTACCAGTTTGTGGCTCTTCCGTTCGGTTTAGCCACTGCTCCCAGAATCTTCACAAAGGTGCTAGGGTCCCTTCTAGCGGTTCTAAGACTGAGGGGCATTGCTGTAGCACCTTATCTAGACGACATTCTAATCCAAGCGTCGTCTCTTTCCAAAGCAAAGGCTCATACAGACATTGTTCTAGCCTTTCTCAGATCTCACGGGTGGAAGGTGAACGTAGAAAAGAGTTCCCTGTCCCCGTCAACAAGAGTTCCCTTTTTGGGAACAATAATAGATTCTTTAGAAATGAAGATCTTCCTGACAGAGGTCAGAAAGTTAAAGCTTCTAAACGCCTGTCAAGTTCTTCACTCTATTCTTCAGCCTTCCATAGCTCAATGCATGGAAGTAGTAGCATTGATGGTTGCAGCAATGGACATAGTTCCTTTTGCTCGAATTCATCTAAGACCATTACAACTGTGCATGCTCAATCAGTGGAATGGGGACTATGCAGACTTGTCTCCCCAGATTCAAGTAGACCAGGTAACCAGGGATTCTCTCCGCTGGTGGTTGTCTCACGATCACCTGTCTCAGGGAATGAGTTTCCGCAGACCAGAGTGGGTCATTGTCACGACCGCCGCCAGTCTCTTAGGCTGGGGTGTGGTCTGGGACTCTCTGAAAGCTCAAGGTCTATGGTCTCGAGAAGAGTCTCTTCTTCCGATAAACATTTTAGAACTGAGAGCGATATTCAATGCGCTCCTGGCATGGCCTCACCTAGCAAAGGCCAAATTCATAAGGTTCCAGTCGGACAACATGACGACTGTAGCGTACATCAATCATCAGGGGGGAACAAAGAGTTCCTTAGCGATGAGAGAGGTATCCAAGATCATCAAATGGGCGGAGGATCACTCCTGCCACCTATCTGCAATTCACATCCCAGGAGTGGACAACTGGGAGGCGGATTATTTGAGTCGGTTTTTGCCCAGTTAACTCAACTATGGGGCATTCCAGATATGGATCTGATGGCGTCTCGCCAGAACGCCAAGGTTCCTCAATACGGGTCCAGATCCAGGGATCCCAAGGCGACACTGGTGGATGCATTAGTGGCGCCTTGGTCGTTCAACCTAGCTTATGTGTTTCCACCTTTCCCTCTCCTTCCCAGGCTTGTAGCCAGGATCAAACAGGAGCAGGCCTCGGTGATTCTAATAGCCCCTGCGTGGCCACGCAGGACTTGGTATGCAGACCTGGTGAATATGTCATCGGCTCCACCATGGAAGCTACCTTTGAGGCAGGATCTTCTAGTACAAGGTCCGTTCGAACATCCAAATCTAGTCTCTCTACAACTGACTGCTTGGAAATTGAACGCTTGATTCTATCTAAGCGTGGGTTTTCAGATTCAGTCATAGATACTCTGGTTCAAGCCAGAAAACCTGTAACTAGGAAGATTTACCATAAGATATGGCAAAAATATATCCGTTGGTGTGAATCCAAGGGATTCCCTTGGAGTAAAATTAAAATTCCTAGGATACTTTCCTTTCTCCAAGAAGGTCTGGATAAAGGTTTGTCAGCTAGTTCCTTAAAAGGACAGATATCTGCTCTGTCTGTTTTGTTACACAAACGTCTGGCAGCAGTGCCAGATGTACAGGCGTTTGTACAGGCGTTAGTTAGAATCAAGCCTGTTTACAGACCCATGACTCCTCCTTGGAGTCTAAATTTAGTTCTTTCAGTTCTTCAGGGGGTTCCATTTGAACCCATGCATTCCATAGATATTAAGTTACTATCTTGGAAAGTTCTGTTTTTGGTTGCTATTTCTTCTGCTAGAAGAGTTTCTGAATTATCTGATTTGCAGTGTACTTCTCCCTATCTGGTATTCCATACAGATAACATAATTTATGTAAGAACTTACCTGATAAATTCATTTCTTTCATATTAGCAAGAGTCCATGAGCTAGTGACGTATGGGATATACATTCCTACCAGGAGGGGCAAAGTTTCTCAAACCTCAAAATGCCTATAAATACACCCCTCACCACACCCACAATTCAGTTTAACGAATAGCCAAGAAATGGGGTGATAAAAAAGTGCGAAAGCATATAAAATAAGGAATTGGAATAATTGTGCTTTATACAAAAATCATAACCACCACAAAAAAAGGGCGGGCCTCATGGACTCTTGCTAATATGAAAGAAATGAATTTATCAGGTAAGTTCTTACATAAATTATGTTTTCTTTCATGTAATTAGCAAGAGTCCATGAGCTAGTGACGTATGGGATAATGATTACCCAAGATGTGGATCTTTCCACGCAAGAGTCACTAGAGAGGGAGGGATAAAATAAAGACAGCCAATTCCTGCTGAAAATAATCCACACCCAAAATAAAGTTTAATGAAAAACATAAGCAGAAGATTCATACTGAAACCGCTGCCTGAAGTACTTTTCTACCAAAAACTGCTTCAGAAGAAGAAAATACATCAAAATGGTAGAATTTAGTAAAAGTATGCAAAGAGGACCAAGTTGCTGCTTTGCAAATCTGATCAATCGAAGCTTCATTCCTAAACGCCCAGGAAGTAGAAACTGACCTAGTAGAATGAGCTGTAATCCTTTGAGGCGGAGTTTTACCCGACTCAACATAGGCAAGATGAATTAAAGATTTCAACCAAGATGCCAAAGAAATGGCAGAAGCTTTCTGGCCTTTTCTAGAACCGGAAAAGATAACAAATAAACTAGAAGTCTTTCGAAAAGACTTAGTAGCTTCAACATAATATTTCAAAGCTCTAACAACATCCAAAGAATGCAATGATTTCTCCTTAGAATTCTTAGGATTAGGACATAATGAAGGAACCACAATTTCTCTACTAATGTTGTTGGAATTCACAACTTTAGGTAAAAATTCAAAAGAAGTTCGCAACACTGCCTTATCCGGATGAAAAATCAGAAAAGGAGACTCACAAGAAAGAGCAGATAATTCAGAAACTCTTCTGGCAGAAGAGATTGCCAAAAGGAACAAAACTTTCCAAGAAAGTAATTTAATGTCCAATGAATGCATAGGTTCAAACGGAGGAGCTTGAAGAGCCCCCAGAACCAAATTCAAACTCCAAGGAGGAGAAATTGACTTAATGACAGGTTTTATACGAACCAAAGCTTGTACAAAACAATGAATATCAGGAAGATTAGCAATCTTTCTGTGAAAAAGAACAGAAAGAGCAGAGATTTGTCCTTTCAAAGAACTTGCGGATAAACCTTTATCAAAACCATCCTGAAGAAACTGTAAAATTCTCGGAATTCTAAAAGAATGCCAAGAAAAATGATGAGAAAGACACCAAGAAATATAAGTCTTCCAGACTCTATAATATATCTCTCTGGATACAGATTTACGAGCCTGTAACATAGTATTAATCACAGAGTCAGAGAAACCTCTTTGACCAAGAATCAAGCGTTCAATCTCCATACCTTTAAATTTAAGGATTTGAGATCCTGATGGAAAAAAGGACCTTGCGACAGAAGGTCTGGTCGTAGCTGAAGAGTCCACGGATGGCAAGAGGCCATCCGGACAAGATCCGCATACCAAAACCTGTGAGGCCACGCCGGAGCTACCAGCAGAACAAACGAGCATTCCTTCAGAATCTTGGAGATTACTCTTGGAAGAAGAACTAGAGGCGGAAAGATATAAGCAGGATGATACTTCCAAGGAAGTGATAATGCATCCACTGCTTCCGCCTGAGGATCCCGGGATCTGGACAGATACCTGGGAAGTTTCTTGTTTAGATGAGACGCCATCAGATCTATTTCTGGAAGCTCCCACATTTGAACAATCTGAAGAAATACCTCTGGGTGAAGAGACCATTCGCCCGGATGCAACGTTTGGCGACTGAGATAATCCGCTTCCCAATTGTCTATACCTGGAATATGAACCGCAGAGATTAGACAGGAGCTGGATTCCGCCCAAACCAGAATTCGAGATACTTCTTTCATAGCCAGAGGACTGTGAGTCCCTCCTTGATGATTGATGTATGCCATCGTTGTGACATTGTCTGTCTGAAAACAAATGAACGATTCTCTCTTCAGAAGAAGCCAAGACTGAAGAGCTCTGAAAATTGCACGGAGTTCCAAAATATTGATCGGTAATCTCACCTCCTGAGATTCCCAAACTCCTTGTGCCGTCAGAGATCCCCACACAGCTCCCCAACCTGTGAGACTTGCATCTGTTGAAATTACAGTCCAGGTCGGAAGCACAAAAGAAGCCCCCTGAATTAAACGATGGTGATCTGTCCACCACGTTAGAGAGTGTCGTACAATCGGTTTTAAAGATATTAATTGAGATATCTTTGTGTAATCCTTGCACCATTGATTCAGCATACAGAGCTGAAGAGGTCGCATGTGAAAACGAGCAAAGGGGATCGCGTCCGATGCAGCAGTCATAAGACCTAGAATTTCCATGCATAAGGCTACCGAAGGGAATGATTGTGACTGAAGGTTTCGACAAGCTGAAATCAATTTTAGACGTCTCTTGTCTGTTAAAGACAGAGTCATGGACACTGAATCTATCTGGAAACCCAGAAAGGTTACCCTTGTCTGAGGAATCAATGAACTTTTTGGTGAATTGATCCTCCAACCATGATCTTGAAGAAACAACACAAGTCGATTCGTATGAGATTCTGCTAAATGTAAAGACTGAGCAAGTACCAAGATATCGTCCAAATAAGGAAATACCACAATACCCTGTTCTCTGATTACAGACAGAAGGGCACCGAGAACCTTTGTAAAAATTCTTGGAGCTGTAGCTAGGCCAAACGGCAGAGCCACAAACTGGTAATGCTTGTCCAGAAAAGAGAATCTCAGGAACTGATAATGATCTGGATGAATCGGAATATGCAGATATGCATCCTGTAAATCTATTGTGGACATATTATGCCCTTGCTGAACAAAAGGCAAGATAGTCCTTACAGTTACCATTTTGAACGTTGGTATCCTTATATAACGATTCAATATTTTTAGATCCAGAACTGGTCTGAAGGAATTCTACTTCTTTGGTACAATGAAGAGATTCGAATAAAACCCCATCCCCTGTTCCAGAACTGGAACTGGCATAATTACTCCAGCCAACTCTAGATCTGAAACACAATTCAGAAATGCTTGAGCTTTCACTGGATTTACTGGGACACGGGAAAGAAAAAATCTCTTTGCAGGAGGTCTCATCTTGAAACCAATTCTGTACCCTTCTGAAACAATGTTCTGAATCCAAAGATTGTGAACAGAATTGATCCAAATTTCTTTGAAAAAACGTAACCTGCCCCCTACCAGCTGAGCTGGAATGAGGGCCGCACCTTCATGTGGACTTAGAAGCAGGCTTTGCCTTTCTAGAAGGCTTGGATTTATTCCAGACTGGAGATGGTTTCCAAACTGAAACTGCTCCTGAGGATGAATGATCAGGCTTTTGTTCTTTGTTGAAACGAAAGGAACGAAAACGATTGTTAGCCCTGTTTTTACCCTTAGATTTTTTATCCTGTGGTAAAAAAGTTCCTTTCCCACCAGTAACAGTTGAGATAATAGAATCCAACTGAGAACCAAATAATTTGTTACCCTGGAAAGAAATGGAAAGTAGAGTTGATTTAGAAGCCATATCAGCATTCCAAGTTTTAAGCCATAAAGCTCTTCTAGCTAAAATAGCTAGAGACATAAACCTGACATCAACTCTGATAATATCAAAAATGGCATCACAGATAAAATTATTAGCATGCTGAAGAAGAATAATAATATTATGAGAATCATGATCTGTTACTTGTTGCGCTAAAGTCTCCAACCAAAAAGTTGAGGCTGCAGCAACATCAGCCAATGATATAGCAGGTCTAAGAAGATTACCTGAACACAGATAAGCTTTTCTTAGAAAGGATTCAATTTTCCTATCTAAAGGATCCTTAAACGAAGTACCATCTGACGTAGGAATAGTAGTACGTTTAGCAAGGGTAGAAATAGCCCCATCAACTTTAGGGATTTTGTCCCAAAATTCTAATCTGTCAGACGGCACAGGATATAATTGCTTAAAACGTTTAGAAGGAGTAAATGAATTACCCAATTTATCCCATTCTCTGGAAATTACTTCAGAAATAGCATTAGGAACAGGAAAAACTTCTGGAATAACCACAGGAGATTTAAATACCTTATCTAAATGTTTAGAATTAGTATCAAGAGGACCAGAATCCTCTATTTCTAAAGCAATTAGTACTTCTTTAAGTAAAGAACGAATAAATTCCATTTTAAATAAATATGAAGATTTATCAGCATCAATCTCTGAGACAGAATCCTCTGAACCAGAAGAGTCATCAGAATCAGAATGATGATGTTCATTTAAAAATTCATCTGTAGAGAGAGAAGTTTTAAAAGATTTTTTATGTTTACTAGAAGGAGAAATAACAGACATAGCCTTCTTGATGGATTCAGAAACAAAATCTCTTATATTATCAGGAACATTCTGCACCTTAGATGTTGAAGGAACTGCAACAGGCAATGGCACATTACTAAAGGAAATATTATCAGCTTTAACAAGTTTGTCATGACAATTAATACAAACAACAGCCGGAGGAATAGCTACCAAAAGTTTACAGCAGATACACTTAGCTTTGGTAGTTCCAGCACTAGACAGCGATTTTCCTGAAGTATCTTTTGACTCAGATGCAACGTGAGACATCTTGCAATATGTAAGAGAAAAA
The DNA here is from genome assembly GCF_027579735.1 of Bombina bombina. Classification (NCBI taxonomy): domain Eukaryota; kingdom Metazoa; phylum Chordata; class Amphibia; order Anura; family Bombinatoridae; genus Bombina; species Bombina bombina. The sequence goes on along the minus strand of NC_069502.1, from coordinate 913,212,413 downwards.
ACAACATATAAAGCAAAATTGATCAAATTCCTTAAATGACAGTTTCAGGAATGGGAAAAAATGCCAATAAACAAGCTTCTAGTAACCAGAAGCAAAGAAAAAATGAGACTGAAATAATGTGGAGACAAAAGCGACGCCCATATTTTTTAGCGCCAAATAAGACGCCCACATTATTTGGCACCTAAATGCTTTTTGGCGCCAAAAATGACGCCACATCCGGAACGCCGACATTTTTGGCGCAAAAGGACGTCAAAAATGACGCAACTTCCGGCGACACGTATGACGCCGGAAACAGAAAAGATTTTTTGCGCCAAAAAAGTCCGCGCCAAGAATGACGCAATAAAATGAAGCATTTTCAGCCCACAGGGAAAAAAAGAGTCAAATTTTAAGGTAAGAAAAAAAGATTGATTCAAATGCATTATCCCAAATATGAAACTGACTGTCTGAAAATAAGGAATGTTGAACATCCTGAGTCAAGGCAAATAAATGTTTGAATACATATATTTAGAACTTTATAAATAAAGTGCCCAACCATAGCTTAGAGTGTCACAGAAAATAAGATTTACTTACCCCAGGACACTCATCTACATGTTTGTAGAAAGCCAAACCAGTACTGAAATGAAAATCAGCAGAGGTAATGGTATATAAATAAGAGTATATCGTCGATCTGAAAAGGGAGGTAAGAGATGAATCTCTACGACCGATAACAGAGAACCTATGAAATAGACCCCGTAGAAGGAGATCACTGCATTCAAATAGGCAATACTCTCCTCACATCCCTCTGACATTCACTGCACGCTGAGAGGAAAACCGGGCTCCAACTTGCTGCGGAGCGCATATCAACGTAGAATCTAGCACAAACTTACTTCACCACCTCCATAGGAGGCAAAGTTTGTAAAACTGAATTGTGGGTGTGGTGAGGGGTGTATTTATAGGCATTTTGAGGTTTGGGAAACTTTGCCCCTCCTGGTAGGAATGTATATCCCATACGTCACTAGCTCATGGACTCTTGCTAATTACATGAAAGAAAAGGTAGTTTTACGTACCAAGCCTGGTTTTCTTCCAAAGGTCGTTTCCAACAAGAATATTAACCAGGAAATTGTTGTTCCTTCTCTGTGTCCGAATCCAGTTTCAAAGAAGGAACGCTTGTTACACAATCTAGATGTGGTCCGTGCTTTAAAGTTTTATTTAGAAGCAACAAAGGATTTCAGACAGACATCATCCTTGTTTGTTGTGTATTCTGGTAAGAGGAGAGGGCAGAAAGCTACTGCTACCTCTCTTTCTTTTTGGCTGAAAAGCATCATCCGATTGGCTTATGAGACTGCCGGATGGCAGCCTCCTGAACAAATTACAGCTCATTCTACTAGAGCTGTGGCTTCCACATGGGCCTTCAAGAACGAGGCTTCTGTTGATCAGATCTGTAAGGCAGCGACTTGGTCTTCTCTGCATACTTTTGACAAATTTTACAAATTCGATACTTATGCTTCTTCGGAGGCTATTTTTTGGAGAAAGGTTTTGCAAGCCGTGGTGCCTTCCGTTTAGGTAACCTGGTTTGCTCCCTCCCTTCATCCGTGTCCTAAAGCTTTGGTATTGGTTCCCACAAGTAAGGATGAAGCCGTGGACCGGACACACCAATGTTGGAGAAAACAGAATTTATGTTTACCTGATAAATTTCTTTCTCCAACAGTGTGTCCGGTCCACGGCCCGTCCTGGTTTTTAATCAGGTTTGAAAAATTTCTTTCTTTATACACTACAGTCACCACGGCACCCTATAGTTTCTTCTTTTTCTCCTAACCGTCGGTCGAATGACCGGGGGGCGGAGCCAGAGGGGGGGGCTATATGGACAGCTCTTGCTGGGTGCTCTCTTTGCCATTTCCTGTAGGGGAAGAGAATATCCCACAAGTAAGGATGAAGCCGTGGACCGGACACACCGTTGGAGAAAGAAATTTATCAGGTAAACATAAATTCTGTTTTCTAAATTTTATCATTTTGATATTTATGTTTCCTCCAAAGCTGCTTTTGGCAGTAAAGTCCTACAGGCTGCAGTAAACAGCAAATAGGAACTGCCATGTTTTTGTCCCACCCATCCTTAACGTGGACTCTCAGCTTGGGTATTGTATGCCACATGTTATAGACACCTATGGACTCTCTTTATCATATGAAAGAAAACAGAATTTATACTTACTGATAAATCTCTTTTTTGGGGGATGATGAGAGTCCATAGGACCCGCCAGGTTTATTCTATATGGGTAACAGTTCTTATTTGCCCCCTCTTAACCCTGCTTTCTGTCTTTCCTATTTTTTCTGTTTCTCCTTTTCCCGGCTATATGTAAACTGTGTGGGGAGGGGAGGTGGGAGCTCTTGTGTTGGTTCTTGACCTCCTTCTAGTGGCGGGAAATATATCCAGCATGTTATGGACTCTCATCATGCCAACGAAGAGGGGCGTTAACAAATCTATTGTTTCTTTTTTCTTGTTTTTTTTTTTCTCTGGAACTCATTGCCCTCATGCAAAATAGGCATAAGATTGGGGGAGCTTAGGGGTTGTATGCTTTGTATTTTTTCTTTTTTTGGGCTCTCATATACTTTCATATATTCTTATTTATATTTTGAATTAACTATTAAAATAATTTGAGAAAAGATAAGAATGAAGAGAGTGAGAGAGAGGGAGGGGAGAAGGGTGATCAGAGGGGATTAAAGGTCGGGGCAGTAGAAGACAGAAAAGAAATGCGTCAACAGACAGTTCCTTGGATTTGGGCTCATGCATATGTCTTATTATTTTTGTTGATTTATGTTATTGTCTGTATTTCAGTATATCTTTATTTGTATTATTAGGACAATGTAATGAAGATTTATACAATAAAACAATAATAAAAAACATTGCTAACACGCACATTCTTCTAAGTACCTCATTCACACCTATTTCAGTGTGTGAAGCTTTTTCTGCACATATAAGAATTTGAGTGCTAAATTAAAGCTTGAAGGTGTTACAGCACCACTGAGAATTGACGCTGATCATTTTATTGTTTGAATCACTATTATGAAAATCTGCTACTATAAAATGATTAAAAAGAATTATGAAGCGGTACATTAATTGTTTTTGTTTTTTATTGTGTTGTTTTTTTAATAAATAGATATGGCATCTGTCCATGTTCAGATAAAGCACTATAGTTTTTATTTTGTTCTATATTTTATTTGATAAAGCATAAATTAATTTGTGTGTCAGACTCATGTTTGAAATCTTCCATTGGCCTTTAGATTTTTTTAAAAAAAAAGTTATTTGTTTTAGGATTCTGCCAAATGTCTGGCTGGGAAGCTGCCCTCGACAAATTGAGCATGTGACTATCAAATTAAAGCATGAACTTGGAGTAACAGCTGTACTGAACTTTCAGACAGAGTGGGATGTTATCCAGAATTCAAGGGGATGCAACCCCTATGCTGAGCCCATGACTGCAGAAACAATGATCAGGGTGTATAAAGATGCTGGCCTGGTGTACATATGGATCCCAACTCCAGACATGAGTACAGAAGGTATAAGCCAAACTTTTACCACATATAACATGATTGCTATGACTAAGGCATATATCTCAGTTGAGCCATATGAAAAATCAGCTGCAAAAAAATAAAAATGCAACAATAAAAATGTTGTTCAGTGGCTCCACTTATACAGATCATAATATACCTACACAATTATAGCAACTGTAAGTTATGTTCCAGTCATTTTTATGACTAACTGGATATGAAGTCACTATAACACTGGAACATATTTAATATAGGTACCAGTGTTATAGCCCAGTATTCATGACCCAGTCAACTTTTAATAACCGCTAACCTACCTGTTAATTATTTTAACTGCAGTGTGGCCCCACAACCTTGCCCATCATTATCACGTGGTTCTTTCATTTTGTAAGCCCCACAACTCCTAAGGGATCCTGTTAAATGATATGCAGACCTCCTTAATTCTGTCCCTCCTATATGATCCGTCCTATTTTAAGCTTACTAATTTCCAACTTCCTTCACTGTTGCCCTATTACTCCCCAATCACTTAATTTATTTATTTATTTTATTTTTTTGGGGGGGGGATTTGTTTTTTACATTTAGGTGTTAAAGGGTTAGGTGTTGGGGTATTAAAAGGAGACATTTTAAGGGGGTTGTTGGGGGGTGATCCTTTAAGGGGAGTTTTCCAGTAAGAGGTGTCATGTATGATGATTTAGGGCACGATGAGCTCTAAACTCAGATGAGATTATCTAATACGTCTTGCCAGTATGTCAAGGTCTCTCAAATAATTTTATAAAGGCACATTTTCGCCTGAGGATTTTTTTTTTCTAGCTATGCAGGGTTCTGGATATGAAGGAGACACATGCATTACAATATAGTGCTCAAAAAAGACCACAATATATTTGTGTGATTTCTCTCCATCAAACAGATGATTAGCACCTACTCCTGTTGTAATAATATTCTTTAACAGGAAATCTTACCAAACTCTCCCACGAGATATTGAAATGTCTTAGCAGAGCACCCTTTAACCCTCTGACAACTCTGTATTTCAGGAGACTTACTTACAGGCAGACGGATCTCCGGGTTCACTTGTGGCTATACACACCTCTCCCCGCCTATGTGAAAAACAATCCTGAGTGGTTTCTTTGAATGAGCGGCGATTTCGCTCAAGCCGGTCCATCTCCACTTCCTTGGTTTTTTTTGTTCACTCGGCGGGTGACGTCATGCAGCTCCGATCACATGTAGACCGTGTGGAGTGGTTGTCTTTTCTGGATCAGTGATACGCTGTCATGGTGCTCACTCCTAACCAATTACAAATTCAGAAAAAACAAATTCCACCAGGAGCACTCAAAAACGTATAATTAAACTTAGCTCTTATTCTCATCCAAGGTAAAAACAAATTTGTAATCCTTCAGCAGCAAAGTCGGAATGGTGATGGGGGGTCCCCTTGACCTGCTGACGCGTTTCGGCCGTGTAGTCGTAATCATAGCTGCAGTCCTTTGTCTCATTCGGACTTTTAACTTGTTAAAACTTTTCCTATTGGTTAAAACACAAATAGGGGATGCCCCTATCACCATGCCTCGACACTATGTGTCTTATTAAACGCACCTGATTCATAGTTTACATTTATGACAGTATTACATAATTCAAAGAAGCGAAGGCAGAATCAAATGGAGTGCATTGTGAAGGTAAACTCTTACCAGAGCTTCGAGTAAGTACTTGGTTCCAGGACTGTCTCCGTCAGTAAACTCTGCTTCCTCTTTTTCACACTTCCTTACCACCTGACTCCAAAAACCCCAATGAGTCAACCCGGTCCAAGCCATGTGTGCCACACCAGCTCCTAATCACCTCTAGCCCAAAACACAGCAGTAGCCGATCCGTAGATAGAATCCCAAGTAGATCAAAAATAAAGTCACTCGTTATGAATTTAAAGGGGGCGTGCAAATATAAGTCCATTGTGTGTGGTTCCACCATTACCAACAATATTTTCACGTACCCCCAACTGGTCTGCTGCGTGGTTGGGAACCGCTGTTCTAGAGCAGGGGTCGCCAACCTTTCGGACTTCAGGGACCACTAAACTCACAATTTTGAATCCTGTGGACCACTAACATGAATTTTATATATATATATATATATATATATATATATATATATATATACATACGCATATATATAAACACACATATTCAGTTTGTAGGTGCATGCACTCTCACCATCCATATTCAATTGCCAGGGTGCTGTAGCAGATATCCAAAGATGCAGTGAAAAATAAGCACTCACTGGACTTTAGCCAACTGTGTAAACAAATAATATTTATTGTGACGTTTCGGGACACCAAACAGTCCCTTCTTCTTTTGTCAGAAGAAGGGACTGTTTGGTGTCCTGAAACGTCACAATAAATATTATTTGTTTACACAGTTGGCTAAAGTCCAGTGAGTGCTTATTTTTCACTGCATCTATAAACACATATATATATATATATATATAAACACATATATACACACACACATACAGTACATAACTAGTATAACCATAGCTAAATTTACATAATGTATATATTTACACATTTTAAAGAATTATTTTTTGGAATTAACTAATTGAATGACAGAACTGATAGAATACTTCAAAATGACAGATGAAGGGTGAGTGCCAACTTTTAAGCTGGAAACAGAGAGGCAGAAGTGGGAAAAATAATTATGTTTAAAAGGACCACAAGACTTCCAAGTTACCTCTCCAGTTAGGAATTATGCAAAACTACTTATGATCATGGACAGACATTGGAGTCATAAATTATGTTTATATCAGAAAGCTCTCAATATGAATGTGAGCTAACTATGACTGAAGTTACTGGGGTTTACTATAATACTGGTGGGATATGGCTGATCTGCTGTATGGCAATTACTGGAATTCAGGTGGAATAAAATGATTAGAATAAAAAATAATTAATTATTTAATAAAAAAAAAAAGAAGAAGATGGAGGGGAGGAAGACAAACAGTGATGTAAGTCCATCTGAAGGAATTAGGAAAACTACTACAAAGAGACAGGTGAAGGGAAGAAAATAAATGAAATATAAGAGAGACATTTTTTTTTAAGATTTTATTTTTTATATAGTTTAATTACACTATTTCAAGCCAAGACCGTACCAACCTCTGCTGGCTTTAGAATGGAAACATCTTCCTCTGAGCAGCGTGCCGGGTGGGAGGAGTTCAAAATACAATCTAGCTACGCAAGTTGCGCAATACTCTGAAACGTGCATAGGGTGATTGTAACAACTCCTCCGTCGGTTTCTTACTGATATCCAGCCAGGCACTGTAGGGAGTTGCGGCGCAACGGGGTGACACCATCAAATTAATCCTGCTTGATGGTGTCAAGGACCACCAACATCTTCTTGTGGACCACCAGTGGTCCACGGACTACTGGTTGGCGACCGCTGTTCTAGAGGAACCAATTGCAACACTGCATGAAATTTAGACACTTGAAAGGGAAATGGATATGACTCAGCTGGTTGTTAATAGTTCTAACAGTGGGAATGGGGAGGATTCAGATGGGGAGACTCCAGAATGTAGCTGGGTAACAGTTAGAGGGCGAAGTAATGATAAGCGGAATAGACAGGCCAGTTCTGAGCTGGTACACCCCAACAGATTTGCAGATTAAGTGAAGATGTTGGGGATATCAGTTCAGAGGTGGCAGTGGCAGAGTTGGCTGTTTTGCCTAGTATAGTGAACAGTCTTTAGTAATGGAAGAGGAGCATGCTATAGTGGGTTTTCCTTCAGACATGGGAGCAGGGCATACTATAGTTAACAGTCCTTCTGTCATGGTAGGGGGCATACAAGTCAGGGCCTGAGGCAGATATTATTAGGAAGGTTGACCCCTTAAATAGAATAGTTTGCTGTCTTCTAGGGGCTCGTGTTAGGCATATTATGGAGCGTATTGATAGATTGTTGAAAGAGATGTGTGTCTGATCCATCAGTCATGTTGCATATTGGTACTAATGAAGGAATCAGCGGGAGATGGAGTGTCCTAAAAAAAAAAACTTCAGGAAGTTAGGTAGCAAGCTTAAAGCAAGGACATCCAAGGTAATATTTTCGGAGATATTGCCAGTGCCATTTGCTAACTCAGTAAGGTAGAAAGAGCTAAGATCAGTTATTCATGGTTAAAACATGGTGTAAAAATAAGGGGTTTGACTTTTTAGAGCACTGGGTTGACTTTCACTTGGGTACAATTTGTACAGTAAGGATGGATTGCACCTGAATGACATGGGTGCAGGTGTGTTTGTGGAGAGGATGGTAGCACGCTTAGAGAATCTTTTAAACTAGGCAAAGGGGGGAAGGATCCGTCAGAACACAAAAGAACAGAAAGTCTATGAACCTAACCTTAAACCTACAATAAGGGAAGATATTTATGATGATACAGGTGACAATGTAGAGACCCTGTGAGTTGAAATAAGGAGTGGGGGAAACAAATACTAAAAAAAATATTACTAGGAACATGCTACAAATAGACTCAACTACTAATGCAAATAGAAAAGGCTGCTAATTACAGAGCTGTAATTATGGGAGATTTAAACTACCCTGATATAAACTGGGCTAATGAAACTAGTAATTCAGCTAAGTGAGATAGATATTTTTTTTTAATTGTCACAATTAATAGAGGAGCCAATTAGGAATAAAGCTATATTGGATTTAGTGCTATCAAACATACAGATAGAGGGGCAGATTTACGAATTTCTGCCTGTTTCTAAACCACTGTAGACAGCCTCTTATCACATACTTTTTTATTTGCTTTTCACAACAAGAGACTGCCAGTTCATGTGGACCATATAGATAACATTGTGTTCACGCCCAAAGAGTTATTTAAGATTTAGCACAACACAGTACTAAATGTAAGTCAATAGATAATAAATAAAAAGTCATGTGATCAGGGGCTGTCAGAAAATGCTTAGATACAAGGTAATTACAGAGGTAAAAAGTATATTAATATAACTGCTGATTATGAAAAACTGGGGAATGGGTAATAAAGGGATTATCTATCTTTTAAAACAATAAAAATTAAATTGCAGACATAACATAAATTGGGACAAAGTATTCTCTAATAAAAATACAGAGGTTAAATGGATAACATTTAAAACTTTGTTAAATAAATATACATATCAACCCATACCATATGGTTATAAAAGTAAAATAAATAAATCCAAGCCAATGTGGCTAAATAAAAATGTGTTAAGAGAAATTAGGAAAAAACTTAGGGCAATTAAATTATTCTTAGAAAATAGTGCTGTCTCAACATACTATATTTATAAGGAATGTGTCAGCCGTATAGAATCAGTCCAGGATTAGGCCCAATTGCTAGAGTGATAATTTATACACAGGCTAGCACACTGAGAAAAACCCAGGACGTGACCCACTCAGGAAAGAAAAAGTTAGTATGTGGGAAAAAAAGGAAAACTGAGTACTCACAAATAATGCAGGACCACGGGAAACTGAATACTTGATGAGAAGTTTGAGAATGGTCAGGCAAAGCAGAGGTCTATAACACTTTATAGCAGGCAGAGGATAATTTGTTAGATTGGTCAGGCAATGCAGAGGTCAAAGTCACTTTAAGGCAGGCAGAGGATATTCCAATAGAGTGGTCAGGCAAAGCAGAGGTCAAAGTCACTTTAAGGCAGACAGAATAGAAGGGAATTCACAAAAGAAGCACAAAGTCAGGAAGCAGGAAGACAATCCGACAAACGGGTAACAAGGAAAAGACCCGCCGGGGAGTTTAAAAAGCCGGTGACATAATAGAGGCGTGCCAAAAAGAGACCGCAGCATGTTACTAGGCAACGTGACGCGGCAGAGGAGGTAGACATTTCAGTGAGCCGCAGCAACACGGCAATGATCAGAATCATGACAGAATGTAACAAAGCATGCAAAAAAGCAATCAAATTTGCCAAAATGAAAATGAAAGATTAATTGCAAAGGATTCTAAGTCAAACCCTAAAAGGTTTTTTAAGTACATAAATGGCAAGAAATCTAAGAAGGACACTATAGGTACAATAAAATGCATGGAGGGTAGCATGATTAATAGTGACAGGGAGAAGGCTGAGGTACTAAAACAAATTCTTTTCTTCAGTATACACAAGAGAGGAACCAATGGAGTGTACTTTGGAACAAACTAGAACATGCCAGCCTATACCATTAACTGGGTTATTTCTAGATGATATCAGGAAAAAACTGGATAATCTTAAGGTAAATAACTCCAGGCCCAGATGGAATACACCCAAGGGTTTTACGGGAACATAGCACTGTTATAGACAAACCTCTACTCTTAATTTTTCAAGACTCATTATCCTCAAGCATAGTACCCCAGAATGGCGTAAAGCTGATATTGTGCCACTCTTCAAAAATGGATGCAGGGCTGATATTGGAAGCTATAGATCAGCTAGGCTGACATCAATAGTGGGGAAGAAACTTGAAGGGATTATAAAGGATTATATTGATAGGTATATTTGTGTAAACAAGATGAGTTCAAATCACCATGGTTTTATGAGAAATAGATCATGTCAAACTAATCTAATTAGATTCTATGAGGAAGTAAGTAAAAATTTAGATAAAGGGGAATCAGTTGATGTGATATTTTTTGCAAAATCGTTTGATACAGTGCCACATGAGAGATTAATGTACAAAATTAAGGGGACTGGGATATGCTGAAAATGTTAGCTCATGGATAAATAACTGGATAAAAGACAGGGAGCAACTAGTAGTAGTAGTAAATAGATCATACTAGATTGGACAAAGGTAATCAGTGGAGTCCCCCAGGGATCAGTACTGGGCCCTGTTTTTTTTAATATTTGTATTAATGACTTGGAGCAAGGATTAAATAGCAACATCTCTATTTTTGCAGATGATACAAAGTTGGGAAAGGTCATTAGGTTAAAGCAGGAAGAAGTAGGGTTACAAGGGGATCTGGAAAAATTAGAAGTATAGGCAAGTAAAGGGAAAAATGGGATTTGATACGGGAGGACATGCAAGGTTCTACATTTTGGAAGTAAAAAAAAAAAGGCAGGGGAATGACTAGACTTAGCCAAACAGGGAGGAAAGGGCTTTGGGAGTAGCAATAGATAACAAGCTAGAAACATGGGTGCACAACTGCAGGGCAGCAGCTTCTAAGGCTAATAAGATACTAGAATGTATTAAAAGGCATTGATCAAGGGGGGAAAGCATAATTCTGTCACTATATATAAAATCACTGGTAACAGCTCACCTTGAGTATGGCGTGGCTAGGTTCCTGGGGACTGATCTAAAAAAAAAAAAAGGAACATTGCAGACTTTAAAAAAGTTAATAAGGGGAATAGAGAATTTAAGCTATGAGGAGAGGTTAGCCAACTGGGTGTGTTTTCTCTAGAAAAACAGGCACTTGAGAGGTGCCATGATTACTTTATATAAATATAGTCAAGGCCCACTACAGAGATAGCAAAGATCTGTTTATTACAAGAAAATTGTTTCTGACCTAGAGGTCATAATTTAAGGTTTGAGAAAATGAGATTTAATCTCCTGCAGCGAAAATGTTTTTCACTGTAAGAGCAATAAAATTGTTGGAACTCATTGCCAAAGAGGTAGGAGAATGCCAAGATACATTAAAAAATGGTTTGGATACATTTCTGCCTAGAAACAGAATTCATGGATATGGTTTCTTGTATTAAAAGGGGTCACCTTTTAAATGGGATTATTTAAACTCAACTGGAAAACTTTTTTTTTTAAAGTATATTAGATTGTTTGTATAGGTTGAACTCGATGGACTTCGGTTTTCTTTTTTTCAAAATCATCTAGTATGTACTATCTATATGACGCTAAATATGTATTAGCTTAGAGGGAGAATGGGAAAGAGGTGATATTATAGTAACTTTTAAGTATATTAAGGGGCTTCATTAAAACTGAAGCTGTAAGTATTTTTCATAAAAAGAAAAATTCAAGGACAAGGTGTCATTATGCCAAGCGGAAGGTAGTAGGTTCAGGAGTAATTTGCGGAATCACTTTTTAAACCAGAAATAGTGATTGATTGATTAAATAAACTTTGATTAGAGCGGTGATAACAAACACTCGGCCTAGTTTCCCATTGATGTAGTCATATCTTTGGATAATTTGTATGTTAACACCTGTTTCCAAACTGTACCATCTCAATGGAAACTAGCCGCTGTGGGGGGGACTTCAAGAATTCTTGGGATAAGCATAAGACTATGCTACGATCTAGATACATCTACAATAGTATTACATGTTGGGCAGACTTGTTGGGCCTATGCTTCTAATCTGCCATCAAAACTATGTTTCTGTGTCAAAATCTATGTTTCTATGTTTATTTATATAATTAAATATAAATGCTTTTTTTTTTTAACTGCAGACTGGCTCATATCTTTCTTACAATTGCCCCTGCTTCATTAAGTGATTCCAAAAGATAAAGTAGGAAAGACAAAAAAAAAAAAAAAAATAACATTGGCTTAAGTTTGGTAAAGAAAGGGCTATGTTTTTGTTTTGTTTTTTATCCAGTTACTTTAGTTTTCCATTTAATTAATGAGACCTTTAAATGGATTGTACTAATTTCTAAATCACTTTCACTTCTAGGAAAATCTATTTTAGGGAGGTTATACTATAACACATGTAAATACATTATATGGTTTAAAACCGTTTAACTGAGCATATATACTTTAGTTTCAACTTATTGTGAAAAATTTCTCATAGTTTTTTATTATGATGATCAATTCTCAAAATATGCTGAGATTGTTATGCCATTTTTCTTATGATAAAGGAAGAGCTCCTACACAATCGTAGTTTTCTTACAGACTTAATGGGGCCGATTTATCCAGGCCCTAATGGGGCCAAATACCCCTGTTAACTCATCCACTGCCTCTGAGGCTGCGGACATCAATCTGCCCCATCGAATATGATCGGGTTGATTGATACTAGCACCCCTGCAGGGGGCGGGTATTGCACAAGCATTTCACCAGAAACTGCTTGTGCAATGATAAATGCCCACAGCTTATGCTGTCGGCATCAGCGATGTCTGGTGGACATGATACTCTACAGCCGTATCATGTATGCCAGACATTGATAAATCAGCCCCAGTGTATTAACTGAATCTTGCAACAGTCATACATTTTTTGTTTGCCCTACTCTCCAGAAAAGATCAGAAGGCTATACACCTTTGGCCAATAAGATTTTCCCATTCAATCATTCTAGACCTGTAGCATAGGAAGGGGTTCTTCATTTTTTTACATAAGTGTTATGGCTTTGTCATGAAACAAAGTATAAGGATTTCTCTTTCATATATGGCAATTATTTTGTATTTGTGTATATATAGAGTCACGTGATTGGAGTAGCCGTGTTAGTACAGAGGTTTAGATCTCAAAATAACAAGAGTATTGCATTGAGCAATGATACGTTTTTTATTGGATTATGTATAGTTAGTCCAATAAAAAAAGTATCATTGCTCAATGCAATACTCTTGTTATTTTTGTGTATATATATATATATATATATATATATTCATTCACGGAAAGGGAAAGTCTAATGCAAAAATCACATGGTCTAATTTGTTAATTTAATTTCTTCATCACTAATCCTAGCTAAATATTTATTTAGTCCCACAAAAGGGTTAAACGCATAGGTAAAAACCCAATCAGAAGCTGCAAGCATTCGGCTAGATTACGAGTTGTGCTTTAGGCTTAAAAAGCAGCGTTGGCCGGTCCCAACGCTGCTTTTTAACGCCCGCTGGTATTACGAGTATTGAAGGTACAGGTGTACCGCTCACTTTTTTGGCCAGACTTGGAAATACCGCAAATCCACTTACGTCAATTGCGTATCCTCTTTTTTCAATGTGACTTGCATAGCGCTGGTATTACGAGTCTGCCAAAAAGTGAGTGGTAGACCCTCTCCTGTCAACACTGGTACCGCATTTTAAAGTCAGTAGTTAAGAGTTTTACACTACAACGCTGTAGCATAAAACTCTTAACTAAAGTGCTAAAAAGTACACTAACACCCATAAACTACCTATTAACCCCTAAACTGAGGCCCACCCGCATGGCAAACACTAAAATATAATTTTTAACCCCTAATCTGCCGAACCAGACATCGCTGCCACTATAATAAATATATTAACCCCTAAACCGCCGCACTCCCGCCTCGCAAACATTAGTTAAATATTATTAACCCCTAATCTGCTGTCCCTAACATCGCCGACACCTACCTACATTTATTAACCCCTAATCTGCCGCCCCCAACGTCGCCGCCACTATACTAAAGTTATTAACCCCAAATCTAAGTCTAACCCTAACCCTAACACCCCCAACTTAAAAATAATTTAAATAAATCTAAATAAAATTCCTATCATTAACTAAATAATTCCTATTTAAAACTAAATACTTACCTATAAAATAAACCCTAAGATAGCTACAATATAACTAATAGTTACATTGTAGCTAGCTTAGGGTTTTTTTTTATTTTACAGGCAAGTTTGTATTTATTTTAACTAGGTACAATAGTTATTAAATAGTTATTAACTATTTAATAACTACCTAGCTAAAATAAATACAAAGTTACCTGTAAAATAAAACCTAACCTAAGTTACAATTACACCTAACACTACACTATAATTAAATTAATTCCCTAAATTAAATACAATTATATAAAATTATCTAAAGTACAAAAAAAAAACCCCACTAAATTACAGAAAATAATAAACAAATTACAAGATGTTTAAACTAATTACACCTAATTTAATCCCCCTGACAAAATAAAAAAACATAATTTATGCTTACCTGATAAATTCCTTTCTCCTGTAGTGTAGTCAGTCCACGGGTCATCCATTACTTATGGAATATTTCTCTTCCTAACAGGAAACTGCAAGAGAATTACCCAGCAGAGCTTGCTATATAGCTCCTCCCCTCACCTGTCATACTCAGTCATTCGACCAAGCATACGAGAAAGGAGGAACCATAGGGTACAGTGGTGACTGGAGTTTA